>NC_028643.1:54636748-54726598 GCF_001406875.1 Solanum pennellii
TTCAACTCAACCGCAACTCTAGCCAGTCTTCATTACACCGGATTTCAGGGTGAGCTAATGCTTCTAGCTTGGACTGGATCTTCTTCCTCATGTCTTGATGCCTTGAAGTTCCGGCATGGACTAGCTTTTGTTTATTTTAGTTTCTTAGAATACTCTTAGTTTAGTAATTTGATCATAGATGTTCTTGTGGTGATGACTTCCAGATATTGGGGAATAATAGATGTTGAATTTTAGAAGTTATTGAATTGGTTTTTATTAATGAGTTTAAGTTTTCCGCATTATTTTCTGTTGATATTAAATTGAAATGTTAAGGTTTAGATTGGTTGGTTCGCTCACATAGGAGGGTAAGTGTGGGTGCCAGTCGCGGCTCGGTTTTGGGTCGTGACATTGATTTTGAGATTTGATTTGAGTTTGTATAATATGGTATTAAGTGATTTAATATCAATATATAAACCTCCACTAATTTACCCAAAATGCCCCTCACCTAGTTTGACATTGTAGTGAAGTCAAATTTGACTTCAAAATTCAAAATTTTCATTGGGAAACAAGTCTGCATCGCGGAGCTATTCCGACAAGATTTCCGAATCTAATTTTTGAGACAGTAGAGTCTGTGACGTAGAACAAAAATTTTGGTCCTTTGTGAACCAAATCAGCGACACAGACAGGTTTCATGTAAGTGAAATTGGTTGTTGCCTTAGGCAGCTTGTTGGCCAATAGTTGGGTTCTCCTGAAGGACCCCTAGGATGGTCCTTGGGGGGTTGGACCTGGAATTTTTTACCCTATCAACATTATTTTATCTATTTAAAGTAATTTTACAAGTTTTAGACTTCATACAACACTCCCAAACCTTCACAAGACCTAAGGACATTTACTAGTTCAATTTAACTAATTTCCAGACGTCATGCTCCTCCCTTTATGTTTATGATCTAATAATTCGAAATTCATACTATTATATTAATCTAGGAATGAAACATAATTTTAAAAATTATTCATTAAGTTAGGCTCTAGTGTTAGTCATTGGAATTCCGAGGCGTAACCGTACTAAACCTTAATCAAAAGTTTGGGGGTTCAAATATTGGATTAGAGTCAATGAACTACCCCTCAAAGTAGGATGATACATATCGATCAAATATAAAAAAAATATTATTATTTGCTTACAGACATAAGATTAAAGTCGCAAAAAAATAACGATATTGATCAAAATATAAAAAACAAAACATTTGTATTGGCTATCAAAGTAGTGTCATCGACTGCAATAGATTTTGAATAAAAAGACTTGACAAAACATCCTTTAATCCAAATTATTGGAGAAATGTATTTTATTCTATTGAACTCAAAGATATGTTTCTGTAAATATTAATTAACTTATTAAGTGCACAACTAATTATATAAGATGTAAAATATTTAGATTTTCTATGTAGATGCCTTGAATAGGAGAAGAACTCTCGGAATTGATGAATAAAATGTTTGTACCACTTTAGTGATGAATAACTATAGTTAAATGAATAATAACTGACAAAATACATACACATAGAATCAAATATTTTTGCTTTTAAGATTTAAAATAATATTTTATTTCATATTTGGATAAAATATTCTGAAAAATTATCGTAGGGTTGTACCCACATTAAAATACCTATATTATAAAATGTTCAAAAGTAGATTATTGACGTAGTTCACCACCACGCGAAGCACAATCAATTTACCTAGTTAAGTCAAATAAATCTTAGAATTTATGGTTGTCCTACACATTAAATTAAATAAAGTACAATGTTGTAAACAATAAAGAGAAAATTACTAAGCCTCCTCAATCCTACTCATCAAGACATAATGTATTACCATAATCTTTAAAACTTTCCTATAAAGACAAGTTTCTTGACACTTTCTCTGTGTCCAATCCTCTTTTATTTGCATTCTCAATCAACCAAAGTTATCATCTCCAGTTTAACTTTCTTCATAAACGCTTTGTTTTTTTTTTAAAGTAGAAATCAAACTCAAGTTGTTTTTTTTTTCGTCAATCAAAGTGTGATCATTTATCCTTTTTGTGGGGTTCTTTAATCCTATAGTTTGAGATTTGATTTTTGTATAATTGTTTTTATATTTATAATAAATGATTGATCGTTTTTCATTCTAGACTAGTGAAGGATTGCAAAAAAGAAGAGGCCACCAAGACTAGACGCATTCTTGAAGAGAGGATGGAGACTGATGATGTTCCTGTAGAATGCTTTAAACTAGACCTTGCCGCCTTACTAACCTACCAATTAGGCATTTCTTCTTCATCCGTAGACCAAAGTGCTACAACTAATTTGATGGACTCTGCGAATACTACTTAAAACTACGTTGCGTTACTACCTAATCAGGTTCTTGAACCATAGTTTTACAAATCTGCTGATGATCCGATTGCCGGAGATGTTTCAAATTTGTCCATGCTGGGAGATATACAACAATAAAGATTCATTGCCTCGGTACTATAGGCAAATAAATAAGATAGATCTTCTCCCTTAAGTTTGTGTTGCATGTCGCATGATTTTATGCGTGTCAAGTCCATAAAAATACAATATATTTGTATGATATAACAATGCCAATTAGTTATGGACTATTTAAATTTTGAAATACTAAGCTGAACAAATATACTGTCACAAACAACTTTTCACATGTAGTAGGTACATAATCTTTGAAGAATGATGTATACAAGATCTTCCCCATAACAGGTGATGTTTGGGTTGTACACATAAAACTCGGGTACTCAATTGAAAAAAGGTAATAATCTAGCAAATTTCGAATTAGAGATTGTTGATATAGTCGATATTTATGATAATTATGTCGATTTTAAGTTCTTAGCGTTGCTAAAAGACTTCAAGTATGTATATAAGGCTCGAGTGGAAGAAGACGAGGCTGACAAAGTAGTGAAAATATGTGTATCAGAGCATCTCAGGATCTTTCATTAAATTCCTTTTTTTAGTCTGGAAAAGAGAGAGAGGTTGTAGCTTGCGTGGTTTCTGGGAGCTTGATCCAGCAAGAATGCCTCTGTATTTACTGTGTACTACTGACTAAAGTATCCAACTTTTGTTCTTCTTTTTTATCATAGACCGAAATGTGTTCTTATGGATATTTCAAACTCAATTATGTCTCAACAGATATTGAGATTTCAAATATATTATTAAAATTGTTTGTTTTTGAAGGAGAATTCAAAAAGTTTAGATTTTTAATAGAATCCATATTTTCTTATACTTATCTTATTAATTATTGTGAGTTGATAATGCAATAACTAGAAAGTACTATGTCAAATCCCCGAAAGGAATAAATGGGGTATGTCCTGTATCTTCCACGAAAATCCTTGTCAATGTGACGTGCACATGACAAAGTTTCTATCTCACTCTTTAACTCTTACATGTCTAATGTTGGAGAAGGTAGTTTCTCCATATATGAAATGAAAATGAACAAGTAAGTGTGAGCGTAGAATTATGCAAACGTTTAAAATTTGCTTATGTTGCTTAAAATGCTTAAGGATATGATATTAGTGTTCCTTGTGAGCTGGTGAATTGAGTATGAATATAGTGACCTTGATGACATGTGTGTTATTGTGGTAATTGTGTCCTTGAAGTCCTTGCAAATGTTTAGTGTGATACAAGAATGAATATTGTTCTAAGTAGGAGAAATAGTAACGACCCTAAAAATGAAATAGGTCAAACTAGAGTTTCGAATTTGTTCCATGAGTTAATAATGTACTAAATAGTGAATTTTAGCATTAGAAGTCACTTGGTGAAGTTTTGAAGTCAAACGTTCAAGAACGTCCAAGGCGTTCGGAAAATGGGCCTTGGAATATGTTAATATGTCCTTGAATTTGGAGAATCTTTTTGAGAAATGTTGTGTCTAAAACCAGTGGGGATGAACTGAGTACCTATAGGGATGTACCAAGTGTCAAAACATTTGAGAACGACTGCTTTGTGACCACCCTTAAGGCCCCTAAGGAGGACCCAAACGTTGTACAATTGAACTGCCTAAGGCAGCGTGCAGGGGCATATTTTGAAGCCCACCTCACGACACGTATGTAGCACGAGTCTCATTGCCTCAGTGTGTTGTAGAATCAAGAATCAGTATCTCCCTCCACGACGCGCATCGAAGTATGAGATTTGGCCGCGTCGTTTTTAAGTCAAATTTGAATTTGGAAAATGGTCAAAATGGTGTAGGGGTCTTTTGGAAACTTTGGGGATCATTTGTGGACTTTGTTAGGTAATATTCAACTTCATTTCACTCACCATTTCAAACACTAACGTTAAAATCAAATTTCTCCAAAAAGTTTTTCTCCAACAACCTCCATTTTGAAGAAGCTTCAAGCTCCAAGGAAGAGGACAAAGTTCTTCACGTTTTCTTCACCAATAATCTCGTGGGTTCCTTATCATTAAGGTATGGTAGTCCTCCTTGAACCTTATTTCATTCAAGGAGCCATTTCAAAAAGGATTTCAACTTCCAACTTCTTTACTCCTTCACTCTAAGTGTGGGTGTTTGCCTTAAAATGTTTTAATGATTAAAATGAGTTGTTCTTAGCTTTAAATGATTATGTTAATGTCAAAACCCCAATGGAATCATGTCTATGCATTTTACAAACTTTTAGCTTATGAATGGGTTTAATAAGTATGATTAGATAGTGTTAAGGTTATTGTTTCTTGGTGGATTAATTGAGTTTTAGATACATCCCTAAGGCTATTTTATGATGAATTGTTGGCTTAATTATGGATAGGTGGTGAAAGCTTGGATGAATGGTAAGTGAGATATTTTGCTTAATCCTCATTATGAAATTCTCTTGAGTGGTATGGTCCACCTTTTATGGTGGTGTTTACTTGAAGTATATGAATTTACATGCGTATTGTGAAAATTTCCTTCAAGGCATGATATGTGATGTGAAGTCATGATTTTGATATGTATATGTATGATATGTGTTAGAAGGTTGACATAAATATCTCGAAGGGTTTATGTCTAAATGAAGTATGTATTTGAAATGTGAATTATGATAATGTGTAAATTGTGATAAATGTTGGTATGAGCATGTCTAGAAATCAATGTTATGAACGATGGTAATTATGGAAAAGGTGTGCTCACATGTACTCACACACACAAACACTCTTAAATGCATGAATGAAGTCGATGAATTCAAATGGGCGATTGTATGGTAGACACTCTTCACGAGTACAGATGAAGTGTCTAGACCATCCCTACTATTCCTTAGTATGAAAAAGGAGGATTTGGGGGGTGAACATACTTCATGAGTTGAGATGAAGTGTTTAATAACAACCTCACTATTTCCGATTACCTTTCCAAAGGTATGTTGGAGGTTGGAGGGGGTGTTCAATAATTATCTCTTAACCTATTGTCGATAAATGTTAAAGACTCCGTAGGGGAATTATGCTTAGCAGCGGGAGGATTTGAAGAAGGGGTGGGTACACTTCGTGAGTAGAGATGTTCTATCCAATGTACCGCTTGAGATGGGTGCTTCTCGTTAGTGGAGAATGATTAACATAGTAGAAATATCTTTATTCATTAACTATGTGCCCGTTTAAGTGTAGCTATTTGAGAATCCATGTAAAGGCTAAAGAATATGATCCTACCTTAGGCAAGTAGGGATTCCTCATCCGGTAAGGGTAATACCGAGATTCCATATAAAACTCTCATGATCTATGTCGGTTAAATCTAGCCCCTAAAATGTACACAAATTAACTAAGTATTTTTAACGGTGTACTACTTATGATAGGTGGTGGAATGGGATGCTACTTATCCATTACACAAGTAGAAATTTTAAGGGAGTCTTGGTGTGTCATATGCATGTTTAAATGGGTCATGATATGATGTAAATGAAAGTAATTTGACATTATATCCAATGTTCAGGAAGCATGTTGATATTATGTCTTCCATTATGAAAACTATGTATGTGATAAATGTGATATGCCTAGTCTAACTCTCAAGGAGCAGTAGGGTGGGAGTAGTAGTATGGGATGCTACTTTCATATTGCACTAGGTGTAACTAGGGACCTTTCTTGGAGAATGGTTCTTATGTGAAGTGCCTTAGTATATGTATGTTTCCATAGTGTCTTGATATTGAGTGGTGACTTGTGTATGAAAAGAAGTACTCTTATCCATAGTAATTTTTATGACCTTATAAGTAGGTACTGAGGATATTGTATGGGCGATTTCCTTATGTATTACATAGGGGAGCCTTAGGATAACGTAGGATAGGAGTAGCTCATGTGTGATTTTGTTTTTTACTGTAAGTATGCCCCTATGTTTAGAAAAAAAAGTGATGTTTTACCCTATGTTCTAAATGATGATACTATATGACGTTTTCTTTAACTTTATTCATGAAGGATTTTATCAAAATAGCAGGACTTGTATGTTTAAACTAAATTGTCCCTTTTTGCATGATTTTGTAAATGTCATACTTAGTACAATGTTTGTACTGACCGCATACTTTTCTATTCCTTATAAGTATAGGTTGGAGGCAAGTTAAAAGTTAGAAGGCAAGCTTGGAATCGACTCTCAAGACTAAGTATGTCTTCATATATTCGAGGGCATGGTCTATGTTTCTGTAGTTTCTTCTTATAATACTTTTAAAGACGATTTATGTATTTAAGGGTCGTGTCCCTATGATTTATAAGGTGTCTTTATGATTTGCATGTGACGATGAGACTTAATCCTTAACTTCTATAAAATATGTTTCTTCTTATTATATTATTGCGAAAAGTTTTAAATCCGCACTACTTTTCATGCTTTATGTAATGAATAATAGATAAGAGGCTTCTGTAAGACCTCCGAGAGGTCAAGCATGCCTTGTTCCGACCTAAGGATTGCCCTAACTTCTAGGGTTTACTTACGGGTCGTTACAAATAAGTTTGTTGGGTTTTCAAAGGTTTGAATGGAAAGTAAGACTTGCAAGATTTTTGATGAATTGTCACGTCAATTAAATTTTGCGACTTTTATGAAGAGTTGTGACTTTTATGTATATTTATGATCTTTCAGAAAGGTTTAAACTTTTCAAGGGTTGTGACCTTTTCCGATAAGGCACAATTAACATTAATTCATAATATCCTTTAATGTCCATAAGTAGAAAAAATTCCTCTCATTTTACAACAACAAATTTTCTAGAATTATTCTACTACAAAATTTAGCATTTTAAGTGCACTCTACTATCGTTGAATTGTTCGCTGACATTATGGATATAGGTATCGATACACGCGTGAGTAAAATAATTATACGATGAGCATATTTTCAGTTAATCTCGGATACATGAGGGGAATAATATCCTTAAGGACATAGTTGTATTTACAGGGATTGATTTCTTTTTTGAAAAAATATTTCATAAATTATTTTTAATGTGTTTTTTATTCTATTTCCTTTGCAGATTAAAATTTCTATTTTGAAAAATACTCTTTAAACTTTGTTATTTCTTACCAAGTTCTTTAATGTTTTTACAATAAGCAAATGGTCCCCAAACTTTTGGGCTTGTGGGTTAAACTAAGCAGAGGCCCAGGAATTAGACAGCCCAATACTAGATTATTTGGGATCCAGGGTGAGGGTAAAGTTCATATTTTTTTCATGAGTAGTTTTGGAAAATTATGTGTGAGGTGAAGAAACTGTCTATTCCTCTCATCTTCTTTATACAATCTAAATCTCTAAGCCATTCTTATCTCTAGCTAATTGATATTTCTGTACTTCTCCTTGTAATACATGTGATATCATTGTAATTTTGTTATCTTATTGTATAATGTTGGGATAATTGTGTTAATAAATCCTGTTTGTTTCATTGGTGCGTTCATCCAGAGGTTTTCAATGGAGGACATATATCGAACAATCAAAGATTCAATTAAGTTAATGAAGATTACTTGGTAAAAGATTCTCACTTATACTCGTCCAATGTTATGCGAGTTGGTTGGAAACCTTACTACAAGTAATCCTGGATTATTGGAATTTCAACGATTTTGTGGCAAGAATGCGGAGTTATGGATTTTCAGACTGAACTCCACTTATAGATTTTTTGATTAAGAAAACTACAAGTTAGATCTCACGTCATGCTATCTCGACGAGACACTTCTACACTGGTATCACTAGATTTTTCTGAACAAATAGTTAGCAAATTGGACACATTTTACATATTGGGATATATATTATTAACCACTTGTTTATATATAGTATTTATTATAGAATAAATATCAATTTATTTTAACAGATCATATATTCGTTTATGGTGTCTGTTACTTATATAGTAAACTAGTTTTCGAACACGTGTGTTTCATGTATATATCATGCTAATTAATATGAATACTTTTAATATGTATGTGTATGATGTGTAAAATACTATCTCAAATCTATTAACGGTGATTATATTCAGTTGATGTTATCATCGTTGCAAGACACATCATACAAAAATATTGTTATCAAGTGATTTCAAACGTAACACTATAACGATGTCAAATATTCAATTGTTATAAAATATTAATTACTTCACTTGTTAAGAGTACATTATTTAATACGTCTAAAACATAATTTAAATGTCGGTATTATAGTTGCAAAATATTTAATGCCTTAAAATATGCTTCTTCTTTTTAAGGAATAGTAGCCTCCACTTTATTTTAATGATGCATACATGTCTGGAAGTGGTAATAGATGGAGAGATGTGTTATTTTCTAGTTGCAGAAAAATTCGATAAACGTTTATCTTTCGTTGGATAATTAGTAGATCATTATCAAGTTCATAATGTACACCTACATAAGAAATAGTATTTATATGTTATAAAAAATAATTATTGTTTAAATTGTTATTTGACATGAATATGTACTCTTTGTCTTCTTTGACATATTCAAAATTATAAATTTTGTCATCTTTAAATTTTGAATTATGAAATACAACACAAACACTTGTGAGATATTAATAATATGATACAAAAAAGAAAACATTATAAACCAATAATTACGTGGTGAAAAAAGTAAATGCATAGAGAAAAAATAACTTTAAAATTCTTGTATATATATACTTATGAACTAACAAAAAAAAAAATTACATATAAACAAATTTGGAATCATCAAATAAAAGTTCAATTCAATAGAAGTATTTTCACAAGATAAATAAACAGATAATAAAAGTATCACTCCCCCTGAATAAATTAAGATTCCACCATATACAGATAAAAAGACATCAAATTAAAACTTGATAAAACAAATGTATTTTCATCAACAAAAAAAAAAGAACAATGAAAGTGCTACTCTATCTTACTGAAGTTTAATTTCTACTACTTATCCAAGTATATACATAATGATAATAGAGTTTAAATATAAATAGGAGATATTAAGAGAGATGAAAATACTTCAAACAAATTTGAACAAAATATTTAATGTAAAATTATGTATTTTTGGATTAATAAATATAATACATAAATAAGAGAAAATGAAAAGGTTTTTACCTAATGACATCATATTGTTGTTTAATCAAGAATTCTGTTTTCTTGGTTTACTAATGTGGTTGGAGAGAATAGGAATGAATTTTAACAAGTGTTGCAACTATTTAATATGTTATTATTTAATTATCTAATTATTAATTGAATATAATTGACAATGAATTTTTTTTAAAAGAAATCAATTGTGATCTTTGAACTTATGTTTATAAAATGTTACCCACATTATATAGACTTTTCGACTTTTTATTAAATAAAGAGAAAAAATATAAAAACCCACTTGAACTTGGCCGCATAAATTACTTTAGCACTTAAACTATACGGGCGTTAAAGTACCCCTTAACATCTTTGAATTGTATTAAATACAACCCCGAGAGTAGAATACAATTCTCACCTGCCACATAACGTCATAGCAATGTAAGCCCCACGTCATTAAGTTTCAACTTTTTTTTTCTTATTCACTTTTTTCTTGAACATTTTCTTATAATCATATATATATATATAAAAGAAAATATTAGGCCCGCCTACGTGGCACCACCACAAACTAGAATTCCCTTTTAAATTTATTTATTTCCAAAACTAGCCTTCCTCTTTAAAGAAAAATTGTGACTTTTATGAAGAGTTGCAATTTTAATGAAGATGTGTGACTTTTATGAAAAGTTCTGACTTTTATGAAAAGTTGTGACTTTTATGAATAGTTATGACTTCTATGAAGAGTTGTGACTTTTATGAAAAATTGCAACTTTTATGAAGAGTTGCAACTTTTATGAAGATTTGCAACTTTTATATCGAAAGTTGAAACTATTCTGAAAAGTTGTGACTTTTATGAAGAGTTGCGACTTTTATGAAAATTGTGACTTTTATGAGAGGTTGTGACGTTTCCAAATTGTTGCGACTTTTCCAAAAAGTTGTGACCTTTCCGATAAGGCACAATAAATATTTATTCACACTACCCTCTGTTATCTATAATTAGAGGGATTTGCTGCCACTATTATTTGAAGACTTTTTTTCATTGGATAGTTTAATTCAATTACATTGATTAAGCTTCTTATGAAGTTTGTTTCATTCCTAGAAGTTTTCATCCTCCTATTTCATGGAGCTTAATATTTACTATAAGGCGTAGTGATTCATGTAAGTATGACAACTCTTTATGCTATTGTGGTGACATTTTTCTTTTAACTTTGTTAAAAGTTACATAGAAGATGATTGAAAATCAATCTTCTCTTTTGTCCCTTTATACAGGTTTCTTCGTATGAATAAAGAAAATTGATTTCGATTGCAATGTCATGTTACTACTCTTGCACCATTAATTTCACAACTCATAACGTTGTTGAAATGGTTGAATTTATTACATTTGGTTTTTCAGTAAACAAAACTTTTATTTCTGCCACTATTGTAGTTTTTTTTTTTTGCTATAGAGGAATCGAATTGAAATACATTAATTAAACTTCTAATGAACCTTTTTCATTCCTCATTTTCCATGAAACTTAATCATTTACTGTAGGTTATATTACGGAATAATCATATGTAAGTTTAATTAAATGTCCAATCCCGTGCGAAGCACGGATAATTTATCTAGTTCATTAAAATAATCTATTAATTAAAAATGCATTTTAAAATCAAAATTGCCACATTTTCTTCCACCTCTTCTCTTCTACACCCCCCAACCCTCGTTTCTTCTTTCTTGATTTTCACCCTTGAAAACCTTCACTAGCTCCTTTTTGTCCCGAATTTTTAGCATTCAATAGTTGTTTTCTTCTTCAACATTCGTCTTTTTTTAAAAAAAATAGCATACTTACTTTTTTTTCTTTCAAACCGTCTCTCTCACACAAATTTTCCCCTTGAAAAATAATATTTTTTGATGTCATTTTTTTCTTTAAAGCATAAATTAAAAATAAAGATTGTGTAAGAATGTTGATAAACCTACAATTTTTGCATCACAACTAATAATATTTATAATGAATTACTTGAAATTCAAAAATGTTTATATTCAATAATATGAATTAGATGTTAGGTTTTGTGATTAAAGAAGGGTGGGTGAGGTGAGGTATGATGATATAGGAACATTTTAATCATGGAAGAAAGAAATGTATGAGTGTTTCAATGGGGAAAAATTTGAGGAAGACAACAAAATAAAGAGAGAACAAAAAAATATAATATTTTTATTAAAAAATTTAAACACATAAATTTCCTTTA
Source organism: Solanum pennellii (assembly GCF_001406875.1). Lineage (NCBI taxonomy): Eukaryota > Viridiplantae > Streptophyta > Magnoliopsida > Solanales > Solanaceae > Solanum > Solanum pennellii. The sequence continues at coordinate 54,648,384 of NC_028643.1, forward strand.
TGCCACAAAAGCTCTTATGGTGGTATTTAATTAGTTCGGAAATATTAAAGGGGTTAATTAAACGCCTGTAAAGGCAAAGTACTAAAACAATTTTTTCTGCCATGTTCTGGGGGATTAAATGTATTTTCCGTTAAATAAAATGAAAAGAATTGGTGAAAAAGATGATTAAAAGTAGGAAAGTCAATTTTTTTTACCTTAAAAATTATAATAGTGTCATTTAATTTTAAAAGGGCATTTTGGTATTTTAAATATTCATTTGTGTTGTTCCCACTTATAATAATATATGATGATTTAGTGTATAGATGTTATGTTTATTTGCAAAAAAATTAAACCATCGATTCTTATAAGTACAAATTTTTAGTTCAGAATCTAAGGTGGGAATCAGACATGTCATTGGTACGATTATAGCACAAGATTATATGTTATTTTTCATGATTATGAGATTTGTATAGTGTCAACTTCTTGTTCTAGTGCATTTTGTATATATAGGTCGGGATTGAATAGATTTTGTTGCTTTTGAATGAGTAAAAAAAGCATATTCTTTAAACTATTAAATGTACTTATATTCTAATTCCTTATATAACAATTATATCTTGTATATGTTAATTATAGTTTTAATTTATTAAAATGTGAGATTCTAAGATGGTATTTGTAACGACCTGTTTAGTCGTTTTGAGCAGTAGAGCTTATTTCTGGTAATAACTGTCTGGGTCGACGGATCCCACGACGGACCGTCATGGGCACAACGGACCGTCGAGGGTGTCTCATTCCAAAACACTTAGATCCTGAAAATTTGAGTACTGAGATCGACTCTCTGAACTTCACGACGGAATAGTAGGACGGACCGTAGTTTGCACGACGGACCTTCACAAATCTTTCCACTGAATTAACTCTCTGAACTTTGTGACGGACATGCAGTACGCACCGTCACAGTCATGACGGACCGTCACAGACTGCGTAACCCTGACTGGGTCGGATTTCTGTTAAATGTTTTTAAGGGGCGTTTTGGACTATTCATGCTTATAGTTATAAAATTAGTGGATTAATGTTAATAATTCAATTACTTGGGGGTTAAAGGAGATAACCTTGAAATAAAAAGTGGGTTATTTTTATCATCTTTTACACTTAATTATATGACAATTAGGGTAAAAGAAAAAGGGTTTGAATAAGAAAAATTTAAAGAACAGAGAGAGAAAGAAGAGAGAACGAAGAGGAAAGCAAAGATTTTGAGGAGTAGCTTGCGTGATCACGAATTCTTCGGTGGAGGTAGGTTATGGTTTATACTATCTCATAGTAAACTCTAAATATCAATTGATATGTATTGGGTAGTATTGTAAAGTCTTCTATTTGCTCGATTGTGTGCTTGCATGATGTGATTATGTAATTGTAATGGATTGGAATGATGAGGCTTTGAATCTTAAATCTTAAATCCACTTTGTTAATGATGATGCCTTGGTATAAAAGAAGGCTTGATGAATTAAAAGAATGAGNNTAAAAGAAGGCATGATGAACTAAAAGAATGAGGGTAATGGATCGGGTGTCACGAACCGACACGTAGTAGTTGGGGATCGGAGTGTCACGTTCCGACACCAGGATAGTAGTGGATCTGAGTGTCACGTTCCGACACCAGGATAGTAGTGGATCAGAGTGTCACGCTCCGACACAAGAAGAACAAAGAGAATGAATCTTTAATTATGCTAACATACTCAGATTTTAAAGAAACCTATTTCCCAAAAGAGTATGGTGTGGAGGCTTGAGTCCTCATAGATGTGTTTGGTGTTGTTGTAAATGATTCTTATACTTATTGCTATCACCTGTTAAGCATTTAGTTGGTTTTATGTATTATTCGATATATATTGCTTTCTATTTTGAGTTGGCCGATGATACCTACTCAGTACTTGTGTTTTGTACTGACCCCTACTTGTATTTGTTTTTCTTTGTTATTTGTGGAGTGCAGCAAACGTGCCATCGTCTTCAACTCGTCCTCAACTCTAGCCAGTCTTTATCACGTCAGATTTAAGGGTGAGCTATTGTCCCTAGCTCGGACTGGATTCTCTCTCATTCACGTCTTGATGCCTTGAAGTTCTGGCATGGACTAGCCGTTCATTTATTTTAGCTTCTTAGATACTCTTAGATTTAGTAAATTGAGGATAGATGTTCTTGTGGTGATGACTTCCAGTTTTTGGGAATAATAAGTATTAAATTTTAGACGTTATTTATTTGTTATATTAATGAGTTTTAAGCCTTCCGCATTATATTCTGTTATTTACGGTTGAAATATTGGTAAGAAATTGGGATTAGATTGGTTGGTTCGCTCACATAGGAGAATAAATGTGGGTGCCACTCGCGGCTCGTTTTGGGTCGTGACAAACTTGGTATCAGAACCTTAGGTTCGTTGGTCTCATCACACAAGAACGAGTCTAGTAGAGTCTTGAGGAACGGTAGGGGGACGCTTTTACTTTTCTTTGAGAAGCTATATGACTTTAGGAAAATTCCATTCTTTCTTTCTTTCGTGCTATTACTTGGATCCAATTGGTATCTAGGTGATACAAATTGGTATCTAACCATCTTCACACGATTTCGCACATGGTTAGAACAAGAGCAACGACTTCGCCAACACCAACACCGGCAAGACAAGATGCGTCTGAGCTAGCCACTGGGGCTGTAGCTCGAAGAGGAGCAGTGGCAAGAGGCCGTAGTAGAGGTCGCGGGAGGACGTCCTCTAGAGGAAGGGGACAAGCACCTGGCCCAGCTAGTACTAGGGCGGTGACTCCTCCACCGACTGATGAGGTAGAAAGAGAGGGTGAGGAAGGGGAAAATGAACAAGTGCAAAATGAGGAATTACCACCCCAACCTACACGAGAAATGATTAACCAGGTTCTTGCTTATCTTAGCGGGTTATCAAATCAAGGCCAGACACCTCCGGTGTTTTCTGCACCAGCACCTCAGGTTCCGAGAGTACAACATGCCGCTGCTGTGTCTCCCCGCATGGATGCCTCATTGGAAATAGGCACGTTCCCTCGATTGACTACAGGACCTATAATGACGAGTGATCAACATGAGCTTTTCACTAAATTTTCTGAAGTTGAAACCTCCAGTTTTCAATGGTGCTGAATCTGAGGATGCCTATGATTTTCTGGTTGATTGTCATGAGTTGCTACATAAGATGGGCATAGTAGAACGATTTGGTGTTGAGTTTGTGACCTATCAGTTTCAAGGGAACGCCAAAATGTGGTGGCGGTCATATGTTGAGTGTCAACCAGCACAGGCACCACCTATGACTTGGGCATCATTCTCTAGCTTGTTTATGGAGAAGTATATACCCCGGACTTTGAGGGATAGGAGGAGAGATGAGTTCCTAAGCCTAGAGCAAGGCTGGATGTCGGTTACTGCTTATGAGGCTAAGTTTCGCGAGCTATCCAGGTATGCCACCCAACTTTGCTTCAGTCCACAAGAGCGGATTCGCCGTTTCGTGAAAGGGTAGAGGTCAGATTTGCAAATTTCAGCCTTACAGGTAGCTGCTACGGCAAAATCCTTTCAGGAGGTGGTAGATTTTGTGATAGAAGTGGAAGGGGTGAAGCCAAACGACTTCACCATGGCATCGACATCTAAGAAGTTTCGTAAGGGAGGTGAGTTTAATGGTTCTTACTCCAGAGGACAGGGTTCAGGAGGTTACCCAGCCCGACCTATTCAGTCTTCACTGTAGGCTGTAGCTGGGTGTCCATCGCAGACCAGCCAACATTCCTCTGAGTTTGGAGGTTACCCCCAGACTTCGTCATTCTCACAGAGACCTATGCTTGAATCCAGAGAGTATTATGGATGTGGGGAGACTAGACACATTAGGAGGTATTATCTAATAAAGAGTTACAGACCCCCAATAGTCAGAGGTAGAGTTGGTCATGGAAGAGGCCGTCATTCTGGAGGGCGTGGTAGCCGAGGTAATGGTGGTCACCAAAANGTCGTAATGGTGGTCACCAAAATGGCCGGGGTGACGGGCAAACTGGAGCTACTACAACAACACATGGTAGGGGCAATGGGCAGACAGGTGATAGGGCCCACTGTTACGCTTTCCCTGGGCGGTCGGAAGCGGAGACATCAGATGCTGTTATCACAGGTAATCTTTTGGTTTGTGATTGCATGGCTTCTGTATTATTTGATCCTGGCTCCACATTTTCATATGTATCTTCCTCATTTGCTACCGGTCTTAATTTACATTGTGAATTGCTTGACATGCCTATTCGTGTTTCTACTCCGGTGGGTGAGTCTGTGATACTTGAAAAGGTATATAGGTCTTGTCTGGTGACTTTTGTGGGGAGCAATACTCATGTAGACTTGGTTATCTTAGAAATGGTTGATTTCGATGTAATTCTGGGTATGACTTGGCTTTCTCCAAATTTTGCAATCTTAGATTGTAATGCTAAAACTGTAACGTTGGCCAAGCCTGGGACAGATCCGTTAGTGTGGGAGGGTGACTACACTTCCACTCCAGTTCGTATCATCTCCTTTCTTCGTGCTAAGAAAATGTTTAGTAAAGGGTGTTTAGCTTTCTTGGCACACCTCAGGGATGATACTACCCAAGGACCTTCAATTGAGTAGGTTTCGGTAGTCCGTGAGTTTCTGGATGTGTTTCCTGCAGACCTTCCTGGTATGCCCCCGGATAGGGATATCGACTTTTCCATTGATCTGGAGCTGGGTACTCGCCCCATTTCCATATCCCCTTATAGAATGGCTCCCGCTGAGTTAAGGGAGTTAAAGACCCAACTTCAAGAGTTGTTAGGAAAAGGCTTCATTAGACCAAGCGCTTCCCCTTGGGGTGCTCCGGTTTTATTTGTGAAGAAGAAAGATGGGAGTTTTCGGATGTGCATAGACTACAGGCAACTGAATAAAGTAACAGTTAAGAACAAGTATCCTCTTCCTCGCATTGATGATTTGTTCGACCAATTACAAGTTGCTTATACCTTCTCAAAAATCGACTTGAGATCTGGTTATCATCAATTGAAAATACGGGCAGCAGATGTGCCAAAGACTGCTTTTCGAACCAGGTATGGGCATTATGAATTCTTAGTAATGTCTTTTGGACTAACGAATGCCCCTGCTGCGTTCATGAGCCTGATGAACGGGATTTTTAAGCCATATCTGGACCTCTTTGTTATTGTGTTTATTGACGATATACTAGTATACTCAAAGAGCAGGAAAGAACATGAGGAGCACTTGAGAATTGTGTTGGAAGTATTGAGGGAGAAAAGGCTTTATGCCAAATTCTCCAAGTGTGAGTTTTGACTAGATTCAGTGTCCTTCTTGGGGCACATAGTTTCTAAGGATGGAGTGATGGTGGATCCTTCCAAGATCGAAGCGGTGAAAAATTGGTTAAGACCTACTAATGTTACAGAAGTAAGGAGCTATTTTTGTTTAGCTAGCTACTACCGTTGATTTGTCAAGGGATTTTCTTCGGTTGCTTCCCAATTGACAAACTTGACGAAGCAGAATGTTCCATTTATATGGTCGGATGAATGTGAAGAAAGCTTCCAGAATCTCAAGACCTTGTTGACTACTGCACCAATTCTTACCTTGCCAGTGGAAGGCAATAATTTTATTGTTTATTGTGATGCATCCTATTCTGGTTTGGGTGCAGTAATAATGCAAGAGAAGAATGTAATTGCTTATGCTTCGAGGCAATTAAAGGTGCATGAACGTAATTATCCGACCCACGATTTGGAGTTGGCTGCGGTAGTGTTTGCATTAAAGCAATGGAGACACTATCTATATGGGGTTAAGTGTGAAGTCTATACGGATCATCGTAGTTTACAGTATGTCTTTACTCAGAAAGATTTGATTTTAAGACAGAGGAGATAGATGGAGCTACTGAAGGACTATGATATCACTATCTTGTATCACCCGGGAAAAGCTAATGTTGTGGCAGATGCCTTAAGTAGAAAGGCAGGGAGCATGGGAAGTCTAGCTCACTTGCAGGTTTCTAGACACCCATTGGCTAGAGAGGTTCAGACTCTGGTTAATGACTTTATGAGGCTCGAAGTACTAGAGAAGGGAGGATTTTTTGCCTGTGTGGAGGCAAGATCTTCCTTTCTTGACAAACAAGATTAAGGGAAAGCAGTTTACTGATGAGAAACTGATTCGGATTCGAGATAAGGTGTTGCGAGGAGAGGCTAAAGAAGCAAAAATCGATGAGGAAGGTGTGTTCTGGATTAATGGAAGGGTATGTGTGCCTCGTATTGATGATTTGATCCACACTATTCTTACAGAGGCTCATAGTTCAGGATATTCTATACATCCTGGTGCAACCAAGATATATCGTGACCTAAAGCAACATTTTTGGTGGAGTAGGATGAAGCGTGATATTGTTGATTTTGTCTCCCAATGCCCGAATTGTCAGCAGGTAAAGTATGAACACCAGAGGCCCGGAGGAACACTTCAGAGAATGCCCATTCCTGAATGGAAGTGGGAGAGAATTGCAATGGACTTCGTGGTTGGTCTTCCAAAGACATTGGGTAAGTTTGATTCTATATGGGTAATTGTGGACAGATTAACTAAGTCTGCTCACTTCATTCCGGTCAAGGTGACTTACAATGCAGAGAAGTTAGCCAAACTTTCTATCTCAGAGATTGTTCGATTGCATGGAGTTCCACTTTCCATCATATCAGATAGAGGTACGCAATTTACTTCTATGTTTTGGAGAACATTGCATGCCGAATTAGGTACTAAGTTGGATCTTAGTACTGCCTTCCACCCTCAAACGGATGTTCAGTCTGAGCGAACGATTCAGGTATTGGAGGATATGCTTCGTGCATGTGTGATAGAATTTGGTGGTCATTGGGATAACTTCTTACCCTTAGCAGAGTTCTCATACAATAATAGCTATCACTCAAGTATTGATATGGCCCCATTCGAAGCATTGTATGGGAGGAGATGTAGGTCTCCCATTGGTTGGTTTGATGCATTCGAGGTGAGGCCCTGGGGTACTGATCATCTGAGGGAATAATTAGAGAAAGTGAAATTCATTCAAGAAAAGCTTTTAGCGGCGCAAAGTAGGCAAAAGGAATATGCAGATCGAAAGGTTAGAGACTTGGAGTTCATGGAGGGTGTCTTGCTGAAGGTTTCCCCATGGAGGGTGAACAATTGGTATCTATTGTAACGACCTGTTTAGTCGTTTTGAGCAGTAGAGCTTATTTATGGTAATAACTGTCCGGGTCGACGGATCCCACGACAGACCGTCATGGGCACGACGGACCGTCGAGAGTGTCTCGTTCCAAAACACTTAGATCCTGAAAATTTGAGTATAGAGATCGACTCTCTGAACTTCACGACGGAATAGCTGGACGGACCGTAGTTGTCACGACGGACCGTCACAAATCTTTCCATAGAATTAACACTCTGAACTTTATGACGGACATGCAGTACGGACCGTCACAGTCATGACGGACCGTCACAGACTGCGTAACCCTGACTGGGTCGGATTTCTGTTAAAAGTTTTTAAGGGGCTATTTGGACTATTCATGCTTATAGTTATAAAATTAGTGGATTAATGTTAATAATTCAATTACTTGGGGGTTAAAGGAGATAACCTTGAAATAAAAAGTGGGTTATTTTTATCATCTTTTACACTTAATTATATGACAATTAGGGTAAAAGAAAAAGGGTTTGAATAAGAAAAATTGAAAGAACAGAGAGAGAAAGAAGAGAGAACGATCGAGCGAGAGAATAGAGAACGAAGAGGAAAGCAAAGATTTTGAGGAGTAGCTTGCGTGATCACGAATTCTTCGGTGGAGGTAGGTAATGGTTTATGCTATTTCATAGTAAACTCTTAATAGCGAATGATATGTATTGGGTAGTATTGTAAAGTCTTCTATATGCTTAATTGTATGCTTGCATGACGTGATTATGTAATTGTAGTGGGTAGGAAAGATGAGGCTGTGAATGTTAAACCTTAAATCCACTTTGTTAATGATGATGCCTTGGTATAAAAGAAGGCTTGATGAACTAAAAGAATGAGGGTAATGGATCGGGTGTCACGAACCGACGCGTAGTAGTAGGGGATCGGAGTGTCACGTTCCGCCACCAGGATAGTAGTGGATCGGAGTGTCACGTACCGACACCAGGATAGTAGTGGATCGGAGTGTCACGTTCCGACACAAGAAGAATAAAGAGAATGAATCTTTAATTATGCTAACATACTCAGATTTTAAAGAAACCTATTTCACAAAAGAGTATGGTGTGGAGGCTTGAGTCCTCATAGATGTGTTTGGTGTTGTTGTAAATGATTCTTATACTTGTTGCTATCACCTGTTAAGCATCTGGTTGGTTTTATGTATTATTCGATATATATTGCTTTCTATTTTGAGTTGGCCGATGATACCTACTCAGTACTTGTGTTTTGTACTGACCCCTACTTGTATTTGTTTTTCTTTGTTATTTGTGGAGTGCAGCAAACGTGCCATCGTCTTCAACTCGTCCTCAACTCTAGCCAGTCTTCATCACGTCAGATTTCAGGGTGACCTACTGTCCCTAGCTCGGACTGGATTCTCTCTCATTCAGGTGTTGATGCCTTGAAGTTCTGGCATGGACTAGGCGTTCATTTATTTTAGCTTCTTAGATACTCTTTGATTTTGTAAACTGAGGATAGATGTTCTTGTGGTGATGACTTCCAGTTTTTGGGAATAATAAGTATTTAATTTTAGACGTTATTTATTTGTTATATTAATGAGATTTAAGCCTTCCGCATTATATTCTGTTATTTACGGTTGAAATATTGGTAAGAAATTGGGATTAGATTGGTTGGTTCGCTCACATAGGAGAATAAATGTGGGTGCCACTCGCGACTCGTTTTGGGTCGTGATAGTATTTTTCCTCGTAGATTGGATGATTATAATATATATTAGTCAAATAATAAGTTAGTTTACAAAATCCATGTCCTGATATAGAGATTGATGATTTACCTTTTTGAGAAACTTGAAAATTTTCCTCGTGTTAAACATTGAAAGTGTATTTATTAATCACACACATGAAATAAGTTAAGTAGTAGATTAAAGGAAATCGATCATTGAATAAAGTTCGTCACTAATTTAATTTATTGATTTCTATTTGAGATCTTAACATGGGCAATTACATATGTGTCTAATGGAGAATTTCAAACTATAAATAAAGGAGTGCAATTACAAATTTCTGATGGAATAATTTCCAATTTACAATGGTAAAAGTAATTCAAATAATTATTTCAAATAATTTTAATAATAGGAAGAATAGGTATTTAATTTCTTGGTCCCTACCCTGCCCATATTTAACTAGAACTCAAAATTTATTCTAGAGGAAAAATGGAGAAGTATGTGTCTCTTTATTTTAAGGAAAGAGAGATGTCTGTATCTTTATCTATTATAAGGTAAGGGTGAAAAATAAAACTTTTTCTATTCTAAGGAATGTTAGAACATGACTTTTTCTTTTCTAAGGAATGGGAGATGTACATGTCTTTCAATTCTAAGGAAAGGGATGATATTCCTTATCCTTGGACTACAATGAAATCTCTATAGATAGAGATTCTTCTAACCCTTGAATGGAGATAAGGTTTCTAAAACAATCTTGCCCACCCAAGTATTGAGTGATTTCAGAAGAAAACTTTGGATCACTGTAAAAGACATGAGAACTGTGGTTTTGTTTGTGGACTAGCTTGTGGATTTGCTTGAATGTTATTTCTTGTAGACTAGCTTGCGTATGCATTTTAAGGTATCAGCTCACTCTTTATATGCTCTAACATGTGAAAGATAACACGATGAAGACAATGTCTAGTTTGTTACAGTAAGGAAAGCAATAGAGTCCAAGGAATTTAAAAGAAAAACTTATGAACAGAGTTATATTTCTGTGAAAAAGAACCAGAAAATACATAAAACATACAATTAAAAAAAAACATAAATGGATCGTGGTCCTATTTTTAAGTCATGATGCTAACCATGGTAGCTCTCCTTAAAATAACTGTAAGAAGAAATATAGGAAAGATTGAAATGGATATTGTAGTCCTAAAGCAACTAACTAATACTCCTTCTTGCATTAGAGTTGGAAATTCTAAGTTGGTCCCTCGGGGAATTGAACTTGCTGATAGGAAGGGATATGTTAAATATATCTACTAGCTGATCTTCAGATTTGTACTTAAAAAGAATCACTTCTTCTTTTTTCTCCACATCCCTCAAGAAAAACAGATTGACGTTGAATTATTTAGTCTTTTCATAGAACACTTGATTATGTGAAATGGTTATTGCATCTTGATTATAAACATGAACCTCAATATTTAGATTTTTCCCCATATTCAAATAAGAAAATATTTTTCTAACCCATATGGTTTTATTTAGTGCAGAAGTTGCAGGCACGAATTCAGCCTCTGCTGTGGATTGGCCCACAATTTCCTGTTTTTATAACACCAAGGGAAAATCCTTGATCCCTGGCTTAAAGAGTATCTTGATGTACTTTTCATGTCGTCAATGGATCTAGCCCAATCATTGACTGAGAATCCATACATTTTGAATCTCTCACACTTATTGAATTTGACACAATATTCAATAGTATGTTTAATGTATCTTATAATTCTTTTTGTTGCTCGCAAATGCATTTTATAGCACAATGCATAAATATATATAATATACATAAATCAAATAGAATGTTTTGCCTTGTATCAGTGAGATACATCAAACATCCAATCATGTTTTGGAAATGTTATTCATCAATTTGATCAGTTGCATCATCTTTGCTGAACCTCTACTTTGGATTCATTGGTGTGGTTCTGTCCTTGAAATTTTCCATATGAAATTTCTTAAGTATCTCTACATCATACTTCTTTTGATAGAAAAATTTGATCACAAACTTGAATAATTTCCATTCTCAGAAATTATGTCATCAGCCGAAAGTCTTTCATTTCAAAGACTTGCATCATTTACTTCTTAAGATCCTCAACCAGAAACACATTATTTTCTTTTACCAAGACATCATCAACATAAAAGGACACAATGAAAATATTAGTTTCCTTATGCTTGACATAGGGAGTAACTTCAGATACACTTCGTATAAGCCCCAAACTTAAAAATTTATCATCAATCTCTTTATAACAAGCTCTTAGAGCTTGTTTTAAGCCATAAAGAGAGCCTTTTTAAGAATACATTATTTTTATTCTTTTCCTCGCTCAAAGAAACCCTCGGGTTTCTTTACATATATGTCATCTAGTAGTGCACCATTTTATAAAAGGAAGATTTTAAACATAGACGTAACACTTTCCAGCCCTTTTTTGTTGCTATTTCTAGCAACAATCATATGTTATCAAATCAGGATACTTGAGCAAAGGTTTCCGAGTAATCAATACCAACCCGCTAGCGCTGCACAGTCTTCCTTGTCTGATGAGGCTGACAGTTCGGAATCAACACCTAGTTCACCGACTCGTGCTCTCACCCCGATTGTCGACCATCCAAACCGGTGGTGTGTCAACGGGCAGTATCAAATCTATTCCGATGCAAAGTTACTGAATGACGAAGGTTTCATGACGCGGACATTTACATTGGAGCAGCGGGTCCTTACGGGAAGTCTCAAGACTATGCCAGAGATCCACAATCTCTTTACCAGACATCGACTGGAGTGGACAGCGCGTTCGTTCGGACGCTATAGTAACGAATTCGAGAGTTCTATGTTTCCTACATAACTACTCTCAGATAACAGGTTGATAGGCGGGATGCTCCCGCCAAAAAGGTCCCACAGGAGCATGTATGATTACGTGGCATTAAGGTTGATATCTCCCAGCCTGCCATCCGCCGGTATCTATACGGCGAGAATGTTTATGCCAATTAGACCCCTTTCACCGCCGAGTTTGACTACCGGTGGCAAGTTGTCAAAGATGGCCAATTCCTGTGTGAGCCATCGCTGAGAGAGACCACCAAGAGATGGATGGACATACACTTGTACGATGATAGAGAGGTTGCTGACTGGGTGACCGAGCCGAAGGGAGCCATCAAGAAGGCTAACCATAACTTCACGGCAAAGTTTTTGTGGTTGATTGTCCGCCACTGCCTTTCCCCCACACCCGCTGATAATATAGTCACATAGGATCGAGCAGTACTGATGGCAGCGATGATAGCCGGGTTTGAGGTGGATTTTGCTTGGCTTCTACAGGCGGTCATGCACGAGAGGGCTTTTAAGGTCAATACAACTTACCCTTTCCGAATCATGATGTTTTCTCTATGCAGGTCCGCAGGTGTGCCTTTATGGCACGTTGATCAGCTCAAGACCCCGCTGTGCACTGTTGATATCGGCCTCATCAGGGATGAGGCCAATGAGTTGGATCCACGCAATGGTCCCCGTCCAGAGTTGCCTTCTCTTGGTGAAAACCAGGCATATACGGTAGCACAGGTCCACACGGCTACGCATGTGGCTTCTACTCACACTACCCCGGTCGAGTCTATCATGGGTAGTAGCACTGCCCCAAGTCCTCTCGCTCAGCCCCCTTCCCTGCTCTGGTCCCGCTTGGTAGGGTCTAGAAATTAGAGGCACAGATGGCTACACTTCTGCATCACATCAAGCCTTGGATGCAGAGGTCTATTGCTGAGGCAGAAGAGCGCTTGGAGAAGACAATGGTCCAGCACACAGAGCGAAAGATCGCTGAGGTACATCAGCTCTTGGACACTTTTGAGTTGCGGATGTTAGCCCAACCAGCCCCTCAGGTGGATGTGTCGACCCTTCAGGCTGCGGTCGAAAGTGTTCGCACAGACATCAATATGATCTTAGAGGCTAGGATGCCTGAGTCTGAGGCCCCTTCTGCAGAGCCTACTGAAGACACAGTGATGGCGGTCTCATTCGCCACTTCAGAGATTCCACCACCTCCCCCTTGAGAGCATACCAAGAGGCGTAGGGGTCGAGAGGGGGATGAGGCTCGATCACGGGAGAAAGAGCGCCATGAGATGGATGCTGCGAGGAGAACCTCGCTTGCTGATGAGGAGGCGCATCAGATGAAAATGCGGACCGAAGTACACGTACTACCATTGTCTGAACTTACAACTATATAAAATTAAGTTTTGTCGGAATCAAATAACACTACATCCTATTTATTATTATGATATGTGTTATAGGGGAAACTAATGCGAAGTTCACAACAACATCACCTCATAAGCTGAAAATACAAAAAATTTGCAGCTACTGCCATGTTCTAAGGTTTGAATCTGAGCCGCAACATTTTGTTGTAGAGGTGACTACATAACTTAAGCAACGAATGAAGTAGAAGATGACTTTTACGAATTATTTATGGGAGATTCAGAAGATTCCAAGTTATTCAGGAAAAATAGATGTGTGTATAATAGCATCTTCGCATTTACATTATTTGGAGTTAAGGTCGATAAGAACTTGGAATATTCCAAGGAAGGAGCTTATAGTTTCAAGGCACAAGGAAAAATATATCATGATCTACCATCGTTGACCCAGACAATGACAGACCATGGTACTTTCAACTATACTTCTATGATACAAACCATGAATTAGCTAATAGAATGTCGGTACCACTAAATGCCAAGTTCTTAGAAGAAGTCATGAACAATCTAAGAAATGTAATGGAGAGCAATCAACATGCAAAATTTTTCTCTAAGCTTAAAGAGCATACAAGCTTTCAGAATCTTGAAAAACGCATTGCGGCAAATGCCTCATTAGACCAATGGGTTTATAACAAACCCTCGGTGGATCAGGTGGCAGCTATTTCGGTGAATGGTACAATGCAAATATATCGTTTGAAAGAGATATTGCATTATACGAACATTTAAGACATAAACATCGCGTAAAACATTAATATGGGTGTTATGATCCACTGCAATATCTTATAAAACTACTTAAAGAAGAAGGATGATGGAATCAATAAATATAAAGTGTCGCAATAAAAACAATAGCTCAAGCCCATCTATAACTACAAATCCCCAGATAGGTAGCTCATCATTTACAAATGTCGCAAAGATGTTCACCAATAAAGAACAAGGTAAGTACTTTAAAAAATTGCCAAGGAAAATGTACCTTTTATAGGCTAACATATCAGAAGTCTTAAATTATACTATCAGCTGCTACAAACCAAATATAGAGAACTTATAGAGGGAGAACACGCATGAACTCTATGCAAATTAAAATGGTCAACAAAATAGAGCTAGAGTGAAACTCGCGTAACTATTTATATTCTATACTGGATAATAACATATACTATGAAATTCGTGTAGGTATGTTATGCGAAACAAAGGGAACTGTTTCCTGCAGGGAGTACTACTTATATAAACTTCAACTCTAAACATGCAACAAGTCCATATTATTTCTATGTGGGAGGTTGTTGTAGCAGTTTGTTGTTGATATATACATCAAAATAGAAACAACAAGACTAGAATATTATAGATTGAATAAATCGAATTATATAAGAAAGATACTCCAAGTGATTCTTTATAGTGTCAGGACCAGCGAGAGCAGAGGAGACAAGGTAGGAAAAGGGTATTACTCTTAAGATCGTTCGATGGAGGCCCTAGGGATATGTCACGGCAGTATTTGGAGGCTATGACGCTGGTTCCACAGTTTTGAAGAAAAGATCAATTCATCACAATGACATGTAACCCGGAGTGGGTTGAGATTTAAAAAGCATAGCATTCAGGTAAACTAACTCAAAACAAGACTGATTTTGTAATCATATATTTCGAGAAAAATAACAATACTTGAATGACCCAATTTTCTAAAGAGAAATATTTAGAGCAATTGCAGCACATGTTTTTGTGGTTGAATTCCATAAAAGAGGCTTACCTCTTATACACCTGCTCCTAATATTACAAGAAGGAAATAAGATACGATCAGCAAATGGGTATGACATATACATTATGGCAAGCAATCCCTGATAGTGCCACACATCCAAAATTAAGTGCATTAGTTAGCCGACATATGAAGTATGGGAAGAAACGTAAGACAAGCACGTGTATGAAAGATGGCCAGTGTAAATTTCACTACCCCCGAGCATTCAAAGATAGAAAAATACAAGGGAAGCATGGGTATTCAATATATAGAAGAAGAAATAACTGGACAACAAATGAGGTTCGAGGAATGAATATGAATAATCAATGGGTCATACCTTATAACTCCTATTTTTTGAGGGGAAATAATTGTCACATTAATGTGAAGAATTGCTCAGGAGTTAAAACAGCAAAATATCTAAGAAATATATATATAAAGGTCACGATAAACATGTCGTACACATTGAATCCAATTATGGTACCAAATCGTTGATGAAATAAAATTCTTTCAAGATGCACGATGGGTGTCTCCACCAGAAGAAGTATGGATAATTATGAGTTTAACCTTACTGAAATGCAACCAGAAGTTATCAACCAACAATTACATCTACGAAAAAAAGATCAGGTAATTTACAGATTTCTTTCAGATTGTATACATACACACAATTTCAAATTGGAAAATTATTGTAGTAAATAATGTACTTCCAAAAGAATATTTAGCAAATGATTGTGGGATTAGATTAGGTAAAAAACTATGCTTATTGAGTATTTCAAGATGTGATTAATCGACTGAGGCACACAAATATCTTTACAACGATCTTCAAGACATTATGTTTGGAACTCCAAATCCAAAATATGGACAAAACGACAATCACTCACCGTCATTGGACACATAAATATTTGTAAGACTATCACAATTAGTGTCTGTGTTCATTAAACACACAAAGATTAAATGCTAAACAAATCTACTCAATATCGAAGCTTATCCTAAAGAACGAGAGTTGTATATTGAGAGACTATTATTGAATCATGTACGATGACCAACTTCATTTGAAAACATACTTAAAGTTAATGGACTGCATTGTGAAACTTTTAAATAGGATGCCAAAGAGGATTATTAGAATCAGATAACAACATCTATGAATATTTATGCGAGGTAGTCATCTTCAAAATGTCCATTGCCCCCTCAAAATATATTTGCTACAATCTTAGTGCATTGCAATGCAACCAATGTGAGATATCTCTAGCCACATATTACAATGAGATGTCTGAGGACTTTCAAAGGCCACAGTCGAACACAACTGAGGGACAACTACACTGTACACTGAGAAGTATTAACGGTTACTTGAAGAGTATTGGATAAAGTGTTGACACATATCATATCAATCAAATCAAATAACATTTGCAGCAACGTGAACCACATGAATATAGCTAGATAATAGAAGAAATGTCTTTCAAGGTCCCAGTTGAAGATGTTTACGCACAGTTAAACCTGAATCAAGAACAAGCACAAGCTTACAACACCATTCTCATAAGGGTGAACTCAGGAACACGTAGGTTAATATTTGTAGATGGGCCTGGAGGAACCGGGAAAACATTCTTATGTTGGGAATTACTAGCCAAGGTGAGATCAAACGGTAAGATAGCATTCGTATCATCAACCAGTGGTGTACAATCAAGATGTACTGGTGTTCCCAAAATCAACACGCTTCGAGACGGTAGATGAAACTTTGGTTAGGTGCTATTTGTGGCCATTAATGGAAAATATATACGTATCAACAAAGTTGTGTGCAAAAGGAGATACAACTTTAATTGAGTTTTTGCTACGTATTCGGAACAGAGAGAAAATAACAATAAAGTAAAATTTAGTCACACTTGAAGAACAAATGAGAGTCAAACAAAGTCAGTATATTAAGCTAAAAAAATTTTTTCAGGGAAATATTTCCGTTTGTAGAACAAAATTACAAGTGTGTTGTGTATATAATAGAAAGGGCAATATTGGAAAGTACAAACGATTTTTTAGATAACCTAAATGAAATGATGATTGGAAATTTCCCCGAAAAACCAAAACATATATCCGTTTTGACTCCGCAGAAGATGACACCAATAACTACTATAGAGAAGAATACCTCAACACATTAACACCAATTGGGCTCCCGCCAAATAGGTACATTATCAAATCCTCTAAATTGTTGCATATGTCTTATTCTTTCCAATTCATAAATTTTTAAACTGTACACATTAGGTTAGTGCTGAAAGAAAATGTACCAATCATGAGGCTAACAAATCGAGACCCCTCAAATGGATTGTGAAATAGGACAAGATTAATTTGTTGAGTCTATGACAAGAATGTCATTCATGTTGAAATAACATGTCAATACCCATAAAGAAAGTGTTTCCAAGGATACACCTATCAACGCCGGAGAATGAAGGACATCCTTTAAAATTTATCAAGAACAATTTCCAGTACGACTATGTTTTCCGATAACAAGAAATAAAGCACAGGGTCCAACAATACCAAATGTTGGACTATACCTACCACAACAGTTTTCTCGCATGCTCAATTGTACATAGAACGATCAAGAGGAACCTATATTGCACAAACTAAAATATTGTTCATTACTGAACAACCAGATCGCGACAAAGGGACACAAACCAGAAATTTGTCTACAAAGAAGTTTTAGCGCAGATTAAATTACTACCAAGACTACTAGAAAGTAAAGATGGAAAGATATACAGACTACAGGAAGCTAATGAGATATTAAATGCATGTATGTAAGTGGGGTGAAAGAGAAAACTATATGAAAGACCAAATATAACATTAGAATTGTATATATACAGTTAGGTCAATATATAGTAAATTAATTACTAACTATTTTAAGAAGACATGTATTTGATGCTAAACGAATGTCAAGAGTTTGCACACACGTGTAACGAACCAAACCATATTCCTATGCACCCATAGTAAAACACGAGCTACCTAAAAAAAATTACGACGAAACAACACGTGCGGCTTATCTAGAGTGCGTGTGCAAATATATATATATATATACATACACATATATATGTATATATATATATATATATGTGTGTGTGTGTGTGTGTGTGTGTGTGTGTGTGTGTGTGTGTGTGTGTGTGTGTGTGTGTGTATGTATGTATGTATATATAGAGAGATAAATATTGACCTTTGTTTGACACGTACGATGCTCGATACTATCAAGTAAGAAAATGTTGCAGATTCTTTTGTGAATCTTCATTGTGGATCGTCATATATATCACTTCTTTACACGAAACTATGAAGATGTTAAATATAAATTTAATAGTTAAATGTACTAATGAAAATTATTTTTTTAAATATTATGAGATTAAATTATATAATACAAACGGTTTTTTTGTGTTTTTTTCTTATTAGGGTCGAAATTTTGAGGTACAACTCCCCAAGAACCATAAAAAGGGTCCACGAAGTGGACCCTTGCGTTGTTGTTAAAAGTTGTTTTGAGATAGCAGGAATCGACGATTATAGGCTAAGAGGCATGACGTGATAGATGAGGAGTCGATGGTCACTTAGATATTTTCAAGAAGGGTTCATAATGGAATGTCTCTGACCAAAATGACGAATATGTAGCACGGAGGGGTTTTTGGCCTTCGACTGGCCTACAACCCATAGGTCGGGGTCTCGTGGTTCACGCTCAATGTTTGGCATTAATTTTAGTTAGTTCATTTAATTAAACTACTTAGTTAAGGGTTTAATTAGTGTTTAGTGGTTAGTTAATTAGGTTAGTTAATTAGTTATATAACCTACCTTAAGTCTAAACACAACTTAGCACCTCCCATTTCTCAAAACCATATTGTTCTTCTTTTTGTAACACCTCATAGGCAAAACAGACCAAAAATAATTTTTTCAGAAAAATCTGCAGGTGCAACAGACGTGACCATCGACAAATAATGTAATGCCTCATAGCCAAAACATACTAGAAATCAGTTTTTTTTTAAAAATATGCAGGTGCAACATACGTGACCATCGACGTACACTATCCTGACCCACGTGCCGTCCTGCACAACCGTCGATGGGATCAGAAGCTCGCAAAAATCTCAACCCAGGAAAATTTATAATGTGTTGGTGACAGACGGACTTACAGTCTGTAGGTCAGACTACGGTCCGTAGTCCATGAACGACGATAAATACCCCCATCACCAACTCAATGAAAAGAGCAACGAATAACTAGCACGGTCCGTAGATGGACCCACGGTCCATAGGTATGACCGCTGGTGGGAACTAGCAAATAGTTAAGGGCGAAATGCAGTTGTGTCAACTTCAAATTATCATAACTCTTAGCACAAAATTAGTTAGGTGTCCAATGACCTACCAATAAATATATAATATAAGTATCTTCCCATAACCACCTACCTTTCTAAAATCAAACCTCCGAGTAACATGTTATGCCTATTTTAGTAATGTCCTGTCAAAAAGGCACAACCGACGGACAACCCGACGGGGCGTGGATCCACATACCGACCGTCTGTCCTTGCCGCAGGTAGGTCCAACAATAACTTTCTCAGGGGTATTTTTGTCCTTTCCCACTCCGTTTAAACCCTAATTTACATCTTTTTGACCCTAAATCATCAAATTTTAGTCAGTTTAAGACTATAAATACATTTAAAACATATCTAATTAAAATCATTAAATCAAAACTTAGAAAATTAGAACAAGGAGAGGAAAAAAAGCTCAAGATCCTTAGTTCAAGAACGCCACAAGCTCCAACAGTTCCAGCCCCGAAACATATGAATTTTTCCATTGATTTCATCACAAGCTATGTAGGATTTAACTAGTGGATTCCTTTCACCCACTAGGTCCCTAATTTTTAGTCAATTCTTTATTCTCTTACCACGATTAAACCGAGGGTTTCTAGAACTTTGATAGAACTTCATGCATTTATTAAATATATGTTCCAAATCAGATTATCATGTTATTACTCAGATTATCACATGAATTTCAAAACATTAGATTTGTATTTCTTTTGTTCTTGAATTACACATGCTTGGTTAGATATTTTAGACACTTAAGATCTACATGACTCAGTTATAAATGCATAATTACTTGATTAATTGATGCATTCTCAGTTTTCATGTTCAGTTTCGAGCTATCCCATATTTACAAAAACTCAGACATAATCAGTTAATTTACAGAATTCATAGGGAGTAGCATAATACCGAGTGGTATTAGGGTTTAGCGTACCCAATAGTCCGAGAAATACTAGCCAAGTAGGTTGTAAGTCCCCTATGTGGGTAATCAGTTTAGTGATCATGCCAGCAATGCCTTTTTACCTTTGGCGTGGTATATTGTGTCTTTTTGATAGGGCATATACATTGGACTCCACATTTAGATCTTGTGGTTTTATTATTGGTTATTTGTAACTCCCACACTTCAGTCAAACTCTCTGCATTGACCATTTCTCTATATATTCACTACTCAGTTTCATCATGCTATAAGTTGGTCATTGTACTCAATTACCTCAAAAATTTAGTATATCATGTTCTGATTATCATACTTGCTTTTGTGCTTGTTCAGTTATGTTTTATTTTACCTTTAGTGTATCCTACATTCATAGTACCTTTAAGTAATGACGCATATGTGCGCTGCATCTTCTCGTGACATAGGTTTAGGTTCTCAGCATCAAGATTACGCGTAGATCATTTTAGCATTTAGTCAATTTGTTTCACTTTATGCTAGATTTAGCTAGGGCATGTCCCGGTATTTCTAGTACAGTTTAGAGGCTTATTTCATAGATAGTAGTTTCATCTTAGTGTTGAGTCAATTAATTCATTGTATTAAACTCATCAGTCTTCATATTATATCAGATTTAGCATATGGGTATTCCTTATCTTTTAATTATAAGTTATGATTTAGCTACGACATTAGTTTATTATATATATATTATGCTCATGATAATGCTAGCGGGGTTAGCTTTGGATACCTTGTGGTCCTAGGTTCCATGTCCGCGTATCGGGGGTAGCTCGGGGCATGGAAAAACTTGGTATCAGAGCACTAAGTTCAAGAGTCGTAGGATGTATGAAAAGCTACAATAAGTAGAGTCGTTTTCATGGGTGTGAAGTGCACCATATCTAATGAGAGGGAGGCTATGAAGTATTTTAGGAAAATATCACTTTCTTGTTACTCTTATCATGTCTACGGTATGATTTTATTCATTTCTATGTTTAGGAATGCTGAGTTTAGGATTGCCATAAAGATGTTGGCTAAGAGTATGACTAACTAGAACAATCGGGTTCATGCTCCTGTGAATGAAAATGGTGGATCAGCAGCAGCAAGGGTCTGTGACGTTGTTAGGATGAATCCGCCTGAGTTCTTAGGATCATAGACTCATGAGGATCCTCAGAATTTCTTGGATGAGATCAGGAAAATCATTGAGGTAATGCAAGTCCCTGGGAATGATTGGGTTGAGTTGGCATCATACCAGTGAAAAGATGTTTCTTATATCTGGTACACTCAGTGGAAGGAGAATAGGGGTGCAAATGCAGCTCCTATCACTTGGGGTAGCTTTAGTGAGACTTTTCTTGAAAGATTTATCCCAATAGAGTTTAAAGAGGCAAATGCTCAGGAATTAATGAACTTGAGGCAGGGTAACACGACAGTCCAAGAGTATGGGCTGAACTTTAACCAGCTCTCCAGGTATGCTCCTCACATGGTTTCTGACTCCAAGGCTCAGAATAAAAAGTTCTTGTATGGAGTATCGGATTTAGTGAAAACAAAGTGCATAAATGCTATATTACTTGGAGATATGAACATCTCTAGACTTATGACTCATGCTCACCTGGTTGAGGGTGATAAGCTCAGGGAACATTCTAAGGAGAGTAAGAAGTCTAGGACAGGGAACTATGACTATCCCCAGCAGAAATCGGGTGGTGGAAATGTCTCGCAGAGTCAGCAGAAGTTTTCATCCCCAACCCCTTCTTCAGCTAGTGTTCCATCGTCCAAGAACATGTATGACAAGAAGGGTATAGCACCAGGCTCTAAGTCTCAAGGAATTGTTTCAGCCAACAAGACTTACCCCACTTTCCCTAAGCATGGTAAGAACCATCTAGGCGAGTCCCATGCAGGAATGGAAGGGTGTTTTTGATGTGGTAAGTCTGGTCAAAGATAGAGGGACTGTCCTTCTTGAAAGGGTCAAGGAGGTGGTAAAGGTGGAACTCTGTCTACAAATTCAGCAGCACTAGCAAGTCGTCCAACTCAGCAGGGTCCCTCATCTAGTACAGGTGACGGTTAGTGCCAAAGTAACATTCGGGTTTACCCCCTAGACGTAACCGGCATCGTCGTCCTCTCTGAGGACTAAGACTAGCCTCTTAGATTTACATCAATGCATTCATATATTAAAAATATGGAAGAATTTAAAACTTTTTAACTATAAGTAATTGGAGGTTTATATAGACCTCTACATACACATAATCATATTCATATCGAATATACGTAAACTCATTCATATAAGATGATTAATAGTCGTCTACTTTCATTTCGTACACTTATATAATATATAATTAGAGTCATAAAATCCATCTCATCTCATTAACCATATAACGAAGACAATCTTAACATGGGCATAGCCCTACAACAATAACAATAAGCCACATATCATATAAATCATATGATTCAAGAGTTATTACATAAATAGTAAAGTAAAACAACCGATCATAAATACCCATCGAGTTGACATGTGCAATGATAAAGTAAATCCCCATAACCCTACTATATCAAGTAACCAAATAAGAACTACATTTAGCAACATTCTTCACTCATATATAGCCTTCATGTATGCATAATTTCATATCTTTAACCCTTTAGGCTATATACATGTTTGTGAGCATAGAATTCATCATATAAACGGTTTACATGTATCATCATATATATAGATAATATTAACTTCCTAAAGTCCCTATCAAGGAAAATTAGTGCAAGACATAGGTAGAGCCCCATACCCCTACCTAGGTCAAGTTAACCTTCAAGTCGCTTTAGTTAGTTCATACATCATTACTTCATTTTAGATTAGGGAACACTTGCCTTAACCGACATAGAAGACATGAGTTAAATATGGAATCCGGTGTCATGAAACCTTAAACCGATGGAAGGTGGTCTAATGGCCAAGGTAGAACCTAAGATAATATAGTTATCTAGGTGGATCCACTAGCTAGTATCCTATGGTAGCAACATAGTTAATAGAACTTGGGGGATTCATGGATTTATCAACACTACACCCTAAGTTTGGTTATGAGGCTATCCACCCTGTGAAGACTGTAGGGAACCCTGCCTTCCCTATTTGGGAAAGTATTACTCCCTCACTTGATCACTCAGTGCTAAGCTAGGTCCTTTTATTGAAATGCCTTTAAATCTTGATTAAACATATCATAACTTAGTTTAAATCATAGGGCCTAGCCATTGTATAATCATCATCATTGTAGCTTAAGAAGAATTGCATGAGTAATAGTCCTTTCATCACAATTGATATAAATGAGGTTATCACTTTACATATCTCATCATAGTAGGGCACATTAATACATATCTTCATCCTTATATCACGTACACCCTATGAAACCTCACAACAAAAGTTAAGGTATTTTAATTGAATCATCACTCCATCATATTAACCCTAATTAAGGTATACACCAATCAACACATCATAATTTGATCACAATTCATCACACTTAGAGTATGAAATAGGATAATCAAGACTTACAAACACTCCAACATAATTCATCATAAGGGCCTTACCATCATCCCAAAAATCAACTCAATTGTATATCACATCAAAATAATTCGATAATCAAAATGATAATGAAGTTAGTAAAGTCCCCATATCATAGTTCAATGTCAACCCAATAATTTAAGCAATGATATCTAAGTCTATCTTCCTAACCTAGATCAATATTGAAGGATTAGCATGAATGACTACAATTTACCGCAATATGGGTATAATCAGTAGAACAACAACATTTAAAGATGATTTAGCCAATACCAAAGTCAATTGAATCCAACCCTTCATGGATCAAGTCAAGATCAAGCTTAGGGTTAAGGGTTTAGGATCATACTCTTAGATCAAACCACCCCCAATTACTGTAATTAAGTAGATAAATATGCTAATCTATCCATTAAACCCTAAAGAAATCATAACAAATAGAATTCACAACTTCAATTTCATAATTAGATGAAACCCATAAAAATTCAACTTTTGAATGCCATTTTTGAAGGAACCCTTTGAAGAAAGGATCTCAAAGGTGAACAGAACCCATACCTTGATGAGTTCTTAAGATTTTGAAGAAGAATCCTCCATTTCTATCCCCCAATTCACCTCCTAATCCCTTTGATGGAGTATTCAAATTTTAGAGAGAGAAAGAAGAGAGAAGGAAGAGAGTTTATTTGGGTGAGTTATGATTGGACTAATGAGGGTTATGATTGGACTAATGAGGGTTATGGGTAGTTATAGAGGGTCTTAAATAATCTTAATTAACTCTATTAACCCTTAATTAAACCACCTAACCTCCTAACTAATTAAATGAAATTAATTAAATTGTGCAAAAAAACCCGCAGATCCTACCAACGGGACCTCGACGACGGTCCGTCGGCGAGTCGACAATGCGTCGCCCCCCTCCATCCTCAAGAACAGTGTATGCCCAAGGCAAAACTTATTGAATTTCTCTATGTGTGGGACGATGGTGGCCGTCGATGCCCCGTCGTCCCTTCTGCCACTACACGCTTCCCTTTTTCTGTGGGAGACACTGGCCTTGACGTCCCCTCAAGCCACCAACGTCCCATCGACCCTTCTGTCAAATCATTTTGACACACTAGAATCCATATGAATCACTTTCTGGACGTTATGGGTGTTCTTGAGTAACCTGATCCTTAAACATCTAGCATGACCTAAATTCGTTTGGATTGACTTAGAAACAGTGTTTAGACCCTGGTACATAATTTTTGAGCTTCATGACACGTCAAGAATTTTCGAAGTGTTACAGCCTTAAAAGGTTGTATGCTCTTCAGGGTCGCTTAGA
The DNA here is from genome assembly GCF_001406875.1 of Solanum pennellii. Classification (NCBI taxonomy): domain Eukaryota; kingdom Viridiplantae; phylum Streptophyta; class Magnoliopsida; order Solanales; family Solanaceae; genus Solanum; species Solanum pennellii. Next base: position 54,673,217 of record NC_028643.1, read on the forward strand.
TCAGGAAGGTTCTCGGATGTACTCAATGGTACGTTACAAGTCTTTGACCTTGATGTTTATGCATTATTAGATCCAGGGGATACTCTTTCTTTGGTAACACCTAACATAGTAGTTTAATTTAGTGTCATTCCAGAAACACACTAAGAACCCTTCTCAGTCTCTACTCCTGTTAGTGACCCAATTATAGCTAGACGGGTATACACCAACTGCGCTGTCACAGTATATATGAAAGTTACCTCAGCAGATCTAGTAAAGTTAGAAATGGTAGACTAGGATATCATTCTAAGCATGGATTGGTTACGTTCATTTTATTCCTCAATCGATTTTAGAACTAGGATTGTTTCTTTTCAATTTCCAGTAAAACCTATCTTAGAATTTAAGGGAAGTATCTTAGCGCCTATGGGTCAATTTATTCTTACCTTAAGGCATGAAATATGATATCTAAAGGTTATCTCTATCATCTATTTTGGGTTAAGGATTCTAGCCTTGAAACCACAACTCTTGAGTCAGTTCTAGTAGTTTCTGAGTTTCCAGAAGTGTTTCTAGAAGATCTTCCCAAAGTCATTCTCGAAAGGGAAATCAACTTTGGAGTTGATCTCCTTGCAGATATCTTCCTATTTCGATTCCTCCTTACAGAATGGCTCAAACAGGGATTACGAAATTGAAAGAGCAGTTGAAAGACCTTCTAAATAAGGGCTTTATCAGACCTAATATTTCACCGTGGGCTGCACCAATGTTGTTCGCAAAGAATAAACATGGTTCTCTCATAACTTGCATTGACTATAGACAGTTTAACAAGGTCAGAATCAAGAATAAGTATCCCATACCCATTATTGATTACTTGTTTGACCAACTTCTGGGTTCTATCCATTTCTCAAATATAGACCTCAGATCGAGTTATCATCATCTTAGAGTCAGCGATAGACATTTCAAAAACCTCCTTCAGAACTCAGCATGGTCTATTTGAGTTTGTAGTTATATCGTTTGGACTAACCATTGCTCCTGTAATTTTATGGATTTGATGAACAGTGTTCAAACAATACATGGACTTGTTCGTTATCGTCTTCATTGATGATATCCTCATTTGCGCTAGGAATGAGGAAGAACATGCAAGTCATTTGATAATTGTTCTGGAGAATCTCAAGGATCACCATTTATTTTCTAAGTATAGTAAATGAAAGGTTTGGTTGCAATCTATTGCTTTCCTTGGTTACAATGTATCTAGAGAAGGGATCCAAGTAGATCCACAGAAGATAGAAGCAGTGAAACAATGACCCAGACCTACCTCTGCTATAGATATCAAATGTTTCTTAGGTCTAGTTTCTTATTACAGAAGGTTCGTGGAAGAATTTTCATCTATAGCCTCACCATTGACTAGGTTGACTCAGAAGATTGTCAAGTTTCAATGTATAAATGATTGTGAGAAAAGCTTTGTAGATGTGAAACTGGATTGACTATTGTTCCTGTTTGACTCTACAAGAGGGTTCGGACGGTTATGTGATATATCGTGATGCATGAAGAGTTGGCCTAGGTTGTGTGTTTATGCAGCGAGATAAGTTTATAGTGTATGACTCTAGACGGCTTAAGGTGCATGAGAAGAACTATCCAACTCATGACCTCGAGCTTGTGGGAGTGGTGTTTGCACTAAAGATATGGATACACTACTTGTACGGTGTTCATGTACATTTGTTCACTGAACATAAGATCCGTCAGTATGTGTTCACCCAGAAAGAGTTGAATCTTCGCTAGAGGAGATGGCTTGAGTTCCTTAAGGATTTTGATATGAGTTCGAATTATCATCCTGGTAAGGTAAATGTAGTAGCCGATGCGCTTAGTATATTATCTATGGGTAGTGTATCCCATGTTGAGGAAGAAAAGAAGTATTTAGTGAGGATGTTCACATGCTTGATCGCTTGGGAGTTCGCCTTATGAGCATATAAGACAGCGGTGTAACGGTTCAGAATGGGCAGAATCTTCTTTGGTAGTAGAGGTTAAGGAAAAGAAAGACAGTGACCTGGTCCTACTTGAAATTATGTGTGCAGTATACAATCAAAGATTGGAGATTTTCTCCCAAGGAGGAGATGGTGTACCTCATTACCCGAGTAAATTGTGTGTTCCTGATGTGGGCGAGTTGAGACAACATAGTCTTTCATAAGCCCATAACTCTTGGTATTCTATTCATCCTGGTGCCACTAAGATGTACCGAGATCTGCGGGAAGTCTAGTTGTGGAACAGCATGAAGAGTTATATAGCAGACTTTATGAGTAAGTGTCGCAATTGCTAGCAAGTCAAGGTAGAACATCAGAAACCAGGGGGTATGACTCAAGATATCGATACTTCTACTTGGAAGTGGGATGTGATCAATATGGCATTCATTAAAGGATTACTACGTACTCGCAGAGAGCATGACTCCATTTGAGTGATAGTCGATAAGATGGTTAAGTCTTCTCACTTTTTGGCGGTCAAGACTACAGATTCGGCAGATTACTATGCCAAACATTACATTAATGATATTTTGAGGTTACATAGGGTTCCTTTTTCTATCATCTCAGATAGAGGTCCTCAGCTTACCTCTCATGTCTTAAGTTATTTCAGAAGGGTCTTGCTACTCAAGTTAACCTTTGCACAACATTTCATCCACAGACGGATGGATAGGAAGAGTTTACCATTTAGACCGTAGAGTATATGTTCAGAGCTTGTGTGATCAATTTCAAGGGTAGTTGGGATAATCACCTTCCTCTTATTGAGATTGCTTACAACAATAGCCACCATAGCAACATTCAGATGGCCCCTTATGAGGCTTTATATAGGCGTAGATGTAGATGTCCTGTTGGTTGGTTTGAAGTAGGTGAAGAAGCTTTGATAGGGACAGATTTGGTACTTTATGCGATGGAGAAAGTTCTAATTATTAGAGATAGACTTTAAACAACACAAAGTCGTCAGCAATAATATGCAGATATAAGGAGAAGGGAACTAGAGTTCCAAGTTGATGATTGGGTTTTTCTGAAAGTCTCACCTATGAAAGGGGTGATGAGATTTGGAAATAAAGGAAAGCTCAGCCCTAGATATGTAGGCACCTGCAAGATCATGAAAAGGGTTGTCAAGGTGGCATATGAGGTATAGTTACTAGCAGACTTAGCAACAGTGTATCCCCTCTTCCACATCTCACTCTTGAAAAAGGTTGTGGGTTACCCAGCCTCTATAATGCAATTAGAGAATGTGGCGGTGAAAGATAGTCTTTCATATGAGGATGTACTAGTTGACATTCTTGACCGTCAGGTTAGAAGGTTGAGAACCAAAGAAGATGCTTCAGTCAAGGTTTTGTGGAGGAGTCAGTCCGTAGAGGGAGCTACTTGGGAAACAGAAGCAGCCATGAAAGCCAAGTATCCTCACCTATTTCCTTACTATTCAACTCCAGCTCGAGGCAATAGTTCCTCTTCAACTTTCTAGTCATTCATGCATTAATTAAGTCGTACAATCATGTTCCCTCAGTTTGTATTTGCATTTTAAGCGTATTTACATGTACTCGAAACTCAATTCAGTTAAAAACTCACTTCTTTGAGTTTAGTAGTAGGGTTTGCAGCATTCTCCCTCTGTTTCAGCTTGTTTAGTCTGCATTCGAGGAAGAATGATCCCAAGGGGGAGATAATGTAATACCCCGTAACAAAAATAGGCCAAAAATAAGTTTTTCAAAAAAATCTGCAGGTACAAATGACGTGACAATCGACGGATAATGTAACACCCCATAATCAAAACAAACAAAAAATTAGTTTTTCAGAAAAAATCTATAGGTGCAACTAACGTAACCATCGACAGACCGTAACCTGACCCACGGTCTGTCCTGCACAGCCGTCGATGGATAAGAAACTCCCAAAAATTTCAGCCTAGGAAAATTGGTTAAGTGTGGGCGACGGACGGACTTACTATCTGTAGGTCAGACTACGGTGCGTAGTCCATGACCGTCGAACGAGACCCCCTTCACCCACTCTCTGACAAGATCCATGGATGACCATTACGGTCCATAGATGGACCCACGGTCCGTAGGTCTGACCGTAGGTGGAAACTAGCAGACAGTTAAGGGGGAAATACAGTTGGGTAGACTTCAAATGGTCATAACTCTTAGCACAATATGAATTAGGTGTCCCTTAACCTACAGACATATAGATAATTGAATTACATATCCTCCGACCTTGCTAAAATCATACCTCCGAGTAAAAATTTATGCCCGTTTTACTAAGGGTCTGTCGAGAAGGTTCAACTGACAAACAAAGCAACGAGGCGTGGATCCACCTATGGACCGTCTTTCCTGACCGTAGGTAGGTCCGACAAAAAATTTCCAGTGGTCTTTTGGTCCTTTCCCACACTGTTTAAACCCTAATATACGTCGTTTTGATCGTAAATAATCATATTTTAATCATTTTAAGCCTAGAAACAGAATTAAAACATATGTAAGTCAAATTATTAAATCAAAACTTAGAAAATTAGAACAAAGAGAGGATAAAAAGCTCAAGAACCCTAGTTCAAGAAAGCCACTATCTCCAGCAGTTCAAGCCACGAAACTTAAGTATTTTTTTTTTTGTGGATTTCATCACAAGATATGTGGGATTTCACTAGTGGGTTCCTTCACCCATTGGATCTCTACTTTTCAGTCAGTTCTTGATTCTCTTGTCATGATTCAACCTAGGGTTTCTAGAACATTGATAGAACTTCATGAATTAATTAAATATACGTTACAAATCATATTATCATGTTATTACTCAGATTATCGCATGAACTTCAGAAACCTAGCTTTGTATTTTTTTATTTCTTGAATTACATATTTCAGGTACTTCAGATATACATGCCTCAGTTATAAATACATAATTACCTGATTAATTATTGCATTCTCAGTTTGCATGTTCAATTTTGAGCTATCCAGTATTTACAGATATATAATTCATTAGGAGTAGCATAACACCGAGTTGGACGAGGGTTTAGCGTAATAGTCCCAAAACTACTAGCCCAGTAGGTTGTAAGTCCCCTCTTTGGGCAATAAGTTTAGTGATTACACCAACATGCCTTTATACCTTTGTGAGGGTATATTAGGTCCTCTCGATGGGGCATATACATCGGACTGCTCATTAAGTTCATGTGGTTTTATAATCGGTTAATAGTAGCTCCCATAGTCCAGCCAGTCTCTCTACATTTACCATTTATCATTGTATTCAGTATTCAATTTCAGCATGTTATAAATTGGTCATTGCACTCAGTTAGCTCAAAAACTTAGGATATCATGTTCTGATTATTCATGATTATTATACATGCTTTTGTGCTTGTTCACTTATGTTTTAGTTTAGCTTTACTATATCCTACATGCTCAATACCTTTAAGTAGTGACGCATACGTGCACTATATCAGCTCGTGATGTAGCTTTAGGTTCTCAGCATCCAGATCATGCATAGATAGATTTTTTATCTCTAGTTCAACAGATTAAGTGGTGAGTCCTCATTCTCCGAAGACAAGAGTCATGAGTTTCATTTCAGTCTTTAGTCATTTAGTTTTACTTTTTGCTAGATTTAGCTGGGGCTTGTCCTGGTATTTCTAGTCTAGTTTAGAGTCTTATTTCAGATATAATAGTTTCAGCTTAGTGTTGAGTCAATGACTTCATTGTACTAAACTCATCAATCTTCATATTATGTTAGTTTTAGCATATGCTTATTCCCCATCTTTTCATTATAAGTTATTATTTATCTTCCGCATTAGTTTATTATCTATAGTATGCACAGATCATGCTAGCAGGGTTAGCTTGGGATCACTTGTGGTCCTAGTTTCTGTGTCCGCATCTCAGGGGTAGCTCGGGGCGTGACACTTTCTCTCTACTTTCGATCTCCCAAAGAAAATTTTAAGAAGACCAAAGTCAAATAGGGTTATAGGGAAGCATGATGACTACATTTATCCATCAATCTTTAACAATTAACAAGGTATGGCATCCTTTCACCATTGGGATTCATTTCCCAAAGGTTTCCTTCAAAATTTGTTTTTCAAAAGATTAATTCTTATGAGTTTCTTTCTATTAAGAAATTGTTCTTAAAAATTGCATTGTCTATGGTTTCTTTTGATTATTATGCTTAGATTATGATGTATGAGTATTGAAATATGTTAATTCTTGATTTATTGATCTAGTTTGTGGAAGATGACCTTTTCCCCTTAATCCTAAGTTATGAACTGGGGATGAACTGATGTGTAGTGATTGAATTGACTCCATTATTGTAATGATTACTATATTGTGATGATATGACTCCCCTTTTTGGGTTGAATTGGATGTTTATTTATAAAACCTTGGATTATGGCTTGTGAAGGAGATTGGGTAAATCTTGTGATCTCAAACCTTTACTTCAATTATGAATCCTTGTGTTTTGTAATGAAGTTATATTGAAGTGTACCTTATGATGATATTGATTAGGGATTGTATGATGTCAAACTAAAATGTCTTCATTATGTGATTATAAGATTATGCTTGAGATCTTATGATATAAGGCTGGTGATTAAGTACCTATGTTTCTTACTATGATATAATGATGTTTATGTGCTAACCTCACATATGAGGGTTTTAATGTAATGTATTCTCCTGCAATTCCTATTGAGCTATGACTATGCATATAAATGGGGTAGACCCTACGGCCTAAACTAAGTTATGATTGTTAATGAAAGACATTTAAAAAGGGACTCTAGCTTAGCACCGAGGGAACTACAAGTGAGGAGTGTCCCTTCTCACTAAGGGAAGGTAGGTTCACTAATTTACTTATGATAATGGAGATTATAATGTTTGTAGCATAATGAGGGTCCCAAACACATCCGTTAGTTCTTGAACTATGTTGCTCCAGTAGGAATATTACCTAGTGGATCCACATAGATGTTATGTTCATGTTCTGGTACTACCTATATAAGTAATCCACCTTCTTTCAGCACAAGGCTTTATTACACCGGATTCCACATTGGCTCGTGTGGTCTATACCTGTTAAGGTAAGATGTTCCGAAAAGTAAATTTATGTAACAAAGTTAACATTAACTAGTCTTACTTGAAGTGTTTGACTTAGTCTAGGTAGGGGTATGGGACTATATTTATACATTGCACTAGTTAGCCTTGAGGGAAGTCTTCGAAGGATGTTTTTATGTGGTCATATGTTTATAAATGTAAATGATATGTGTATGTTTATATTACATGTTACTGATACTATGTGATATTGCCTTCACTTGTGAACATGTGGTTGGTCTCTATTGCTAAAGTATGATGATTTCTACTCTTAATTATAAAGTATATAAAGTTGGACATTTTTTTATAATTCTTATTGGATTTACTTGGTTGAGTGAGGTCATGGGGTCTTAATTAGTCTTTGCACTAGTGGACTTAGGTTATGATGTTATGAACTTAATGCTTGTTTATATTATAACTTGATGATAGAGTTGTATTGATTATGTGCTCAATTGTGTTGATATGCATGTTGACTTGAATAGACTTGTTATTGTTGGCCTTGTGATGTACATTGTCTTGACTTATGTAATGTGTGATTATTGACTTGTCTTTGTTCTTGAATGTGCATAAGGTATTTCCAAAGTGACTTTACATGCTTTGGGTAAATATTCCTTTTTCGCATGATTTCTATATTTTATGTGCATATGATCCTATACTTAGTGCAAGTGATGTGCTAACACTATATCTCCCTTTCCCCCGAAAATTTGATGTTCCGGTCGTTGAAGAGTGCCTGAGTACATTAGAAGCAAGGGTTGGATCATTTCTCTGAGAGTGGGTATTCCCTTATGTTCCGAGGATGATTCGTTTCTATAACTCTACCTATGTTACATTGTTATAGTCTTAAGAGACTCATTTAACTCATGTTGTTTCTCGACAATGTTATAAGCCCTAACTGCCACTTTAACATTTGTGTAAGGGCAATGACCATATTGTTCTATTCCCTTTAGATGTTTAATATGAGACATCCCTTTTAAGACTTATTAAGTGTGTTGTCTATATGTGCCATAAAAGTTCAAGACAATGTAATCTTCTTATACGAGAAATCTATGTATACTCACTATAAATATACTATGTGTAAGGGAGAGGTCAAAGTTAACCTCATGAAGTAGATATATATCAAGGAATTTTGATTTTCCGCACTTTAAACCTATGAATGTGATAATGAATGCTAAGAGGCTAGTCTTAGTCCTATCAGAGGACGACGACACCGTTTACGTCTTGGGGGTACTTCCCGTATTTGAAAAACTTGGTATCCGAGCATGAAGCTAATATCCTTATAATAGATGAGATGAGATGAGTCATTTCTTATGAGGGTTTCCGATGACGTGGTGGAAGAATTTTATTCGTCTATGCTTCATGATAACATGAATATCACTTGTCTCATAGTTCATGATTAACCATTAGAAGAAACTACGTTAAGGACGAAGAATAGGGAGTCAAAGAAGGCAAAATCTTATAAAGGTTGTTCTTCTATGGTTAGGCTTTACATTCAAGACAAGACAATATTAAAGAAGAGGTTTTCGAATAAAGTTCCTTCCAATTTCCCAACTCCCATGATGATAGGGTGTCTAACCCTAAGTCTCAAAAGGGAAGAGGTACTAGTTCACCAAGCAAGAAGCCAACCTTTAGAAAGTGTGGCGAGAATCATTCTGGTGATTGCTTTGTTGTGATGAACAATTGCTTTGGGTGTGGAAAAAGTGGACACAAGGTTAGGGATAGCCTTAATGTGAAGGGGAAATACAAAGGAAGTGGGCAAGCTCAAGATAGTGGTTCTAATGTGGATTCTCCAATGAAGAATAACTTTTATGCACTTCGCTCAAGGGGTGAAGAAAAGAGTTCTGCCGATGTGTTGACTAGTATGTTACAAGTCTTCTCTATTGAAGTTGATGCTTTACCTGATCCATCTTCTACATTATCTTTTTTTACTACTTTGATAGTAGCTAGGAAGTGTGATGTTCTGCCCCATATCCTAAATGAACCTTTCATATAACTACCCTGGTAGGTGAGTATGTGGTTGGAAAGACGGTACATAGAAATTGTACTATAATGTATCCCAATAAAGTTACTTATGTTGAATTAGAAGAATTTGATATGGTCGATTTTGATGTCATGTTGGGGATGGACTGGCTGAATGATTCTTTTGCTTCCATTGATTTTAGAAAAAGAATTTTCAAGTTCTATTTATCAAATGAACCTATCTTAGAGTGGAAGAGGGGAAATTCTTTTCCTTGAGGTCGTATTATCTCTTCTTTAGACCTTATAAATTGATATCAAAAGGATGTTTATACCATGTGTAAGATTCAAATATTTAGAATATGAAAATCCTACCATTGAGTTAGTCCCCGTAGTAAGGGAATATCCGGAGGTCTTTCCTAATCATCATCCTAGGATCCCTCCCGAACGGGAAATTAATTTTGGTATTGACTTGCTATTGGATACCAACCACATTTCAATTACTCCTTATCATATGGCTCCAAATGAATTGAATAAGTTGAAAGTTCAACTCAAACATTTTCTATACAAAGGCTTAAATTAACCTAGTATTTCTCCATGGGGTGCACCGGTATTGATTGTGAAGAAGGATGGGTCCCTTAAAAATGTGCATTGATTATCACCAATTAAATAAAGTCACTATTAATAATAAGTATCCTCTCCCTCTTATTGGCGACTTTCTTTGATCAACTCCAAGGGGAATGGTACTTTTCTAAGATTACTTGAGATCAGGTTATGACCAACTTAGGGTGAGAGGTGAGGATATAAAATAATGGCATTTCGGACTATATATAGTAAGTATGAGTTCTTAGTAATTTTCTTTGGTCTCACTAATTCCCCAGTGGTGTTTATAGATTTCACAGATATGGTGTTTCGAAGTTACCTATATTTTTTGTGATTGTCTTCATTGACGACATCTTGTTATATTCAAAAAATGAGGGTGAACACATTTACCATTTGATGGTGGTGTTACAAGTGCTTAAGGAGAATAAACTATTTTCAAATTCTAGTAAATGTGTGTTTTGGTTGTGCTCGGTGGCGTTTAGTGGTCATATCATCTCTAGTAAGGGAGTTGAGGTTGATCAAAGGAAAATCAATGTGGTAAAGAATTTGTCTACACCATTGACTCCATTCAACATTAGAAGCTTTTTTGGTCTAGCGGTATATTTTAGGGGGTTTGTGGATAATTTTGCATCCATTGCATCTCCCTTGACTACATTGACCCAAAAGATTATTAAATTTGAGTGGTCAGAGGCATGTGAAAGAAGCTTACTAATTTTTAAAGAGAGGATAAACTCCGGTCTGGTGTTGACTCTACTGGAGGGTTCCAATGGCTTCGTTGTATTTTGTAATGCATCCCAAATTGGCTTAGTGTGTGTCCTTATGCCACAAGCGAATGTAGTATCTTATGCTTCTAAGCAACTTAAGGTACATGAGACAAATTATCCAATTCATGATCTTGAGTTCGGGGTAATTTTATTTTCCTTAAAAATATAGAGGCGTTATTTGTAAGGTATCCATGTTGATGTGTATACCCACCATAAATCTTCAATATGTGTTTACTCAAAACGGAGTTAAATCTATGACAAAAAATGTTGTTGGAGTTATAGAAGGATTACAACATGAGCATTCTCTACCACCCTGGCAAAGACATGCAATGTGGTCGTTGATGTTCTTAGTCATATGACCATGGGTAGTGAGTCTCATGTTGAAATACCAACAAAGACCTAGTGAATGATTTTCATAGGTTGGCTCATTTGGGCGTTAGATTTGAATATTCTCCAAATGGTGTTTTTATGGTTCATCATAACTCTGAATCATCTTTTGTGGTTGAATTGAAGTCTAAGCAACACCTTGTTCAATTATCGATGGATTTAAAGCAGTCGGTTCTTGGTAAGTTTAATGAGTCATTCTCCTTCGGGGGGATGGTGTCTTGAGGTATCAAAGAAGTTAAAGTGTGCCCAACGTTGATTACTTGAGATTTGGAATCTTGAGAAAACTCATGGTTCTCATTATTCCATTAATCCGAGATCTACAAAAATGTAGCATCACCTTAGAGAAGTGTTTTGGTGGGAAGTCTGAAAAAGGGACATAGCGAAACTTTTTGCAAAATGTCCAAATTGCAAACATGTGAAATTCGAGAACCAAAAGCCAAGTGGGTTACTTCAATAAATAAAAGTTCCAACTTTGAAGTGGGAAGATATTAATGTCGACTCGTGGTAGGTTTTCATTAGACTCAAAAGCAACATGATTTCAAATCGGTTGTTGTGGATTGGTTGACCAAAACCGATCATTTACTTCCAGTCAACTCACATACTCGAGGGAAAAATTATGCAAGGATCTTCATAGATGAGATTGTGTGTCTTCACGGTATTATATTATCCCTCATATTGGATAGGGGTGAACAGTTCACATCTAGTTTTGGAGGTCATTCCAAAAAGGGTTAGGTACCAAGGTGAAGCTAAACACAACTTTTCATTCCCAAACGGATGGTCAAGCGGAGTGTACTATTCAAACCCTTGAGGATATGCTTAGATCATGTATTATTGACTTCAAGGGAAATTTGGATAGATACTGTCCTTTGGTTAAGTTTTCATAATAAATAGTTAGCATTCATCTTTATCAATGGCTCCTACGAGGCATTGTATGGTAGGAGATGTAGATATCCAATTGGATTGTTTGATGTGGGAGAGTCTTCACTCATGGATCCCAAAATAATTATAATACATTCTGAGATAGTTCATATGATAAGGAACCGATTGGAAAGAACATATACACGGAAAAAGTATTATGCTGACCATAGGAGAAGGTATTTTGAATTTGAAGGGGGGAAATGTGTATCTAAATATTACACCCATGAAGGCAGTGAAGGGGAACTAGAGTACTTGTTTTGTGGGCCCTTATTAATTTTGCAAAGGGTTGGCAGGGTTGTGTATGAGTTGAGATTGCCTAGTGAATTGGCTTTGGTTCATATGGTGTTCCATGTCTCCTTTCTTAAGAAATGTATCGGTGATCTCAAGTCCATTATTCCTATTGAAGGTCTAGGCGTGGAAGAGAGCCTCTCCTGTGAGGAGTTTGTGGTTAAAATCCTTGATAGACAGGTTAAAGGGTTAAGGAACACGGAGGTAGCTTTTTGAATGGTGTTATGGATGAACCACCTAGTTGAGGGAGCAACATGGGAGGCCGAGCCCAACATGAAGTCCCTTTACCTTCATCTCTTTGTTGATTATAGTTAGTTGTTCCTATTAATAATGAAAATAATGAATAATTGAAATTGACTTATTTTGTAAAAGACGCGCATGTTTATGGAAATATTTTTTTGCTAACAATGATGTTTTATGTAAAAATGGTCATTTGCTTGATTTGCCATTATTTGAGTATTTGGTATGTGTTGTCTTCATGAATGATATTGAGCATGTTGAAATGTTGCGAAAACGAATATTTGGCATAACTGACTCTTTAATGATGTGTTCAGCTCATGTAATTGTGAAAAGAAGATTCCTCATGTTTTGTTCTTGATCTCTTATGTGTAGTAATTGAAGTTATTAATTTCTATGTGTAAATTCTACGTTGAGTTTTAAATATTTTTTTGATTTGTTATTGTTGGTGGGCCGGTAGTCCTGAGTCTATTCTCTTCCTTCAAAAGATTTTTAGTGTAATTCCAGGATGAATGTACCAAGGGTGGGGGGATAATCTAAAACACTGAAATTCTAAAGCCTAATTTAGAGCCTCACATGAGTGTCTAAGAGTTGTAACACTGTTTTAAGGTCTATATTACTATATAAAAGTCATTCATAAGTTTTCGAGTCAAAACAGCAAGGAATGTCTATGACGTCCGTAGACTACAAAAAAAGATGCGAGCGTCCCTTAGCCTATTTGACAAGGTTGTAGGAGTCAGAATTTAATGAAATTTGGTGGGAATATTTTAAACACGTACTAGAGTTAGTTTAGGGTTGAAACTTCCGGGTAAGTCTCCTTAATGACCAACCAAAGGTTCCTTGAGAAGGTTCCTTGCATTGTGGCTAAAAACTCTCTTGAGACAGTAGCTAGCGATAGTTGCAGGCTACGAGGCATCGATGGCCACAATGGATGGACACTTAGATATTTCATGAAGGGTTCGTTTAGAAAGTCTCTAACCAAAATAACAGATGTGCAGCGTGGAGGGGTCCTTGGCCGTCAACTGACATATGACATGTTGGTCGAGGTCTCGCAGGTCAAGGTCCCTGTTCGTTTTTAAGTTTTATTTGGTTCATTTGATTAATTTAGTTAGTTAGGGGGTTAATTAGTGTTTAGGGGATGGTTAATTAGGTTAGTTAATTAACTATATAACATACCCTTAGTCTAAACACAACTTAACACCTCTCAATTCTCAAAACCCAGTTGTTCTTTGTTCTTTCTGCTTTATCTTTCCCAAAGAAACTCCATAGAGGACCAATGTCAAAGAGTGTTGTAGGGAAGCAAGAAGACTAATTTAATCCATCAATATTTAACAATTAACAAGGTATAGGATCCTTTTAACCTTTTGAGTCCCTTTCCCAAAAGGATTCTTTTAAAATTGGTTTTTCAAAAAGATGAATTCTTATGGGTTACATTATATTACAAAATTGATCTTCTAAATTTCATTGTCTATGGTTTATTTTAATTATTATGCTTATATTATAATGTATTATGATTCAATTATGCTAGTTCTTAATTTATTGATCTACTTTGTGGAAGATGACCTTTTCCCCTAAACCATAGGTTATGAACTAGTGATGAAATGATGTGTAGTGACTCAATTGAATACATTATTATTGTATTAGTTACTATTTTGTGATGATATTATACCCATTGTTGGGTTTAATTTTATGGTTGATTGTAAATGCTTGGATGATAGCCTGTGAAGTATATTATATATGTTTAATGATCTCAAATTTACCTCAATTATGTTTACTTGTGGTTAGTGATGAAGTTATATTGACGTGTACCTTATGATAAGATAGATTAGGATTGTTACATGTTGAATTGAAATTTCTTTATTATTTGATCGTGAGATTATTCTTCAGATGTAATGATATAAGGTTGGTGATGAAGTACCCACGATCCTTACTATGATATTATGATGTTATTATGGTAATCTCACATACATTGGTTTTAATGAAGGTGTTCTCACGCAGTTCCTATTTATTTATGACTACGACTATATAAGGGGTATACCCTATGACCTAAACTAATTTATGATTGTTAATGAAATACATTTCAAACGGTACTCTAGCATAGCACTGAGTGAACTAGAAGTAAGGACTATCCCTTCTCATATAAGGAAGGTAGGTTCACTTATGTACTCGTTAAATTTTAAATTATAATGTGTGTAGCATAAATAGTGTCCCAAACACATCTCCTAGTTCTTGTACGAAGTTCCCCCATTAGAATACTTGCTACTGGATCCAAATAGAAGCTATGCTCATGTTTTGGTACTACCTTGGCAAGTAGCCCACCTTTTCTTGTTGTATGGTTCCACGGCACCAGATTCTACATTTTCTCATGTGGTCTATGTCGGTTAAGGCAAGATGTTCCCGAATGTAAAATGAAGTAATAAAACAAACTCTAACTAGGATGACTTAGCATGTTTGACGTAGTCTAGGTAGGGGTATGTAAATCTACCTATACATTGCACTAGTTAGCCTTGAAGGAAGACTTAAAAGGATGTTCTTATATGCCTATATGTTTATAAATGTAAATGATATGTATTTTTTTATCCTACATGTTAATGACACTATGTGATATTGGTTTCACTTGTGAACATGTGGTTGGTCTCTGTTGTTAAGGTATGATGATGTCTACTCTTAATAATATAGTATATAAAGTCGGACATTTCTTATAGTTCTTATTGGGTTTCTTGTTTGAGTTAGGTTATGGGGACTTACATAGGCATTGCACTATTGGACTTAATGGGGGTGTATGAATGATGATCTTGCGTTGGTTATGATGTTATGAATTCTTATGCATGATTGTTGATATATAACTTGATTATAGAGTTTTATTGAATATGTGTTCAATTGTGTTGATATGCATGTTGACTTGCCTAGACTTGATATTTTTGGTCTTGTGATGTACATTATCTTGACTGAAGTAATATATACTTAATGACTTGTATTAGTTATTGAATGTGCATAAGGTATTTAAAAGGTGACTTTGCATGCTTTTGAATAAATTACCTTCTTTGGCATGATTTCTATGTTGTATGTGCACATGATCCTATACTTAGTATAAGAGATGTGCTCACCCCATTTCTCCTTTTCCCTCTATTATTTTACGGTCCAGTCGTTGAAGGGTTTGTGACTACTATTGAAGGAAGGCTTGGATCAATTCTCCAGGTGTGGGTATGTCCTCATGTTCCGAGGATGATGCCTTTCTATCACTCTACCTATGTTACATTGTTATAATCTAAAGACACTCATTTCACTTATGTTGTTTCATGTTATTGTTGAAAAGCCTAACGTGGAACTTTTACATTAGTGTAAGGGCTTTCCCAATATTGTTCTATTCCGTTTAGATGGTTTAATGTGAGAAATCCCTTCTATGAATATATCAAGTATGTTTTCTATATAAGTCATGAAGGAGAAGACTATGTAATCTTCTTATACGTGGAGTCTATGTATACTCGCTATGAATATATTATGTATAAGCTAGATGTGTAAGTAAACCTCATGAAGTAGATGTTGATAAAGAGTTATAATTTTCCACACTTTTGAAGCTATTAATGTAATGATGAATGCTAAGAGGCTAGTCTTAGTCCTCTACGAGGAAGACGGCGCTTATTACTCCTCGGGGGTACTCCCCGTATGTTACATAGAGATAAGATTGGGATGAGAAAATTAGTTACTACAAAGAATATTAGAGGAAGATAATGTTTCTTCACTTCACGCATAATTTTCCAAAACATTAAATGACAACCATATAAACTCTATCCTCACCCTGGATCCCAAGACAATCTAGTATTGGGTTGTCTATTTCCTCGGCCTACGCATAGTTTTGCCCCTACACCAACAGTTTGGAGACCATTCGTGTTCACAACATATGGCTTGCAAATCTTTTCCACAGACATATGATATTTATCATGTCAACATATAGAAACTATTTTCCTCATTTTATAAATAATAAAAAGTATCATAACCATAATACCACAAATTCTTCTGGTACATTACCACTTCGATCTTGCTAAATAGGAAAAAAAATTGTAGAAAAGTAGTGTGGTAATCTTGTACTTCCATGATCACTTTCCCATATTTTGTAGAATACAAAATATACCAGCAGTATATTAATTTCCTTAAGTTACTTTGTGTTAAAACTTTAAAGAACTTGGTAAGAAACAACAATGTTTTAACGGAATTTTTCCAAACTAGAAAATTAAATAATTAGAGCGAATAGAATAAGAAACAAATTAGAAATAATTTATGAAATATTATTATTAAAGAAGAAATTGAGCCTAATGAATACAATATATGCCCTTAAAAAAGTTGTTCTCTCAAGTACCCAAGGTAAACTGCAAATATCCTTCTTATAGATTTTTTTTACTCACTGGTGCATCGATACGTATACCCGTAGCTATGTGAACAACTCACGATAGTAGAGTATTTCATAGAATGCTAAAATTTGTAGTAGAAGAAGTCTAGAAAATTGGTTCTTATAAAATGAGAGGAAATGTCTATATTTATAGACAACAAAGGGTAATATCAATAAATGTTTAGTGTGCATTATCGGAAAAATTAGACCCTTGAAAAGTTTCAACACTTCTTAAAGGTCACAAACTTTCATAAAATTCACTACTCTTGAGAAAAGTCACAAATTTTAATTGATGTTTCAATTGTTCAAAAAAGTTGCAACTCTTCACTTTCCATTAAAACCTTTTAAAACCCAACAAACATATTTCTAAGGGGTAGGGGGACTTTGTAGAGAAAAAACACACTATATACTTTATATATTTTTCTATCAATGAGTCATTTTTATTATTGTATTTGTTTAAAAACATATTTATTGTAGTTAGTTAATTAAAGGTCTCCTGATAAACGATGCAATTATATTTTGTTATTCTTGAAGAGATTGTAAGATTAAATTTAAGTTGAGCAACATCACTACAAAGCATTAAGATATTAATGGTTGAAATTTTATAGTGAAGATTAAAATAACAAAACTTTGACGCAATCAAAGTGAATAAATTTATTAATAATGTAATAATGTTCATTCAAGCCAACACTTTAAAAAATACTATATTTGACGTAAGATGTAACACATCAGAATTTTCTTTCAAACTAAGACTCAATCCTTTCATCAAGGAATTCAATGTTTGTTAAGTGTTAAGGTTAGTTCACTTGATTTAGCACTTTGAGTTCCAACGCCGCCGAGTTTCTATGTTTTGAGTTCCGATGAGTGAGATATGACCTTTTGACGTTAGGCTATCCAGTTAAGGAAAGTTAATCGAAAATATGAGGGTATTTTGGCCCTTTCCATACCGAATAAGATTTATTTCATATTTATTTATGTTTTAGGGTTCTAATCCTATTTGGTTCTGTTTAATAATATTAATAAACAGTTAGGGTTTCATTTGAATGTTTTCGAATAGAAAAAAGGAGAAAAGATTAAAGGATGGATGCATTCGTCGACGTTCTTGAGTTAAGTTGAGAATTTTCTCCCATGGGTTTAATCCCTAAGAGGTATGTAAGATTTCATAGTATGGGGTTCTTTCACCCATACGCCAATCATGACTTATTCTGCGTAATTTCATTCATTAAATTTAAATATTTAAGTTCTTGATGAAGTCTTGATAAGTGTTCTAGAAGTTTCATTTAGTTTTGATTTAAGATTCTTCTTTGGTATACTTTAAACGCTCATATCTCTTAGAATATTAAGATTTATTTGATTCATATACTACCAATTAAAAGAATAGGTAATGAAACCTACTCTCGAACGCCACCAATTTCACGTCATTCAAATTAGCCTATGGGAAAATATGAGAAAGGGTTGGTTTTTTTATATTCAAGAAAACCCTAAACGAATTGTTCAACTAATAAAGGTTAAAAACAATCAGATTTTTATATTTACGAATGAAAATCATTATTTTTGGCGATAGCAATTTCAAGAACCTAATAGAAGAATCTCAAGAAAGATTTTATTGATCATTTACCTTACATCTAGGGTTTCAAGGTGTCTATTAAAGTTATTATAAAAGATTCTTCAAGAAATATGTTCGTCCTACATGAAATCATTCCTAATATGAACATAACCTTGAATGCATAATTAAAATTCAAGGTAGAATAGAGAGTTAACTTTTGAGAATTCTTTCAAACGTTCTAAGAAAGTACTTTTGAGTCCTGTTGATCAGTCTTCTACAACTTCTAGTATGTTTTTCCAAGGCTCAAGTATGTAAGTTAGAGGATGAGGAAAATTTGTTCATGAGTCTACTTTTTCATCATGAGATTTTTCATATCATGAACCATAACTCTTGAATTCATATTCACATGTAAGAGAGAGTTAAGTTAGAGTTCAAGAGAGCTATTGAGTTCAAGGATGAATATGTTGAGATCAACAATTGATTTGAGCTAAGATTGGAGGAAGTGAGTAAGAGAATGAGAAGAGTTGTACTCATTACTTCCTTCTAGTTATCAATACCTTTAAGTTCTATCTTCAAGTTCCATGTCATGAGTATTGAGTTATATCTATGGTTATGGAAAATGTTGCATTGAGTCATTCATGTCCATATTTTTATATGAACCATACTAAAGATATTTTTAAAAAATATTTTAACTTTGTTTTAAGACTTATGCATTCAAGTTGAGTAAAGAATAAAATTAAAGTTCATTTTCTTAAAAATTATATATGGGAAGTAAGTATTCCTAAGAGTAAATGTTTTACATTTAAGATGAGAGAAAATAGTTATTTCAAAAGAGTTTTGAGAACTTTCAGTAGTATCTCATTTTAAAAAATATGAGTTTGAGAAAGAGTTTTTAAAACATGATTAGTATGACAATCGAGTATGGCATCAATATATAAGTAGTATGTTATCTAGATATACCATCAATTTTTGTGGAGTATGACTTCTCAAGTCATCAATGATAATATTAAAATATGATTTTGATATGTTTTATGAAAAAATTTTGAAGAGTAATTACCTCTTTAAGAGGGTAGTTTTTAGTAATTATCTGAAACTAAAGAAAGAAGTCTTTTGCAAAACATATGCACTAGTACATTTTGGCAGTAGTATTGAGCCCCGAATTTGGGGCGATCATGTGTTTAGATAACTCACATCTAAATAAACGAAGTAGCAAGCTTGGGTAGAATAGAGTCATAATCTTTAAAATAATTAGTTTCTTAATAGACTAGTGGATCCACTAAGTTAAGTTAATCGTATTGTAATGACAAGATATAGGATGGTCCTTGGAAGCGTGAGGTAATGTTTTTATTATCACTATAACTCTTCAGTGATGATTAATTGTAAGATAAACACTCATAGAAGTTATTGTACTTTTATGTACATTAGTTATGTCCACAAAGTTGACATCATGAATTTAAAAACTTATTCTTCCTATTATAGTTGCTTAAAACTACTCCATATCGAAATGAGTTCAATTATGTATCAAGACTTAAGTATTTCGAGTTGAGTAGCTTAAGTTGATTATATTCAGTTGATTTGTGCTTCATTAAGTCGAGTATAATTTTTTTGAAGTTGAGTATCATATATTTGAATTGAATATATAATCTTTGAGTTGATTATCTTATTCTTGATTTGAGTTAAGTTGAAAAGAGGCAAGTATTTTTCCTTTTAATCAAGTTCAAGCCAGTGTTTTATGCTTTAGAATTCCCTTTACATGCTCACACATTCCATGTAATGAGCCATTTATATTACATCTTTTGAGTATGCAGACACATGTATTTAGGATCAATATTCGGATCTTCGTTGATACATCGGGTAATTTGAGTTAATTATGATATGCCTCCTTGCTTACAGAGGATTTCATTTGCTTCTAACTTTAGACAGAATGTTATGGGTCTTGTCCTTACTTCCATCCTTATCAGTTAGAGGATTCATAGATATTTCGTTTCTTTAAAATTTTTGTATAAATAATTTATTTTAATAGTTGTTTTAAAGACTTAACTTGCCTATTTTATGGTGAATTTAATATAATATATATTCTTGATTTTTCTTTTGAGTTAATGATTTGCATTTAAGTTTCATGAATTTTATTTTGTTTTAACATTTTGCATGCTTAAATTAGTCTTCTACTTGTATTCAGACAAGATGAGGGTTTTCTTGGGGACCAACAATGGTTCTTGAGTGTCTTCCACGTTCAGGATGTAGACTCAGGTCATAATAAAATTCGTATCGGAGCATAGAAATTAAGTGTCCTAGGATTTTTATGAAGTCGTATCGATAGGATCTTATTAATGGTTGTGAGTGCCCCACTTCTATGAATGAGGTACTATAAACATTTAAGAAAATTTTCCCTTCTATCATACTCATAGTCGTGCAATAGAGCTAAGCAATAAATATATATCCTAACTCGTGCATTCTCATTTTAATTCGACTACCAATCGTACTAGAGGTTGTTGAAAAGCAGAGTCAGTTCTATGTCAATAAGTTTTTCTTAAAAACAGTTTTAAGGAAGTCATGCGACTCCATAGGGGCTGGAGAGAAGCCCAAGAGTTAATTAAGTGTTCACCTTCAGAGTTATGCACCCATATAGTTCTATTGATTAAATTAAATACATAAAAAATTAAAAGAACTAAAAGTCCAAATTTACCTTATTGTCTCCTACTCATCAAAGTAAATGAAAAACTACTTCAATTTTACTTTCTTAGCTTCTATTCTTCAAATTTATTCTTAACAAATAATAATAAGAGCAAAAATTTGAACTTTAAATGTTGAGCAGTCCAGTTTTTGTATAACTAGAAATTTGAATGAAAGGTAATAATGTAAAAGATCTCGAATATGAGAACTTTGAATTGGTTCTTAGAAGTACAATGTTTTTAGTTCACAATCTAGGATGGGAATTGGACATTCTATCGTTACGATTATTGCACAAGATTATATGTAGTTCATCTTGATTATGAGATTGATATAGTTCCAAACTCTTGTTCTGGTGTATTTTGTATGTATTGAATGGGAACGAGTAGAGATTATTGCTATTGAATGACCGACAGAAGAATATTCTCTAAACTACTAAATGTACTTATATTTTTAATCTTGATATACCGATTATTTTATATGTATGTTAATTATCATTTAACTTTATTTCAAGGTGAGATTGTAAGATGCGTCAATAGTCCTGGTAGATTGGATGATCATAATATATTGGTGGCGTATTAGGTTAGTTTACAAAATCTAATTCGAGATTGATGATTTGTATTTTCTAGATGCTTAAAAGTTTTCATCGTGTCAAACCTTGCAAGTGGGTTTACTAATCCGACACATAAAATAAGTTAAACAGTTCTCTAATGTAAATTAGTCATTGAATTATGTTCATCACTAATTTGATTTATTGATTAGTATATGTAATTTGAACATGGGGAAGTAAATATGTGCGTAATGGGGAATTTCAAAATAAAAATAGGGGGGTGAAATTACGAATTTCTAGTGGAATAATTTGTAATTTATTAAAATAAATAAGTCAAATTAATTATTTGAAATTATTTTCGTTATAGGAAGCCTCCGTAATTAATTTTATGGCACCTATCCTGTCCGTATTTAACTAGAACTCAAAATTTATTCTAAAGGAAAAATGGAGAAGTATGTGTCTTTCTTTATTCTAAGAAAAGGGAGATGTATATATCTTAATCTATTCTAAAGCAAGGGAAAAGTATATCACTTTTCCTATTCTAAGGAAAGGGAAAAGAAATGAATTTTTCTATTCTAAAGGAAAGGGAGGTGTACATTTGTCTTTCTCTATTCTAAAGAAAGGGAGATGTATGAATCTTTCTCTTTTCAAAGGTAAGGGAAAAGTGTTTTACTTTTTCTATTCTAAGGAAAGGCCGAAAACATGACTTTTTCATTTCTAGGAAAGGGAGATGTACATGTCTTTATATTCTAAGGAAAGACATGGTATTCCTTATCCTTGACTAGGAATAAGTCTATATAAAAAAGGATTCTTCTAACCCTTGAATGGAGAAAAGGTAATAGATGTCCACCCAAGTATTGAGTGAATCTGGAAGTGAACTTGGGATCACTATAGAAGACCGGAGAACTATCGACCAGTTTGTGGACTAGCTTGTGAATTTGCATGAAGGTTCTTTGTTGTCGACTGGCTTTCGAATTCATTTGAAGGTATGTTCTTATTGTCACACCTAAACTAACCCTATGATGCGGACACAGAACCTAGGACCACAAGTGATCCCAAGCGAACCCTCCTGGCATAATCATGAGCATGCTAAAGAATATAAATTGATACAAAAGAAAAATCATAATTTAATCTTAAAAGATGGGGAATACCCATATTATATAATTGATATATTTGAAAATAATTATTTTAATATAAATGAAATATTAACTCAATGCTAAGGTAAAACTAACTATGTCTGAAATAAGCCTCTAAACTGGAAAAGAAATATTGGGACAAGCACCAACTAAATCTAGCAAAAACATAAATTAAATGTCAAAAGACTGAAATGAAACTCATGACAGTTTTCCTCGGAGAATGAGGACTCACCTCTGAATCTACTGAACTTGAGATCGGGAAATCGATACCTGAACCTACATCACAGGAAGATGTAGCGCATGTATGCGTCAGTATATGAATGGTACTGATCATGTAGGATAGAGTACAGCTAAAATAAAACATAATTGAAGAAGTATAAAAGCAAGTATAGTAATCTGAACATGATATACTGAATTCTGAGTTAACTTGATGCAATGAAAAATTTATAACTTGCTGAAACTGAATACTGAATATACTAATAAATAGTCAATGCAGAGAGTCTGACTAAACTGTGGGAGCTACTAATAACCGATAATAAAACAACATGAGCTCAATATGGAGTCCTATGTTTACACCCCATCGAGAGGAACCAATATACCCTTGCAAAGATATAAAGGCATGCTGGCGTGATCTCTAAAATGATTGCCCACAGAGGATACTTACAACCTACTTGTCTAGTAGTTTTGGGACTATTGGTATGCTGAACCCTAGACAAACTCTATATTCTGCTACTCCCATTGAAATATGTAGTTAACTGATTATGTCTGAATTTCTGTAAATATTTGATACGTCAAAACTGAACATGCAAAACTGAGGATGCAACATTGAATCAGATAACGATGCATTAAAACTGAAGCATGTATAACTGAATAGCTGAAATGCCTGATCTATCATGTGTAATTCAAGAACTGAAGAAATACAAAGCTAGGGTTCTGAAATTTATGTGATATTCTAAGAAATAACATGATAATATGATTTGAAACATATAATTAATAAATTATTGAAGTTCTATCAAAGTTCTAGAAACCCAAGGTTTAATCATGATAAGAGATTCAAGAACTGACTGAAAACTAGGGACCCAATGGGTGAAAGGGATCCATTAGTGAAATCCCACATACCTAGTGACGAAATCCAAGGAAAAATACTTAGGTTTCGGGACTACAACTGTTGGAGCTTTTGCATTCTTTAACTAGGGTTCTTGAGCTTTTTCTCCTTTCTATGTTTTGATTTAATGATTTGACTTTGATATGTATTAATTATATTTCTAGGCTTAAATTGACTAAAATATATTGATTTAGGGTCAAAACGACGTATATTAGGGTTTAGACAAAGTGATAGATGAGAAAAATACCCCTGGGAAAGTTGATGTCGGACCTATCTACGGCTAGGACAGAAGGTCCATACGTGGTTCCACGCCACGTAGGTTTGTTTGTCGGGTGTGCCTATTCAACGGGACTTTACTAAAATGGATATAACCTTTTACTCGGAGGTGTGATTTTAGCAAGGTTGGTGTCTCTGTAAATATAATTCAATTATCTATCTGTGGGTAGGTCATTGGACACCTAATGCATTTTGTGCTAAGAGTTATAACCATTTGAACTTGACCCAACTGCATTTCCCCTTTATCTGTCAGCTAGTTCCCACCTACGGTCACACCTACGGATTGTGGGTCCATCTACGGACCGTCGTGGTCATCCGTGGCTCTTGTCACATACTGGGTTAAGGGGGTATTGATCGACGATCATGGACTACGGACCGTAGTCTGACCTACGGATCTAAAGTTTGTCCGTCGACCAGCATTTAACCAATTTTCTTGGGCTGAGAATTTTGGGAGTTTCTGATCCCACCGACGGTTGTGTAGGACGGACCGTGGGTCAGGCTACGGTCCGTCGATAGTCATGTCAGTTGCACCAGATGATTTTTCTTATGAACTTATTTTGGTCTATTTTGGTTACAGGGTGTTACACTTATGCTTTAAATGATAAAAAATGATTGTACTTGTTTTAGAATAAACAATGTGTTGTCTATTATTCGTGTAAGTTGTATCATTCTAGTATGCTTCCTCTATGCATATAATGTTTTCCAAACATTACTGAGAAAGTGTTGATTAGTTGTTGTAAATGTCATCTCGAATCGCCAAAAGAAAGCTTATCAAATCTTCAAGTGTGAAGAAATATAACCAATTAATCTTTGCTTTAAAACTATGAGGAGAAATCTGGATTCAAAAGAAAAATGTATGCACACAAGGTTTTTGACGTAAAGTTGTCTGGTTACTGCCCCACATTATTTGCTGAGATGCAACCAGACACTCTAATTGAATTGTTTAGTGAAGAGGCTACAAGTATTAAAAGCATTGCAATCTAACTATTCCATGAACATCCCCAAAAGGAACTGTCAGAGAGGTACGATCGTGCAGTTGATCTTGATCGAGGCTCTAATTTATGAAAAACACAGATGAAATTACCTTCGTTGTTCCTGTTCAATGAATTGCATCAAATCTCACTTTTGAGCGAGAAGAGCATGATTAAGGTAATCTACTGTTTAACCTTGGTGCGACTGCCTTCTTTTTTCAT
Source organism: Solanum pennellii (assembly GCF_001406875.1). Classification (NCBI taxonomy): domain Eukaryota; kingdom Viridiplantae; phylum Streptophyta; class Magnoliopsida; order Solanales; family Solanaceae; genus Solanum; species Solanum pennellii. The sequence goes on from NC_028643.1 coordinate 54,698,242, forward strand.
GTTGGAAAATTTCATTAAATCTCTATGTATGGGATCCCGGAATTAGTTCTGAGTTCCAGATTCTAACAAGTTCTTATAATAAAATTGTAAAGGAACGTGCACTGTTTGAAGAAATTAAAAAAAGGAAGAGTTGGTTACTTGTTAAGTTTTATGACTGCAGCCATATAAGCGGTGTTAAAATAAATGTTACAAGCACTGGTGATGTGATAACTCCTCGTGTGACTTACATGATATTGTGAAATATTATATTGAAGTTTTCTCTTTATGGCCTTCATACTCACCTTGAAGAACAATACATAATTTCTCAATTGAGATATGTTGGGGGTGGAATGACATGGTGCTACTCCTGATATGCTTATATAATTACCGTGATTTGTGATTTGTTGGCCAATGGTCATCAGCTATTACAAAAATGATTTTACTTGCTACATGTACAAGGAATGCAATAATTTAATGATGCTTTGTTTCTGGTTGGGAAATCCTAATTCAACCATCATAAAGTGGAATTAACATAGTAACAAATTGTCTTTATCTACTATTAATAAAGGCAGGTGGAAGAGAAAGGTGGAAACAAATCGCTTAAATCTTGAATATGGCTGCAATATCTAAACATAATAGAAGAGTCTCAGTTTGAAGATGCAAAGGCCTATAATGTGATCATTGCAGATAGTCTTTTTCGATCAAGTTTGGTGCAAATTATTATACGTCAAAATTCACATATATCTGTATTGCTCTTGTAGGTGGAACATGATGATTCTGATTGCTATGTTAACATGACTGCAAGTAGATGCGCATAAGTTTTAAGAATTGCTTAGTTATTATACACAATATTGAGCAGATAATACTATAATTTAAGCTTTACTCGAACCTTGAGGACAAGATTCTTATTGAGTCATGGAGTATTGTTGTAAACACGTATTGTGCCCAAACTATTGTGCCTGGGGCTAAACTATGCAGAGTCCCTAGAATTATGCAACCCAATACTAGATTGGCTTGGGATCCAGGTTGAGGGTAGAGTTTATATTGTTTCCATATGCCGTTTTGGAAAATTATGCGTGAAGTGAAGAAACTGTTTGTTCCTCTTATCTTCTTTCTATAATCTAAGCTACTCATCTCATTCTTATCTCTATCTCTATTCACTTGATATTCAGTACTTTTCCTTGTAATTCAAGTGTTGTCGTTGTAATTTGTTTATCTTAATATATAGTGTTTTGATATTTGTGTTGAAAATTTGGGTTTGTTTCACCATATGCTTTTGTAATGAATTTTCCGAATGATATATGCATATTTTGGTTAGCTAAGATATAGCATCAAAATGTATTAATTGGAAAGATATTTGAATAGAAAAGCATATCTATGTGATAATATAAGAATATTTTTTATTTTGTTTTGATGATTAAGAAAAAGAATACTTTTGTATTTTATACTCCATATAAAATTTGACTATGTCCAATTTTCAATGACTAAAAACATTTATGGTTTTCTAATCTATATAAAGTAAAATATGAAATTGGTTTGAAGAATATAAAAACATCACCTAATAAGTCAGTGTTATACATCTGATTTACTACTGAGTTTGAATTGGAAATAGAGCTAAAGTCATAAGAACTTCACCAACATTCAAAGTTCATTATATTGACTAGTTGAAGAATATAAAAAAGAAGAGTGACTTAAATTCAATGATTTTGTCCCTACGTTAGGTGCCTCTATGGAATGAACTTTGATATTTTATAAAGATTGTGAAAGAGAATTGAAGCACTATAATCATTTTGTAGAATAATATTTCCAAAAGATATTTCTTGCTTTCAATGGAAATTTTATAGTATGGAGAAAAAAATATGTGCGGAATTAATTTTCAAATATTTGAAAAAGATATTTATAAATATAAAGTTTGATTTAATGACATTCTTGTATAATGTTTGAACATGCATAAATCTTAGAGTATATACGATATTCTTCACAAAATAGTTATTTTCATTTATAAAAGAGTGTCACTTAAAATGTTTGATTTTTTTTCATGATAATGTTTGTCTATTAAAATAATATTATGTGTATACACATGAATATTTGTGGAAAATCATTTGTCATGCTTGTGTTGTAAAAAAATTATAGGTCCTATTTCCCTTATTGGACCCAAGAAACTATGTTTATGTGTAATTCTATTAAAAAAAAATTTATGGAAAGATGCTTATGAAAAGGAAATAAAATTTGAGAATGTATTGACTCTCAACAATGTTTATATCAGACAAAACAGTACTGAGTAGAAAGAAATATTTGTGAGAAAAAAGCTATCTCACAGAGGGCTTTTCAAATTCAACATTTTATTTGTTGTTTCTTTCTTGAATCAAATTGTTTGTGACATGAACACTTATGAAATGTCAATTACAAAAGATTGTAAGAAAAATTGATCAACTTAGATGTTTTGTCTAAATTTGTGTTCAATAAAAATGTCAAATTTGTGTTGAATCTAAATATGTTAAGCATTATTATATATCTGTTGAAAGAAATTGTAATTCCTAAGAGTACATTTAAACAGACATTTGTAATATGAAATCAACACAATCTTAGGGTGATAAAGTGTATCTCGTAACTTTTATTGACAATTGCATTGGACAGAATTATCTCTATTTATTCAATGGTTAGGCTGCAGCAATATAAATGTTTAGGCAATACGAAATTGAAGTTCAAAATCAGATGGAACAAAAAGATAAGAAGTTATAGGGACGGAGAGTATAAATTTCTTTTAGTCGAAATATGTTTGGCAAGTGAAATTACCCATAAAACTACTATCATACTCACCATATCAATCAGAATTGCAAGATAAAGAATTATACTTTGAGTGAAATGAGGGATGCATTACTTACAAGTTTAGTTTTACCATGAAACTTGATTGGAGAAGCTATCTCAAAGAACAATGGAACAACAAGAAGTTTTGTTTATACAGAAAGAAAGAAATAAAAACTTTTTTTTTCAGGAAACAATCTATTCCATATGAAAAATGAAAAAAGAAGGAATTCCAACTTTAAATATTTCAAATTGTTGGGGTGTGTAGCCTAATTCCATGTGCGTATTTCCTATGCCAAAAGGATTATTATTGGACTACGAATGTGAACTGTAAAATTGGACCCGAGTAATCTAGTAAAGGGTCTAAAAAGATCTTTCGAAGAAACAAAGGAGATTGTACTTGATAAATAAATGTAGAGGCATAGTAAATGTCAAAGGACTTCTACTTCCTTCAAATTTGATTTTGTAACATTTCTTCTTGAAAACAAGTTTTAGATTTTTTAATGAAGCGATGTGTTTTGGAAAATACGTCTTTGGGAAAGAGGCTATCAATAGTGACATTGATTCAATCTTGAGTAATTACACTTGGAGACTGATTGATCTCCCTTGCTGCAGTATATGACCTTCAAATTCATACAACTTCTTAAATTGAGAATTGGAAAAAGAAATTATCATAGAATAACCCGAGGGTTTTATGTTTCCTGGGTGCAAACTTGTTAAATCATATTATGGACTAAAACAAGCACTGGAATAATGATGCGTGAAATTTTACCAAACCATGTTGGCAAATGGATTTAAGTATGATGGAAGTAATAAACATGTTTATACTAAAGATACTCCAAATCACAAGTCATTGTTTGTTTGTATGTTGATGAGATGTTAAGCATCGAAAGAGACACTTATGACATAAATACTGGTAAAACATATGCTAGAAAGAAAGTATGGAAGATCTTGGAGTTGTTGATGTAATCTTGGGTATAAGAATTCGTAAAACTCCACAATGTTTAGTGATGTCATAGTGTCATTACATTTAAAATTTACTTGACAAGTTAAAGTATTTGGAGTTTTGTTCTTCAATGAATCCAATAAATGTGAGATTTGCACATAAAAAGAATGAAGGTGATAGTGACTCGAATTAAATTATGCTAGATCATTGGAATTTTTATGATGTATATCATGAAGTATCTGCGATAAGATTTAGTATTTGTTGTTAGTAAACTGAGTCACTTGATTAATAATCCTACTCAAACTTATTTGGATAAAAATAAAAAGATTTAAGGATGTTGAAAACAAAATTAAAATTATGTGTTGCATTATAACAAATATCAAAAAATATTTAAAGTATATAGTAATGCAATTTTGATCATCGGCAAAATGAAGAAAAATCCACAAGTGGGTACGTATTTACTCTTATTAGAGGATAATTTTTTTTTGGAATCTTCAAAATAGACGCGTATGGCACGTTGTATAATAGAATATAAATTTATCACTCTAGATAGAGCTGGTGAATAAGTTGAATGGCAATGAAATTTCTTGAAAGATACTTTTTAGGCCCAATATTTGGGATCAGTATGCACACACTTTGATAGCCAAGACGCCATACGTAGGTCATAGAGTATGATGTTGAATGGAGACCCAAATGTCAATTCGCTAATTAACTCACAATGGTATGCCTGTTGTAATCTTTAAATTGGGTTAATAATATAGGGCAAATGACATAGGGGTGCCGATACACGATTATTGGCAAGTTTTTTTGAATAGGGCCTAACATAGAACACATTCACTCAATCTCTTCTGAAAAGATATATCTCAAAGGAGACGTCAAAATAGGTGCAAGTGATTTTTATACGGTCTTTACTGATGTCACAGATGATAATGATTGTAAAACAATATCGTTCAAAAGTTCATATGTGGATTAAAAAATTGACCCCTAATTATAAACAAGTGGAAGATTCTCTTATTATTCCAGTGCGGGTCTAATTACAAGTTTTACCATACTACTGTCATACATGGTATTTGGTAACATAAATTTGATCCCCTGTAGGCAACCCTGTATATCTCGATACTGCTAACTGATTTTCGATAGACCTGGCATAGAAAAAGTGAGGATTTGATGTTGACCTCATGAAGAAAAAACATAGATCTGTTTGGTGTAGGCAAGAGGATATTTATAACGTTGTTCAAAACAAATTTTTCTAAATGCTGAAAATCAGCTCCAAGCAAAATAAATAAAAGAAAATTTTGATTTTATTAGTGAATCGTTGTGAGTAAAATTCTATTATTTTCTTGATTCTCTTTCCTACATTTCAGCGACTTAAGGGCCTTCAGTAGCGTATTTCTCGAATTATTGGACGATGCAGACCTCGTTGATGTTGTCTATCTCGGGGACGTCGGAAAACTCTTCTTCATTTCAACTAGATCTCGGGGAAGAACTCCGTTGGTCACTCCTTCGAAAAGCTATGAGTTTGATGTTGTAGGTTTCTCCAATTTGCTGAGTGATTGTTGAAGAGTTTTCTTGATCTCTAGAGTGTCATGTTTATCCCCTATTTATAGTTATGGGAGGTGGACAGGATTGCTTGTGATTGGCCAAAAGATGTCAATTTGACACTTGGTGCATTGTGATTCGTTCTTGCATTTTACTCGGACGACCACCTCATTTGGACACGTGGCGTGAGCTTGTTGGTCTTTGATGCCTAGTTACTGTGACATATGGTATGGGTTTGGGCTTCAAGATGAAATGGACCTCGGACTTGAATTTAATAAAAATAGATTTATTTATTTGTAAAAGCCAAATTTATCATTCAACCCATATAAGCATGCATTGAATCAAAATTTCGTATCAATTAAATGAAATAAAATTTGTGAGTCTACAGATGCCGCCTACTTCAAGCCTTGTTGAAGTATAGGTTTGCCGACACTTGATTACAAGATTTGAAGTATTCATGAATGTTTTTTCATATTTTGATATTCGTCAACGTATAGGCTTGAAGAATTTTGACGATGAAAGTTGAACTCTTTATGAATGCCTTGTTGAGACTTCAAGAGTATTTTTTTTCTTGTTGTCGCATTCTAACTAGGTCACTACAAATGATTTTTTTTGTAGTGATCTCAATTTTTGTTTAACCATTCTTGTTGGAAAACCACGTGGACCATCTTTATTGATTTCAAATAGATGGGTCTAGTGAGTAGTAACATTGTGTGATCTTGTTTGCAAGGTGTGAGAAAGAACAAGAAGATTGGTTGTATTTTGAATCAAATAAAATGAATATCAAAATGCCATTGATTAAATTAGTAGTAATCATTCTTGACATCTCAAGAATTATTAATTTCCTTTTGAGTGCTAGCAACTTCCATTCAGATGGTAGGAATTGATATGAATTTTTCCTTCCAATTTTACCAAAGTTCAATTTGTACAAAAAATAAAAATTGCTCAACGGAAATTTTAAATAAGTAACTCCCATGTACAAAGGATTGATAAAAGAATCATTCATAAAATAATTCTTCTAAAAAATCATTTGTATTGATAAAAGAATCATTTGAAAAATAATTCCTTCTAACAAAATCAATGTGGAACTCCAAACTTGGTGTGTTCCTTTCTGAATTTTGTGCAGTCCCGCCAAAAAGCCATTTTCATGGTGTAAAAGAATTCAAATAAATAATAAAATGATTTTGGAAAAAATAGACCTATATTACTACGATATATCAAAAAATCAACATCAAAAACCTTTCGTATTGACGGTAATTGATTTTTGAAATAGGCCATTAAACGTGGATGTTTCCCTCACAGTTATACGGAATCTTGCCAAAACGTCCTTTTCTCGATGTACGAGTATTTAAACGACAAGAACTTCGTTCTGGTAAAATTATACTGTTGGTTATACAATAATTACAAAAATCAACGTTAAACTCCTTCCGGATAAACGGGAATAAAATTTTGAAGGTAGTCATCAAATCTGGAAGTTCCTTTCACATATATGTGCAATTTCGTCAAAACGTTCTTTTCTCGGGTAGGAGCATGTTGAATGCCTTGAATTGGACCCGTTACAAACAGAAAGGACGGGGGTCTCGACGGTATCATCTAAGCCTATTGATACCCCCAGTGCTGCCAATATCCATCTCACTGCCATGTTCGCTCCACAGTCAGAAGAAGAGAAGGAGTATATGTCACGAGTCCCTTATGCCAGTGCCGTAGGAAGTTTGATGTATGCTATGGTCTGTACAAGGCCAGATTTAGCACATGCAGTCAGTGTAGTGAGCAGATTCATGGGACAACCAGGGAGAGAACATTGGCAGGCTGTGAAGAGAATTTTCCGGTACCTTAGAGGTACATCTGACGTTGGTCTCATTTATGGAGGTGATACTCAGTGCTTGGTTACTGGCTATTCTGATTCTGACTATGCTGGAGATGTTGACACAAGAAGATCGATGACTGGCTATGTGTTTACCCTTGGAGGATCTGTCGTCAGTTGGAAGGCAACTTTGCAACCTACAGTGACTTTGTCTACTACGGAAGCGGAGTACATGGCCTTGACAGAGGCTGCAAAAGAAGGGATTTGGCTGAAAGGGCTGGTTAGTGATCTTGGTCTGCATCATGATCAGGCTACGGTGTATTGTGACAGTTTGAGCGCAATTTGTCTAGCCAAGGATCAAGTCCATCATGAGAGAACCAAGCATATTGACGTAAGGTATCATTTTCTGAGAAGTGAGAAGAGAATCAAGGTGAAGAAAGTAGGAACTGCTGATAATCCTGCTGATATGTTCACAAAGCCGGTTCCACAGAGCAAGTTTCAACACTGTTTGGACTTGCTCAACATCAGAAGCTGTTAATTGCCCTGCGGGGCAACTCTGAGGAAGAGGGGGAGGCCTGGCACTATCATAGTACGTCTGAAGAATCTGTTTGGAGAATTCAAGTCAAGGTGGAGATTTGTTGAATGCCTTGAATTGGACCCGTTACAAACAGAAAGGACGGGGGTCTCGCTGCCCGGTCAGCGAGTCGGGGGGTCCAGGGGGGCGACGCGCCCCCTGGCCTGGGGGTCCGGGGGGGCGGAGACGCCCCCGGCCCGACGGTATACAATGTTGTTGTATTGGGCCCTTAATTATCTGTCAATTCTGTATGCTGGGCCCAAGCCTGTTAGGGCATAGCTTAGCACTATATATAGACGCTATGGCAAACCCTATTCTGTAATTCTGTTCTTGCCTCTCCTTAATAAAACTGCTCTCCCTCTTCCCGTGGACGTAGCCAATTTATTGGTGAACCACGTAAATCTGTTGTCTTGTTTTTAGCGTTTATATTTTCTCGTATTATCTCGAATTCCGCATAACAGAGCATTCAAAGGACAAGAGGATTAATTATGAACAAATTAGACCTATTATAATACGATATATCAAAAAAACAACATCAAAAACCTTTTGTATTGACGGGAATTTATTTTCAAAATTGGTCATCAAATCCTGAAGTTTCCCTCATAATTATGCGCAATCTCGCAAAAACGACCTTTATTCGATGTAGGAGAATTGAAACGATAAGAAACATGATTATCGAGAAACTATACTTTTGTTTATATGAAATATCCAAATATCAATGTTAAACTTTTTCCGGATCGACGGGAATCAATATTTGAAGTTGGTCATCAAATCTGGAAGTTCCCCTCACAGTTATGTTTAATCTCGTCAAAACATTCTTTTCTCGGTATAGGAGCTTTCAAACGACAAGCAGCTTGCTTATGGAGAAACTAGACTATTTGTAATACAATATATCCAAAATGCACGTTAAAATCTTCCATATTGAGAGGAATAAAATTTTGAAGTTTGACCCCAAAATCTGGTAGATCTTCTCACAGATTTGTGTGTTCTTGCTAAAACGCTATTTTCTTGGAGTAAAGGTGTTGAAATCACGAGTTTCTTCTTCCATTGAAAAGAAGACTCAAATTAATACAAAATGTTAAAAAATTATGGCCAAATACTTTGTGGATTCGTACATATATCGCTTCAAAGGCAACTCACGATTTTGTGTCGCTCAACTCTTCAGCTTTGAGAAGAAAACTTTTCAGCTTTGAGCAACATCAAGAGAAAATCAATAACTCGACGTATAAGTTTATTTTTACAATCTTCTTTTTTTGTTGAGGAGAGAGACTCAAGAATCTTCTCCTTTTCTCATTTGTGATGCGTTCAATCTCATATGCTAGGTACATGATTTAATGATCTAGTGTGATAATCACGCAATAACACAGATTTTATTAGCTCATTTAACTTAACTTAGAGTGATTACTACAAGTGCCTACGCACCTCGGTGAAGAGGATCAAGTCGTATGATAGTTCAAGATGATGAGTTTTTTTTTGTGTTTTTGTTTGGGCTGTAACAGTTTATACTCTTTCAGGCCAGAAGTGACATAGAATTTATGGTCATACCTTAAGGAGCGTTGTAACTTGTAGTTTAGGCTTTTAAGTCGAGGAGGATTTAAGGGAAGAATTTCATCAATGTAACTGGTCTTCTATCTTTTTGTGATGAAGCATTAATGTACTTTAGTTTTGTGTTGAATTTTGTGATTTTGCATTTCCGAAGATGACTTGTAATTTTTTTGTTTCGACTTTTGAAAGTCGATGTTTAGAAGTCCGTTGATTCATTGGGGAAGTCATCTACCTTGGATGTGTTTGTTGTTTTCTGCAAGGAGGAAACTTCAACTAGTTCAATGTTCCCAGACTATAGTATAATGACATCTTCTTCAATTCTTGATGATGCCACAAGACGTAGAATTTCTGAAATTGAATTATTTTTATGATCAAGTTTGACACTAGCATGGTTTATTTCAGCTATCTCTCCGTCGTGAATGATTATTTTTTATGTCATACCAATGTCATCATCTTTTCCTACATAATTGAGTGAAGCATTTTGTGCTGTTATGACGGATGATGACATGATATCTACAAGACATAGGATCATCTACTTTATTGGATTCTTAGAGTCTCTTTGAGTCAGGGTGTGCAATTAATTCTTTGTTAGAACCTCATCAAGAATTGCAGGAACTCTTTTGATTTTAACTCATTCAAGGAAGATTTATTTTTCACTCTCGCATTTGTTGATGTGCTACAATCTCTTTCAAATTTTGTCTCGCAGAGGTCTTCGTAGAAGTTGTGGTTACCTCCATGGACTTATTAGTTGTATCGTCTAACGACAATTTGAATATTTTTATCTTATTTTGTTGGGTCAAAGACATGCAATGTCTTTCCAAAGAATACAATGCTAAACTCCATATGATGAGCACGTATATCTTATTCTTCATATGTACAAGGCTTAATCCCTTGAAGGATTTATGTTGCTCCCAATTGCACACGCAAGATTACGTTGTCGCACAACTAATATAGGCTCATAAGGGAATCAGATTATCGATCCCAAAGGACTTTTCAATTCACTACTTTTACTAAATTATACTATTCGGATTATTTACTTCGGAGAGACAAAAAAGAAGAATGCAAGAACAAAATAATTAAATTACTTATAATAGTTTTAAAATCCCACGGCTACAACATATATTAGATTTCATATATCATATTTTTTGTTTAAAACTAATTTTAGTTGTCAAGTTACTGGTTTGTAGGATTTATTGTATGAGTCAGGCTACACACCTCTCGTTTCCTACTCCAATTACATGTCTAACTACATCATTGAGCGGGAATAAGTAAATTAATTGGTGAATATTTATTTTTCATCATATTTCATAAACAAGCAAGTTGATCATCCGGGCATCACTGCTCCACAAAAATACCTCTATCTAATAGGTCGATTAAGCTCTATATATTTTGTAGTCTATGTTACCTCCCCTCTCCCGACTCTATGATAAGTCAATTGATTTATCTCATGGTGATCAAGCTGGAAATACTAAAAAAAAATATAGAAGTAACTTATAATTTCAACAAAAAATGGATTCAAAACTCCATTAATAATCAATATTCAATCCGTAGATACAACATTAGAACAAGGGCTTTGGGTACTAATCGCTAAGAAAAAAAGATGAAAAGAACCCTAAAAAGTATTAACGACATTCTTCTTGATGCCCTATATTTCTCCTCCAGATGGATCTCCCAAAATAATTACTTCTATTGACTATTTATAGATGTAGAAAATCCTAAATAAAATATTTTTAAAAAAAAAAACAAATTGAGACACCAAATATGTAACATTCTGAAAGTCTAAAACAAAATTTATAGTCCCACATGATTTTCCAAGGGTTGTAACACTATATAAAGGTCAATATTAATGTTAAAAGTCATTTATTAAGTTTTAGAGTCAAAGGGTCAAGGAACGTCCACGACGTCCGGAGACTAGTGCAAAAGGTGCTAATGTTCCTTAACATATTTGACGGCGTTTTAGTAGTCGAAATTTGATGAGATTTTATGGTAATGTTTCTAGCACGTATTACAGTTGGTTTAGGGTCTAAAATTCTAGGTACGACTCCCTAAGGAAACCCCCAAAAGTCCCTGGAGGATGATCCTTGCATTGTGGCTAAAAGCTGCCTTAGGACACTAGCCATCTACGGTTGTAGGCTATGTAGTGTGGCCTGATCGACCAGGCGTCTATGGACACAATCGATGGTCACCTATCCATTTTGTCAAAGGGTCCATTTTGATCACTCTCTGACCAAAACGATAATTGCACATGACGAAGGGGGTCCTGACAGTCGACTGACCTACAACCCGTAGGTCGGGGTCTCATAGGCCAGGGCCATTGTTTTGCTATAAAATATTAATTATTTAGTTTAATTATGTTAGTTATTTAGGGGTTTAATTATTTTTTTGGGTTTTGTTAATTAGGTTAGTTAATTAACTATATAACCTGCCCTAAGTCTAAACACAACTTAACACCTCGCAATTAAAAACACAGAATTGCTCTTCCTTCTCTCTACTTTCTGTCTCCCCAAAAAGATGAACTCCATTGAAATTCAAGGTCAAGATCCTTAGGGAAGCAAGAATGTTAATTTTCTCCATAAATCTTCTAGAATTTAGAAGGTATGGGATTCTTTCACATGTTGTATTCCTTTCCCTAGAGGGTTCTTCAAAAATTGATGTTAAAAAGATTAGTTTCATGTGGGTTTCTTTCTATAACGAAATTTATCTTCTAAATTGCATTATTATGCATATATTATGATGTATTATGATTCAATTAATCTAGTCCTGGATGAGTTAACCTAGTTTGTGGAATAGATCATATAATTTACTCTAGTCTCTAACCCTATGTTATGAACTAGTGATGAAATGATTTTTAGTGATTCAATTGACTTCATTATTGTATTAATTACTATTTTCAGATGATATTTCACCTATTTTTGTGTTTAATTTGATTGTTGATGGAAAAACCGTGGATGATGACGTTGTGAAGGATATTGGGTGAATCTTGTGAACTCAAACCTTTACTTTAGTTATGATTAATTGTGTTTAGTGATGAATTTATATTGAAGAATACCATATGATAAGATTTATTAAGGTTTGTATGATGTTGAATTGAAATGTCTTGATTTATGGCTTGTGAGTGTTGGTTAAGATGTATGGATATAAGGTAGGTGATAAATATCCTATGTGACTTATTATGATATGGTGATGTAAATGTGTTAACTTCACATGTGTGAATTGCATAGAAAAAACGTTCTCATGCAATTCCTATTGATCTATGACTATGATTATATAAGGGGTAGACCCTATGACCTAACCTAAGTTATGATAATTAATAAAAGACATTTCCAAAAGGGACTCTAGCATAGTACCGAGTTAAGTAGAGGTGAGAATTGTTCCTTCCCACATAGGAAAGGTAGGTTCACTAATGTAGTCCAGATATTGAAGAATATAATGCATGTTGCATAAAGAGGGTCCCAAACACATCTCCTAGTTGTTGAACTATGTTGCCCACAAAGGAATACTATCTAGTGGATCCACATAGATGTTATGTTCATGTTTTGTACTACCTCTGGAAGTAGTGCACCTTCTTTCGGTGTAAGGTTCCATTACAGCGGATTCCATATTATCTCATGTGGTATATGTCGGTTAAGGCAATATGTTCTCAAAAGTAAAATGAAGTAATAAGGTGAACTCTAACTAGTATGACTTGAGGAGTTCGACTTTGTTTAGGTAGGGGTATGGGACTCTACCTTTACATTGCACTAGTTGGTCTTGACAGAAGTCTTAGTAGGTTGTTCTTATGTTTTATGTCTTATAAAGTTAATGAAATGTATGCATCGACTTTATAAATTGATGATATTGTATGATGTAGGTTTTATGTATTAACATGTAATTGGTCTATATTTCTTAATATGATGATGATTACTATTGATGCTATGTAATAAGATTGTAGGAATTGCTTATGATTGTTTGTTGGGTTTACATGATTGAGCATAGTTATGGGGCTTTACTTAGTCATCGCTCTTGTAAACTTGATGGGGGTTAAAAGTAAGGCTATTATATGTATTGTTTTGTATTGTTTTGACATAAACTCTTATATGTCCTTTGTTTATATAACATGATGTTGGAGTTCTGTTGGTTAAGGTTCTAGAATGTTATTAATCATGTTGACTAGGTTAGACGTGATAATGTTTGTCTTGTGCTGAATATTATATGGTCTTAATAAATATGTGGTTATTTTCCTATATGATCTCTTGATTGTGCATAAGGCCTTTCAATGTATCTCGACATGATTTTAAATAAATATAATTTTTAGCAATATTTCGATATTGTGTGTTAATATATTTTAGTCTTAGTACAAGTGATGTGCTAACCCCATTTCTCCCTTTTTACCCAATGATTTATGTTATGGTCGTTGAAGGGTTCAGAACCACTTTGAAGGAAGGCTTGGATTATTTCTCCTATTGTGGGTATGTCCTCATGTTCCAAGGATGATGCCTTTCTATCACTCTACCTATGTTACATTGTTATAGTCTAAAAAGACTCATTTCACTCACGTTGTTTCAAGATATTGTTGTAAGCCTAAGTGGTAAGTTTACCTTTGTGTAAGGGCTATGCCTGTATTGTTCTATTCCATTTAAAAGGTTTAATATGAGACATCTCTTTTAAGACTATATTATGTAAGTTGTCAATATGTGGCCTAAAAGTAGAAGACTTTGTAATATTCTTATATGAGGATTCTATGTATACTCACTATGAATATATTATGTGTAAGCGAGAGGTCTAAGTAAAGCTCATGAAGTAGATGTAGATGAAAAAGTTTTATTTTTTTTCACTTTTTGACCTATGAATGTTATGATTAATGCTAATAGGATAGTCATTGTCCTCCACAAGGACGACGACGTTAGTTATGTTTGTGGGGTACGTTTCGGATGTTACAAACTTGGTATCAGAGCATGAGGTTGAATATCCCTAGAATTTAAGTCTCATAAAAACACGTCTATATAGATTCTTTTTCATTATTTTGAAGGGTGACACACTTATGAATGAGAAACTATGTGACATTTAGAAAACACTCATCTCCTTGTATTCCTATGTCGTGCCTATAGTGTCTTGCTATGTGATTTCACCTAAACCTTCTATCGTGGTTATAGGTATTAATACTCGAAGAGCAGTTGCTAAAAGGGCCGAGGAAGAAATTGAAAATGTAGAATCTCATGGAAACCATGTTCCTCCAAAAGACAACCAAGTGCCTCAACTTGAAGAAGTTGGTATGGGTGATCAAGTTCCGAGTTTTTCCCCACCGATGACTGATGGGGAGATAAAGGAAGCCTTTCTCACTTTAGCCCAATCCATGAACTTTTAAGCTTATCTCATCACATCACAATTCCAATCTATGACGGTGCAATTGAATAGGGAGATTGGACCTTGAGTGCCTCAACATGCTATCAATATGTCCTCACGTTTAAGAGACTTTACTAGAATGAATCGACCTATGTTCTTCGGATTGAAGGAGTATGAGGACCCTCAATATTTCCTCGATGATGTCTATAAGATTCTCTATGTTATGAGTGTGACCTCAATTAGAAGGCCGAGTTGGAGGCCTAACAACTCAAAGCTGTGATACAAACTCGGTACACACAATAGAGAGATAATAGATCACTAAGGGGTGGTACGATGAGTTGGGAAATCTTCAAGAGGTATTTCCTCGATAGTTTCTTTCCCAGAGAGATCAGGAAATCTAAGGTGGAAGAATTTATCAACCTTCATCAAGGAGGTATGAGAGTACAAGATTATTCCTTCAAAATTTTCTAAATTGTGCAAGTATTCTCAATCCTTGGTGTCAAACCCAAGGGATGGGATGAATCGTTCTCATACGGGAGTGTATAAAGACTTGGTTGAAGAATTTCATTTGGATAAGCTTCATTATAATATTAATATCTCTCGTATAATGGTTCATGCTCAACAAGTGGAAGAAACTAGGTTAATAAGGAAGATAAGGGATGCCAAGTAGGCAAGGTCTTTTGAAGGTGGTTCATCTAAGGGTAGGATTTACATTCAAAACAATACTAGCCTAAAGAAGAGGTTTTCTAATCAATTTTCCTTCATAATTTCCTAAGGCTCGTGATGATAGGTTGTTTAACCCTAAGGCTCAAAAGGGAAGAGGTACTCACTCAAAACTAAGAAGCCAACATGTGGAAAGTGTGGCAAGAAAAATTATGGTGATTGCTTTGTTAGGACGGACAATTGCTTTGGGTGTGGCAAGAGTTTCCACCAGTTTAATGATTTCCCTAATTTGAATGGGCAAGACGAAGGAAGTGGGAAAGCTCAAGCTAGTGGTTCTAATGTGGATTCTCTAGAGAAGAATCGATTTTATGCTCTTCGCTCTAGGGGTGAACAAGAGAGTTCTCCCGATGTCGTGACCGGTATGTTACTAGTATTCTCTATAGATGTTTATGCTTTGATTTATCCGGGTGCTACATTCTGTTTTGTTACTCCCTTGATATCTAGGAATTTTGGTGTTTTTCCCAATATCCAAAATGAACCTTTCATGGTAACTACCCCGGTAGATGAGCTAGTGGTTTCAAATAGGGTACATAGAAATTTTCCTATAATGTTGCCCAATAGTGCTATTTTTGTTGAATTAGTAGAACTTGATATGGTCGATTTTTATGTCATCTCGGGGATAGATTGTTTCCATGATTTATTTGCTTCCATTGATTGTTAAAAAAGAATTGTCAAGTTCATTTTTCTAAATAAACCCATCTAAGAAAGGATGTTGGAAATTTTATTCCAAGATGTCGTATCATTTTTTGTCTAATTGCTTGTACGATGATCTCAAAGGGTTTTTATACAATATTGTATCATCCAAAGATCTAGAATCCACAAATCCTCCTATTGAGCTAATCTCGTAATGAGAGAATTTCAGGAGGTCATTCCTAATGTTCTTCCCATAAACCCTCCCAAAAGGAAAATTTATTGTGGTATTGACTTGCTACCGGATACCAACCCCATATCAATTCCTCCTTATCGGATGGCTCCGGCGGAATTGAAAGAGTTGAAGGCTTTACTCACGGCTTTATTAGATAAAGGCGTTTTTAGACACAGTCTTTTTCCATGGGGTGCACCTGTATTGTTTCCGAAGAAGAAGGATGGGTCCCTTAGAATGAGCATTGGTTATCGCCTACACAATAATGTCACAATTAAGAACAAGTATTCTCTTCCTCGGATTGACGAGTTGTTTGAACTACTCAAAGGGGAAAGCTACTTTTCTATGATTTAATTGAGAAGGGGGTATAACAAACTAAGGGTGAAGGGTGAGGATATACCAAAAATTGAACTTCGGACTAGATATTTTCACTATGAGTTCTTAGTAATGTTCATTGGTCACACTAATGCCCCAGTGGCGTTTATGAACTTCATGAATAGGGCTTTTTGAAGTTTCCTAGATTCATTTATCATTGTCTTCATTGACGATATTTTGGTATATTCGAAAAATGAGGGTGAACACATGGACCGTTTAAGGGTGATGTTACAGGTTCTTAAGTAAACAGACTATTTGCCAAGTATAGTAAATGTGAGTTTTGATTGAGGATTGTGGCATTCTTGGTTATATCATCTCTAGTGAGGGTGTTGAGGTTGATCCAAGGAAAATTGAGGTGGTGAAATATTGGCCTAGACAATTGACTCCAATCGACATTAGAAGCTTGTTGGGTCTAGCGGGATATAATACGAGGTTTGTGGATCATTTTTTATCCATTGCATCTCTCTTGACTACCTTGACTCAAAAGAGTGTGAAATTTGAGTTGTCGGAGGCGTGTGAAAGAAGCTTCCAAATCTTAAAAGAGAGTCTTACCTCCATTGCGGTGCTGACATTACGGGAGGGTGCCAAGAGCTTCATTGTGTAATGTGATGGATCCCTAGTGGGCTTAGGGTGTGTTCTTACACAACATCGGAAAGAAGTATCTTATTATTCTAGGCAACTTAAGGTGCATTTGAAGAATTCTCCAACTCATGATCTTAATTTAGCGGTCCTGGTATTTTCCTTGAAAATATGGAGGTATTATTTGTATGATGTCCATGTTGATGTATAAAGACCACAAGACTTTTCAATATGTGTTTACTCAAAATGAGTAAAATCTCCAACAACGAAGGTGATTGGAATTATTGAAGGACTATGAAATGAGTGTTCGCTACAACCACGACAAGGCCAATTTGTTTGCGGATGCTTTAAGTAGTATCTCAATGGGTAGTTTGTCTCATGTAGAAGAATCCATGAAAGACTTAGTGAAAGATCTTCATAGGTTGGCTCGTTTAGGTGTTCGATTGGATGATTCTCCATATGGTGGTTTTATAGTCCATCATAATTCTGATTCGTCTTTTGTGGTTGAGGTTAAGTGTAAGCAACACCTTTATCAACCATTGATGGAGTTGAATGAATTGGTTCATGTTAAGCTTAATGATTCATTCTCGATGGGGGAGGGGGAAGATGGTGTTTTGAGGTATTAAGGAAGGTTATGTTTTCCCAATGTTGATGACTTGAGAAATCGAATTATTGTGAAAGCTTATGGATCTTGTTATTACATTAATCCAACTTCTACAAAGATGTATCATGACCTTATAGAAGTGTTTTTGTGGGATGTTTTAAAAAGGGACATAGCAAAATTTGTTGCATAATGTCCAAATTTCAAACAAGTGAAAGCCGAGCACCAAAATCCAAGTTGGTTACTTCAAGAAATAAAAGTTCCCACTTGTAAATGGAAAGATATTAATATGCACTTCGTGGTAGGTTTGCCTCGGACTCAAAAGCAACATGACTCCAGATGGGTGGTTGTGGATAGGTTGATCAAATAGCCTTATTTTATTCCTGTCAAGTCCACTTACTCGGCGGAGGACTGTGCAAGGATCTTTATAGATGAGATTGTGTCTCACCATGATATTCTGTTATCCATCATGTCTTATTGGGGGCACAATTCACATATATCTTTTATAGGTCATTAAAAAAAGGGTTGGATACAAATGTTAAGTTAAGCACCTCTTTTCATCCCCAAACGGATGGTCAAGCGGAGCGTACTATTCAAACTCTTGAAGATATTCTTAGATCTTGTATAATTATTTTCAAGGTAAATTGAGATAAAAATTTTCCTTTGGTTTAGTTCTCTTATAACAATAGTTACCATTCAACTATGTCCATGTCTCCTTTCGAAGCCTTGTATGGTAGGAGATGTAGATCTCCAATTGGATTGTTTGAAGTGGGTGAGTCTTGACTCGTGGGTTCCGAATCAATTTATATGAGTTTGGAAAAATCTCATATGATAAGGAACCGGTTGAAAAAATCATATAGCCGGCAAAAATCTTATGCCGACCATAGGAGAAGGGATTTAGAATTTGAAGAGGGGGATAAAGTGTATCTAATAATTTAAAAAATGAAAGGAGTGGTGAGATTTTGTAGGAAAGAGAAGTTTAGTCCTTCTTATGTGTAACCTTATGAAATTTTTTCATGGGATGGCGAAGTTGCATACGAGTTGAGATTTCCTACTGAATTGGCTTCCGTTCTTCCGTTGCTCCATATCTCCATGAGTATGAAGTGAATCGGTGATCCAGAGTTCATTCTTCCTATTGGGGGTCTAGATGTACAAGAGAAACTCTTTTATGAGACGGTTCAAGTTGAAATCCTTGATAGACAAATAAAAAAGTTGAGGAACAAGGAGGTGGCTTCCGTATAGGTGTCACGCAAGAACAACCTAATTGACAGAGCAATATGGGAGGTTGAGGCCGACATGAAGTCCCATTTACACTCATGTCTTTGTTGATTAAGGTTAGATGTTCCTACTAATAATGACAATAATGAATAAATTTAATTTCCCTTGTTTTGAAAAGATGTGCATGTTTATGATAAAGGTTTTTTTTTCTAATATGAAGTTTCACATGAAAATGCCTTTTTGCTCCATTTTGCACTTATTTGCGTATTTGGTATGTTGTTGCCAATATTAAATGAGATTGATCATGCTAATATGTGTTGAAAGAGATATTTGCATAAGTGCCTCTATGGGTTGTATTGAGATCTTGTTGTTGTTGAGAACGTAATTCCTCTTGCTATGGTTTTGAGCTCTTATGTGTTGCAATTGATGTTTTGAGTTACTTTGAGTAATGCAATATTATTATGTTTATCTGGGTATAACTAAAATTTATTTTTTATGTTGATTGGTTGGGCTGCTAGTATTGAGTCTATCCTTTTCCCTTCAATAGAATTTTAGTGTCATATGGGGATGAATGTTCCTAAGGGGGGATAATGTAACACTCTGAAAGTCTAAAACCTAATCTATAACCTTACATGAGTGTACAAAGTATATAGAACTTTTTTTAGGTAAATATTAATTTATACAAGTCATTAAGAAAGTTTAAGAGTCAAAAAGTCAAGGAACGTCCACGACGTCCGGGGACTAGTGCAAAAGGTGCTAGTGTGCCTTATCTTATTTCACGCTGTTTTGGTAGTCAAAACCTGATGATATTTGGTTGTAATGTGTCTAACACGTATTAGAGTTTTTTAGGATCGAAATGAACGGGTACTACTCCCCAAGGACAACCCCAAAAGGTCCTTGAGGAGGACCTTTGCATTGTGTCTAAAAAATTCCTTGCAATTGTAGACACAGTAGCAGGCTATGAGACGTGGCGTAGAATGTAACTAAGACATTTTGAAAATGGTCAATTTTGGTCACTCTCTGACCAAAACAACAGGTGCACATGACGTAGGGGGTCCTGTCGATCGACTAACCTATGACCCGTAGGTCGGTGTCTCGTAGGTCAGGTCAATTGTTTTGCTATCAAATTTTAATTAGTTAGTTTAATTAAGTTATTTATTTATTTAGGGGATTAATTTTTTGTTTGGGGTTTGTTAATTAGGTTTGTTGATTGACCATATATTCTACCCTATAAGTATAAACACAACTTAACAACTTTCAATTCCCAAATACAATTGCGCTTCCTTCTCTCAATTTTCTCTCTCCCTAAAATAAGAACTCCATTGAAGGGATAGGTCAAGGTACTTAGGTCAGAAAAAAATTACTTGTCTCCATAAATCATCAACAATTAAAAAGGTATCAGATCCTTTCAGCTTTGGGATTCCTTTCCCCAAAGAGTTCTTCCAAAATTGATTTCAAAGAATGAGTTTCATATTGTTTTTTTTCAATTACAAAATTGATCTTCTAAATTACATTTTCAATGGTTTATTATGATTATTATGCTTACATTATGATGTACTATGATTCAATTATTATATTTATTGATGATTTAACCTAGTTTGTGGAATAGATCATGAAATTGTACCAAGTCCCTAACCCTAGGTTATGAACTAGTGATAGAATTGATTTATAGTGATTAAATTGACTTCATTATTATATTAATTACTATTTTGTGATTATATTACACCCATTTTTTGATTGAATTGGATTGTTGATGGTAAAACCTTGAATGATGGTTTGTGAAGAAGACTGAGTAAATCTTGTGATCTCAAACCTTTACTTTAATTATGATTCCTTGTGTTTAGTGATGAAGTTATATTTAATTATACCTTTTGATAAGATTGATTAAGGTTAGTATGATGTTGAATTGAAATGTCTTTATTTATGGCTTGTGAGTATTGGTTAAGACTTAAGGATATAAGTTTTATGATGAATTGTGGAAGTGCCTTATTATGATATGGTTATGTAAATGTGCTAACCTCACATGTGTGAAATGCATTGAAAGGACGTAGTAATGAAATCCCTGTTGATCTATTACTACGTCTATTTAAGGGGTAGACCCTATGACCTAAACTAAGTTATGATAATTAATGAAAGACATTTCAAAAGGGACTCTAGCATAGCACCTAGTGAAGTAGAAGTGAGAATTGTCCCTTCCCATGTAAGTAAGGTAGGTTCACAAATGTAATCATGAGATTGGAGATTATAATGCATGTTACATAAAGAGGGTCCCAAACGCATCTCCTAGTTCTTGAACTATGTTGCCCCCATAGGAACACTAGCTAGTGGATCCACATAGATGTTATGTTCATGTTTTGGTACTACCTTGGCAAGTAGTGCACCTTCTTTCGGTGTAGGGTTCCATGACACCTGATTCCACATAATCTTATGTGGTATATGTCGGTTAAGGCAAGATGTTCTCGAATGTAAAATGAAGTAATAAAGAAAACTCTAACTAGTATGACTTGAGGAGTTTGACTTAGTTTAGGTAGGGGTATGGGACTCTACCTATATATTGCACTAGTTGGCCTTGAGGAAAGTCTTAGCAGGTTTTTCTTATATTTTATGCTGTTACAAAGTTAATGAAATGTATGCATTCACTTTATATTTTGATGATACTATATGATGTTTGTTTCATGTATTAACATGTTATTGGTCAATATTGCTAAATATGATGATGATTATTATTGATGTTATCTAAATGTATTGTTATGACATAAATTATTATATGTCCTTTGTTGATATAATCATTTTGACTTGGTTATACGTGATGATGTTTGTCTTGTGTTGAATATGTTATTGTCTTAACAAATATGTTGTTATTTTCCCATTTGAGTTCTTTATTGTGCATAAGGACTTTCAAAGTAGCTCAACATGGTTTTGAAGAAATGTCACTTTTAGCATGATTTCGATATTGTGTGTGCACATGATTCCAGTCTTAGTACAAGTGATGTGCTAACCCTGTTTCTCTATTTTTATAAACAAGAAAGAGTAATATGAAGAATTGTTTATAGTGCCTTATCCGAAATGTTACAACATTTGAAAATGTGCCAACCCTCTGAAAAGTTCACAACCTTTCATAAAAATCAAAACTTTTCATAAAGCCGCAACTCTTCATTAAGTCGCAACTATTCATAAAATTAGCAACTTTTCGTAAAACTCGAAACTCTTCATTAAAGTCACGAGATTTAATAAACATCACAAACTTTTATCGAAGTCGCAACTCTTTATGAAATTCCCAAGTTTTTCTTAAAAGTCACATATTTTCATTAAAATGGAAGACAAGTTCTGGAAATAAATAATTTTTAAAGGAAATTTTTGCTCGATGGAGGCACCACGTCGGCGGGCCTAAGTTTCTCATTTATAGAAATATATGATAAATATAATATTCAATTGAATCTATTAAGTTGTCTGCTTGATTTCCTTCTTCAATTTTTCATATTTAATTCATTTTAGCTTCAAACTTCTTCAATTTTATACTAATATTAGTCCTACAAATAAAATATACGATGTAGCACAATTCATAAAATATATACTTTTGGCCTCACATCAACACACCACAGTTAAAAATTTTCTTGTCCTCAAGCAAGCATTAAAGATCATCACAGATAAATCAAAAGAGGAATGTAATCACTTGGGTTAACACAAACAATTAGGTCATATACCAATTTCAAAACATCAAGTACAATTACTCAATCATTATGCAAGACATCCAAATAAAAAACAAACCTCTAACCTCCTAAACTCAATGAAAAACTTTGAACTCATCAAATTTAAGCTTCCTCAACTATTCTCATGAAAGATAGCTAATAAAATCACCAATCCATCATGAAAAAAGTGTCCTCACAAGGATAAATAGTCCACAGACACAATTCAATTAAATTAATATAAATTAAGGACTTCATATCAAGAACAACTGTAACACTCACAAATAAAATTCACAGGTATTCATAAATAACAATAGGTTTTCCCATTATATACATCTCCGCAAAGTAAGCATACTTGAATAGAATCAAATAGGAATTTAGCGGGTTGTAATGTAGGCTAGGGGAGGGGAACGAAATGTAACAACCCTAAAAAAATAGGATACTAGAGTCTTTTATGTGTTGAAGACTTAATAACTAGTTAATTAGATATAATAATTTTTAATAATAGACTTACAGTTCATTCTTGAAGATATTAGAAGTTGAATGTCAAAGAACAACCAAACCGTTTAGAGACTAGTCTTGTATGTGCTAGTGTGTCTTTGTATATTTTATGTGTTATTTGGTGTTCAAATTGATAGGAAGAGATCCTAGAACCTAATTATTCATGTTTAGGATCAAAATGTCCGGGTACGACTCCCCAAGAACAACCCTAGGGGTCTTCGAGGAGGACCCATGATTTGGCAAAGAGTTGCAAAAAGCAGCCCCAAAGCACGACCCATAACAATGACTTGTAAATGGATTGATGCCCCGTCAACAATGGGGTTTGATCCACCCTTACATATGGGAGATTATCCCCCATGTTGAGGAGTCTCGGTCCTAAACGACGCACAGCAGGACGAGTCAATGATCAGATGAAGCTCAGTAGATTCAGATCCGTTATTCAAGCCTGCAACTCGACCAAAATAGGGGTAAATTGGGAAATTCACTCCATATCCTAATTAACCATTTAACGGTTATTTTATGGGTTTGTAGGTATTTTAAGTTAGTGTATACAACTAAGACCTAATTTAGACTTCACTTTTCAAAATCAAAATCCCTCTCCCAAGAAAAATTATCTCAAAACTCCATTGAAACTTGAACTCAAGGTGAAGCTAAGATTTATGATTTTTGGGGGTTTCTTCAAAAGATCTCGTTGTTTTTCTCCTATTAAGATATGGTACTTTATCATTTGATTATTCTGTCATTCAAGGTAAAAAGTATATGGTTTTTCAAAAAAGTTTCAAATTCCTAAATTCTTCTATTTTTTTAATTATAAGCATGGGTCTTTGAAAAAAAGTGGTTTTGAAGGATGGATTTGGAAGTTTTCAATGTGAAGTGTTAGTTTTATTATCAAAAACTCAATGGACCCATTATTATGGAAATTCTCAAATATTGGCTTATGAAGTGACCTAAATGAATATGATTAGACAATGTTAGAGTTTGATTTTTCTTATGTTGCATTATGATTATTTACTGCTATCTATACCTTTTTATGATGATTTATTGGAGAACATAGAAAAGATGGTCAAGTCTTAGATGAAGTGTAAGTTGATATATGTTCTCTAGTTCTTATTGAATTGATTTTTAGTGCTAAGGTCCACTTATGTGGCACTGTTTACTTGATGTAAATGAATATATGTGTTATTTGTTAATTTTTCCTTGAAGACATTGAACATGAAATAAAGTGATGTTATGATGTATATGCATGAGATGTCTTATGAAGTTGAGAATGCGTGTCTTGAAGATACAATGTCAAAATGAACTATAATGTGAATGTGAAGCATGATAGTGTATGAATTATGACGAATGTAGTATGACCATGTTTAGAAGTCAATGTTATGAATAATATTTTTTATGTGTACAGAGTTGTCACATATACTCACACATACACAGTGAATGAATGAATGGATGAAATTAATGCATTAAAAGGGGAGATATTAGGGTAGACAGTATTTGCGAGCCTAACTTGTTGGTATTGATGGTCTAAGTTCTTAAAAATAGGTCTAATATATGGTATAGAGGAAGTAGCTAAAGTATTAGGTGCATTGTATGTGAAAAGTCAAGGGACAACCACAACATTCGACGACTAAGACACCTATGTACCTCATATGTGTTTCTATGTGTTAATGTGTGATTCATGAGGTTATAATGTCCCTAAATGAGTTATTATATCATTTATAGACTGTGTGTCATGTTTCGTGGATTTTGGAGGTCAAACGTCCCACAATGTCCATGAAGTTCGAAATATATTCCTTGAAATGACCTTGTGTGTCTAGGCATGTTTCATCATGTTTTACATGTTCGTTTTGGATGAAATTTTTGTGAGAGGTTTTAAACTAATAGAATATTATATTTTGGTTGGAAACGTACGGGAAAACATCCCTAAGGACCAACCAAGGGTCCTTGAGGAAGGACTCATGTTGGTGGCAAAAACTGCCAAAAGGCAGTCCACCTACGGATGTCAATAGACGGCCCATGGCCTGGTCGACGCCGCGTAGGTGGTGGCGTCATTTCGGACTTAGCCTGGGGACAGAGGACAGGACGGTCCATAAGGGGACCTACGCCCCGTCGATGGTCACTATGGCGTGCACGCAGCTTTATTATAAGTTAAGGGGTGATGTTGTAATTTCACCCCACTTCTAAAAAAATATATTGGCGGTTTATTAAGGGTATTTTAGGCATTTGGAACTTGTAAATAAGTGCTTAACACTTATAATATTTCATTCTTCCAAATCAAACCCCAAAAATCCCTTAAGAATTCCCAAAGACTCCATTGAAGTCCAAAATGAAGAACAAGCTTGGATTGTTGAATTGAGTGGAGATTCTTCATCAAAGTGAAGAATTATTATCAATGAGGTATGAATTTTGATCCTTGAAACTTTTTTCATCATGGAGCTCAACTCTCAAGATGTTTTCTAAAGTTTTCAATGTTAAATTGACTAAGTTCATGATTCTACCATGGGTTCTTGCATTAATGTTTTCTAAAAATTGATTTATTATTTAATTGATGTTGTATTGATGATTTTCCATAAATTACATGTGAACCCATGAAGTTAGATGAATTTAGTTTTTGACTAAGTTTTGGGTTACTTGATATTGATCTAATGTTAATGATATCTTATAATGTTTTATGTTGGATACTCATTGATGTAATAATTATAGTAAATTGATATATAGGTTGTATTAGAGTGATGAATTTACATTGAATTGACCTAGTTCATTTGATATATGTAGTTTTTATGTTTAATTGTTGGTTATGGCCCTGTGTAAGTTTCTTGTGTCATCGAATTGAGTAATTCAGCATTGAATTGAATTGTTGCTGATGGAGTGGAGCTAGGATTCCGCATTTCCTTTATTTTATTGTTGTTCATACTTAAATTCTATTGTGATTGGTTCGGTCCACTTATGGTGGCGGTGTTATGTGTTTTACTTGCAATTTATGTGTCCTTGTTGGCGTTACATTATGCATTATAATAACATGGAATTGTTGGAAACTACTTGAAATACTGTGGTTAATTATGTAGTTGATTATAATAATATATAAAAAGACTTGAAGATGTTAGGGTTGTTTCTATGTTCTTCTAGAATGATATGCATTATGAGTTAAAAGTGTCGTATGACGTGTGTTGTCTTGGTTTACTTGTGTTCCCTACTTGACGTATATGTGATTATGAATATGTGATGTCTTGACTTAGGATGTTAAACTCTTGTCATGAATGTATAAATGACATGTGACTTCAAGTGATGTTAAAAGAGTCTTTTATATGAAAACCTAAACTTAGTGGTAAGGTTGAGATTGTTGAAGTCGTAAGTCGTAATGGTATCCTTCAAAGTAAATAAATGATGGACTTAAGGTTAATTGGCTGGAACGACTTCATATTAATCCTTAGTAAAGTCATCATGAGCTTCTTGTCGCCATTGTGAGGTAGGCCTGGTACCTTCCTTTTGTAGGGTAAATGTTATTGGTTTATGAACTTGTTATGGAACCCTTTTATGTGAACCTAATGTGTTAATTACTCTATGAGAAAGAAGGCTAGAACCGAGTGAGTATGGTAAGGGAAGTAGTTATAGTTAAGAGTGAGACTAGATTACAAAGCATGACCTTCATATTCCTTAACCATGTGCCTACATGGGATGTGTCTATGTTCTACCTTTGGAAATTAGAACAACCTCACTGGAGTAGGATAGAACTCTGGATTCAATGTCTTGCTATCATGGTCTATTTTTGTTATTGCCTATTCTCATAATGTGAAATACCTATTAGCATTAGAGAAGTTTATGTGGTTTAGGTGGTGGTATGGGACACAATATAGACATTGCACAATAGACTTTGAATATGTTACTTGGAGTTCCTAGGTCTTGTTCAAGATCATTACTTGAATGTCCTTTATGTGTTGTATGTGTCTCTTAATGAGCTAATAAAGTAATTGCTTGTGTTAATAAAGTATGTTAATCTAATAAGTTCCTAATCTAAAGTAACTTAAAGATTCCTTAGCTTTAGTGTGAAGAGGGCATAAAAGATGATCTCTTCATGTCTGATCTTTGGAAGTCTTGAGAGTTACTCAAGTTAGGTAAGATGTTTGGTTTTGTTGACATAATCTAAGCTTTAGGTAGTCTTAAGGACTATTTAGGTAGTCTTGAAGAGGTCAATTAAGGACATTATCTTCTTGATTTACTTTATGTAGGTCTTCTGATAGCCTTTGGAAGGAGAATGTCATATAATATATGTGCTTTGTATGTTTAGTAAGAATGATTCTATCCTAGGTAGTCTATAGAATCTCTTAAATGTATGTGTGAGATTGTATGGGCGGTCACTTCACAACTCACTCAAGTGAGACTTACAATTCACCTTTGGTAGAAGAATCTTACCTTGATGGTTATGATGGTTTCTAAGTGTGTATGTTACTCATTATAGGTAATTCTTAGGGACGTTTAGGAACATCTAGAGGGTGTATGGGCGGTCTCTCTTTGTGTTACTTAAGTGAATCTTAGGATATCTTTGAGTGAGAAGCTTACATGCTAAAGGGTGTCTAAAGTAAAGACTAAGTAACGTCACAGTACAGTGAAGCAATTCAATGTAACAGTGAATGATGTTACTTAAAAGTGATCTCTAATGTTATGTTATTTTGTTTAAATATTATCTTATGCATTTCTAATTTGACAAATTTCGTTCTTATGATTATAATATGTTTTTGAAATGAAAAGATGCATATTTCAGCTAAAATGTTTGTTTTCATGATTTTTATGTATAAAGCCATACTTAGTACTTCTGGTTGTACTAAGTCCATGCTTTTATATATCTATATAGTTCTTGGTAGGTTTTGGATTTTTGAGAAGTGAAGACTTGGACTGAGCATCTTTAGCGAAAAGTTGAAGTATGTCCTCATTTGATTCGAGGGCATATATCTCTTCTATGTGTCTTATCGAAGTATTGTAATAGACTAAATATTTCTTTATTTTGAAGTATTAATCGTGTCCCAAGTATTCTTATTTCTTAAGATAATTATATTGAGACTTAATATTTCCTATTACTTTTATATGAAAGAGATTTTAAATATTATGTTATGATTTGTGAAAAGTTTTTATTCCGCAATACATTTACTATGTATATGCGATGAGTGATATGAAAGGGCTTGTGCAAGACCTCCGAGAGGTCAAGTACGCCCGTTGCAATCCGAGATTTCCCCTATCTTCTACGCTGTGATTTCGAGATGTGACATATATATATATATATATATATA
Source organism: Solanum pennellii (assembly GCF_001406875.1). Taxonomy (NCBI): domain Eukaryota; kingdom Viridiplantae; phylum Streptophyta; class Magnoliopsida; order Solanales; family Solanaceae; genus Solanum; species Solanum pennellii. The sequence goes on from NC_028643.1 coordinate 54,726,580, forward strand.
TATATATATATCAATTTTT
>NC_028643.1:54726932-54771648 GCF_001406875.1 Solanum pennellii
ATATATTACTTTGACGAAACATGTCTATCGTGTTTATAGTGTACTATGTTAAAAGATAGTTGACATACCCTGGAAATTTCATGACCTATACTAGAGCCCCATATGTAGTATAATGATATATACATATATATATATATATATATAAAATTAGGTCTAGTCATACAATTTACTAGTAAAAGAGAAACTCGACGAAAACAATATAAAATATACTCTAAGTGTTTTGTGGGGTTAAACATACTATAAGAATGTTATCAAATCAAATTTTATCTGTATCAATATATTTTTGAATAATTTGAAAATAATTTTTTCACATATTTATTCTCCATACTATCGAATTTCCATTGAAAGCATAAAACCTCTTTTGGAAATATCATTCTACAAAACTATTATAGTGTTTCAATTCACTTTGACAATCTTTACACAATATCAAAGTTTATTCTATAGAGGCACCTAGCATAGGCACAAAATCATTGACTTTTAGCCACTATCCTTTTTTGTTTTCTTGCAATCACAGTTAGATATACCACATAGTATTTAGAATACTATCAATGAAGACAAAAGTTTGTACAATTTAATTCTATTTAACAGTTACCTTTATACTCTTCAAATAGTCAATCTTATGAAATTGGAATTTGAATGATACTTTTATAACTGCAAATCGGTTTCAAATTCAAACGGAGTAGAAAACAGAAAGTACAACACTCACTTATTAGGTGAAGTTTTCATATTCTTCAGACAAGTTGCACAGTCTAATTTATATAGAGTAGGAAACTACAAATGTTTTTAGTCTTCTAAAATTAGAAATAATCAAATTTTAGATGGAGTATAAAACTACAATAGTTTTGCTTTTTTATTCTCCAAACATAATTAAATATATTCTTATATTATCACATAGACATCTTTTATTTAAGATATATCCTTTCAACTAAATTTTTTTACATAATATCTTATCTAACCAAAATATGCATATCTCATTCTTCAAACTAAGAACATTATGACAACACTATAGGCTAAGCAAAATTCATTAAAAAAAACATATGGTTTGCAGATGTTTTCCAAAGACATCCGATATTCGTCATGTAAACTTCAAGAAGCTATTTTCCTCCTTAAATAAATATAAATAGGTTATCGGGTGTAATTTTTAACCTAAATACCATCAATTCTTTTGGAACATTATAGCTTTGAACTTGCTAAACAGGGCACCAAATTCTAGAAAAATAGTGCAGTATTCTTGTTCTTCCATTATCAGTTTCCGTCAACTAGTAGAATACAATTTATACCAAGAGTATATTAATTTCCTTAATATATTAAGCGTTAAAACTTTAAAGAACTTGGTAAGAAATCACAAAGTTAAAAGAGTATTTTCCAAGCTAGAAAATTATATCAGTTGGAAAACAGAATTAGAAACATATAAGAAATAATTTAAGAAATTTTTTATCAATGAAGAGATTAAGCCCACTCAATGCAAAGTGTGTCCTTAAGGCAATTATTCCCTTTAACTACCTAAGCTTAACGTAAATTATTCTCTAATGATAGAACAATCTTACTCACCAGTGAATCGATACCTATACCAAAAGTGTCAGCAAACCGCTCAATGACAGTAGAGTACACTTAGAATGCAAAATTTTAGAGTATGTTATAAAATTAGAGGAAATCACTTTATTTATAGACAACAAAATGTAATACGAATAAATGTGTATTGTGCCTTATCGGAAAGGTCACAACCTTTGAAAAGTTACAACCATTTCGAAAGGTTACAACTTTTCAAAAAAGTCACAACCCTTCATAAAAATTACAAATTCTAATACAAGTCACAATTCATCATTAATGTCACAACTCCACTTTTTATTCGAACCTTTTTAAGCCCAACAAACATTTTGTTAAGGGATTGAGGGACTTTGTAGAGACAAAGCACATTATACATTACTTTATATGGTTTTCTATAATTGGGTCAATTTTATTATTTGTATTTGTTTAACTAAAAATTGATGTAGTTAATTTACTGAAGGTCTCCTGATTAACAATGCCATTATATTTTATTTGTCTTAAAGAACTGTGGTATAAAATATTAGGCGAGCAACATCACTTAAAAGTATTACGACATTTTGATAGAAATTTTTAAGTGAAGGTTAAAATAACAAAAAATTGACACAATCTAAGTGAACATATGTAACACCCGAAAATAAATTTCAAAATAATACTCCTACAGTTTTTCATAGTGAGTCATACTTTTACATGGAATTCAAAATTTCTTGAGTGTTAACATCACTATATGTAGCACCTTAAGTTCCAAGAAGAATCAAAGAGAAAAGCATCAAGTCATTCCTCAATTTTTCTTAAGGTTTTGGTCAACTTGAATTATCCATATCTTTTGGTACAGAATGTGTTTGGAGATCCATAGAATACTAAAATTAATCTCCTCAAGAACTCTTTCCTATTCCGCCGAGTTTTCTCAATTTCGAACTCTGATTAAAAATTTATGAAAAATTTACAAACTTCGTGCAAACATGGTAGCAACTCCATGACGCGGAGCCAAAATGGACCTCACTGCCTGGTGGAAAATATTTCCAACTCCCAGGTTGTTTTAGTCCTAAAAACACTAAGGAAACCATCTATATGGCCCTAAACATGTATAAAATTAGTTTAAAAATCAAACCCTCTCATTCACTCTAAAGATTCTATGCTTAAGAGAATCAAGAAAAACTAAGGCTAGGTTTCCTATTTAATGATTTCCCATCAAGTACATCAAGACGATGATTCTTTCAGGTATGTAAGCTTCCATAGTTTTGGGTTTGTTTACCTACACGCCAGTCATGTAAATTTCAGCGTTAAATTCGTTCTTGAAAGTGAATGCTTTGATGTTCTTGTTATGTATTCATGAATTTGCTTTCATTCTTTAAATTTGCTGATATTATGGAGTTCTTGAGGTTATTATGCCAATTTAAAAAGTTGTTAATTTAGATTCTTATGTTCATGTGATGTGTATATAAATCTAAATAGATATTGAAAAAAAATCAAATAAGGCGAATTGGGGTTAGAAAATGAAGATGAAATTTCGTCGGTTAAAATCTTGAACCCCATTCCCGCCGCATAACAACTTCCCAGATTTGGAAATTACAGTTTCGCGTTGCAGAGTTGACACGAGGTGTTCTGCCTAAAAATACATTTTCAAAACAAAATATTAAAAGATTCCCCACGTCGTAGAACCACTCTCAAATATTGGTTTTCAGTGTTTACTCATGTTTAACTAATTAGAATCATTCCTAAAGATCATGAGATCTTTCTTACTAAAAATTACAATCACATCAAAGGTAGATCTAAAATTTAAGTCTTAAAAGTTCTTCCAAACCTTTTGGAAAGTCCTTTTGAATCTTTTGAGGAGTTTTCTACAAATTCTAATAACTTGTTTCAAAACTCGAGCAAGTGAGTATGAGAGTGAGAATAACGTTATCATGAGTCTACCTTGTCATAATGAGATCTTTCATGTCATGGACTATAACTATTGAATTCGTAATTCATATACAAGAGAGAGTTAAAAATAGAGTTCAAGAAAGTCCTTAAGTTCGATTGTCAATCCTTTCAAATCAACTACTGATGTGAACTATGTTTTTGAGGAAGTAATTAATAGAATGAGTAGAGTCTTATACATGAGTTCTTTGTTGATAGTTTTACCCTTGAGTCGAGTCTTGTATGCCCATAATTTTTTAATGAACTCTATGTGTTTGAGTACCTTCGAGAGGAGTGATATATTGAAGTTATACGTCTTGAGTATTGAGTTCTATCTATGCTTATTGAAAACCTTATATTGATTCACATCCATAATTCTACATGAACCATATATTAAGAAGCCTTTTATAAATATTTAAACTTTGTTTTAAAGACTTAAGTTTTGAGTACTTTAATTAATAATAAAGTGTAAAGTTGAAGTATTTTTCTTCAAAAGTAAATCGGGACTAAGTATTCCAAAGGTGATTTCAATTGTTTTCACAGTTAAATAAGAATGAAAACTGAGATTTCGAAAGATCCTTCGTTCTAGTTTTCACAAAGGAGTAATGCTTTCTAAATAAAGCTGTGAGGAAACAGAGATTTCCATGATAGCCTATGGGCTGCGTTTTTCAGCACTAATTTCAAATAACACAAGAGGTATGTTTTTAAGCATAAAGACCTATTCCTATAACTCTCTATGCGAAAAGGCATTATTGATGTCTAGTTGAAAAACATTCCAAGTTCTCTTTACTATCACGGCTAGAATGCATCTAATAATTTTCATCTTAAAAACCGCTGAGTAAGTCATAGTAAAAGCACTTACCTCTCGTTGAGTGTCTTACCTAATAACTATACGAGCTTTACACCTTTCCAATGATCCATATAATTTGTATTTGACTTTGTAAACCCATTTGTATGGCAAAGCCCTCTTCCCATTTGTTAATGAAACAACCTCCAAGGTTGTATTGAGTTCTATAGCCTCAAATTCTTATACATTGCCTCTTTCAAACAAGTAGGAAGTGTTACTTGGAAATAAGATCTAGGTTCTGGAATATATGCAATAGAAATGAGCATGGACTGATTGCATGAGGATAAATCTAAAATGATAATACAGTAGGCTTCATAGGAGCAGACATACATGAATTTGTGAAATCTGTGAGAAAGACAGGGTTGAACACATAGTCCTATAGATAATCAGGCTTTTTATGCACTCGAGAAGATGTTCTTATTGTAGGTGCAGGAGTAGTGATAAAATCAGATGTGTTCCCATTATGTCACGATGAGAACGAATAGAAGAGGAAGATTCATTAGAACCAACATTAGAAGGAGTGAGATGATGAGAGAAAGCTCAGGTATGATTTAAAGTTTGTGTAGGTAGGAATGTAGATTGGTTAGAAGTTGCTGCATCAAAAATGGATGAATGATTATCACGTGAAATAGAAGGAAAATGGGTTCATTGTAATGGGTCAAGGAGAAGGAAAAAATATCTTCGTGAAATTTGACATCCCTAGAAATAAAAATCTTTGTTTCAAGATTCAACAACTTGTATCCTTTCTTTGCACTTGGATAGCCCAGGATAATACAAGGCATGGATCTATGTTATAGCTTGGTTCTATGTGAAGAATGTGTGTATTCATAGTTAAGACAACCAAAAACCTTCAGATTTTCATTAACAAGAGAGAAACGAAGCAAAACTTGATAGGGAGTTTTAAAATTGAGTACCATTGAACGAAATTTGTTTATGAGAAGAGTTATGCTGAAGCAGAAGACTTTCAGCCATGGAGGAGAGCTATACAAGATAAACTGGACTTGATTGAGAAGGACGGAACCTGGAAGCTTGTTGGAAGACCTACATATCACAAGGTAATTGATGTAAAATGGATTTTCAACATAAAACTCAATCTCAATGGAACAATTAACAAACATAAGGGTAGATTAGTTGTGAAGGGATACACACAATAATATGGTGGGGATTACCGGGAAACATTTTCTCTTGTAGCTACGTGTGACTCAATAAAATTTATTCTTGAATATGCATTTCATAGTTCCTGACATATTCATCAACTTGATGTAAAATCATCTTTTGTTTTGAATGGTTTGCTTGCTGGAGAGATCTATGTAGAGTAACCTAATGGTTTCTCAATTCCTGGAAAAAAGGATCAATTTCATATCTTAACGAAGGCCTTGGATGGCCTTAAACAATACCTAAGGGCATGGTATGAGAGGATGAGCAATCATCTCATTAATTTAACTTTAGTAGAATTCAAAGTGAAGTTGCTTTGTATGTGAAAGTTGTTGCAGGTGCAGGTGAGTCCTTAATAAGTCACTTTATGTGGATGACATGTTTGTGACAGGAAGCAAAATTGAACTAATCTGAATGTTCAAGGAAGATATCGAGAAAATCATTGAAATGGCTGATTTTGGAGTCATGAAGTACTTTATTGTCATGGAATTGCATTCTAGTGATGGAATTTTCATATGCAGCATAAATACTTTTTAGATATTCAAAATAAGTTCATAATGCACGATTGCAAACCTATGAGTACTCCAATATTTAATAGTGTGAATGTTGGCAAGGATGAGGATTCTGAAAAAGTGGATGATAGTATGTCTAAAAGCTTACACAGAAGTCTTTTATATCTAACCGCAAGCAGAACTATAAGTTTATTTGTCGTTACTTGCTCTCTTGGTTCATGCATCCTCAAAGATTCATACACTTTAGAATGGTTAAAAGTGTGTTATGGTATATTAAAGGAACCAGCAAGTTTGAAACTTTTTTCCCAACAACTACCGAAGAAAATATGAACTTGATCAGGTACTCTAATAGTGAATGGGGTAGCAGAGCTGTTTATCTACAAGCATCTCTGCATATATGTTCTGTATGGGGACAATTGTTTTAGTTGGAGCTATAAGAAACAAGAAACAAGAACTCAATCAACAACATAAGGTAAGTACATAGTTTTTGCATCTAGTCTGAATGAAGTGATCTGGCTAAGGAAGATATTGAAGGACTTGGGTCATGAACAAACAGAAGCTACCAAGATCACGTGTGACAAGATTTCCACAGTTTCAATCTCAAAAAATCAAGTGTTTCAAGGTCGAACATAAGCATATCAAAAGCAAGTTTCATTTGATTAGAGAAGTAAAAATATCTAATGAAGTGTTCCTTGTTCATTATTAATCTGAGAACCAGTTAGTATAAATTTTCACTAAGTCATTGCCAAAGGAAAGGTTTGAACATCTGAGGCAAAAAAAAAATAGTGTTTTCCACAAAAAATCAAATGAGGATTGCTAGACAATTGCTATTTTTCCTATCTTATAAATCTTACTGTTTTTTTTACTTATTTCGGTTTAGATTTTCTATTTTTTAGCTTGACTTAGTCAACATTAATTGCTCTACTTTCTGAAGTTAGTGACCCCTTTAATGGTAGTTAGTGACACATGTTCCTATTTAGTTTCAAAATCCACTTTGTAAGTTGCTACTATATAGGATATAAAGATATATTTTCCTTGTATAAATTCAGATCTTTTGCAGATTAATACATACCTGAAAATTCGTACGTTCACTCGATATGTATTCTTCTAATCAGTTTCTTGAGTATGTTAGACAAATTGGATCCCCTGTAGGCAACCCTTTATATCTCGATACTTCTACTGATATTCAATAGACCTGGAATAGAAAAACTAAGGATTGAAGTTGACCTAACTAAGCAAAAACTTAAATCTGTTTCGGTTAGGCAAGAGGATACTGATAACCTGCTACAGGTTTCTGTCAAAATATGGAATATGAGGGCTTTCAAAGTATTTTAAACATCTGGGGCATTGAATCCTTCAATATAAAGGGAAAAGAGTTGAAGAACAAGAAGAATGCTACTGTTTCTATAAATAATGGGACCAAAATGGATAAAGGTATTAATGTTGCTGATTTTAATTAGACTTTAGCTAATAACATTGAAAAAACTATTGCTTCTACTTCAAAAGTTTAAGTAACAAACTTCACAAAATTTCTAACGCCAAGCTGATAAGTTTATAGGTTAATCCTACCAATTTTAATGTGACAAAGGCTGCTGATATTCCTACTGCTCCAATACAAGCCAACATGATAGGTTCAAAGGTTGAGAATTCTAAGCTTAGAGGGGATAAGAAAAACCAACACCGAAAGAACAAAGCCAGACAAAGGGAACCCCAGAAGCAAAATATTGATAACAAAACAAAATCAAACTAGGTGAAATACGAACAAGGATCAGGAACATCATAGAGAAAGGAAAGGTACATGAAGAGGAGAACACTAGCATCCTTGCGGATGAACAAATGCAATTTTAGAACGTGTGTCTCGAGAGAGTTCTCAGGATTTTCTTCAGAATATTTCCAATAATAACAAGAAATAAAAAAATAAGAAGAAGAAGACTTCTACTGTATCAAAATCCATTCAGGCAATTAAATGTAGATTGTGGAACAAGAAGAGTAGTAAAGCAAAGAAGGAGAAAAACAAAGATACCAAAGTATTTTAACATTAAAAAAGACACTACTAAGATTCTAGAAGTGCATCATATCTTCGACAATGAGAAATCTATACGCAACACCAAAAGAATTCAAGAACACAACAATAGCAATAGGGAGATGCAAACCAGGTCTTAAGGAATCACCAACCTAGTGGAAGATCTGTTTGACTAAAGATTACATTTTACTCTATCATGGACTAATAATTTCAATGATATTAATGGAAAACTTATAGTAAATTTGAGACCTCTGAGAATAGGTAACTTACAACGATATGAGAAAAATCAAATTAATGATATGGATATGGACAGTATAGTCGAAGAATCACATGAGTAATTTGGTCAAGATCAATATCAAGGGTCGATTTCTATCCTCAAGGATCCCAAAAATCCCTTGGAAATGGATATTCAGAATATCACTGAGAAAAATGGTCTTTTTCAGAAAGGCGCGAAACAGAGGAAAGAAGAAAAAAAGGAATTCAAGCAGGACGTACTAGTCAGGCAGGACTGTTAAATGATTAAAGCAATCAAAAGAATGGGGAATTTGATAGAGTCATGAGACTGGTCAATCTTTACCATAACACCTTCCTCATTCCCAATAAGATTGAGGAATTTAGGACTCTTTTTGGATTTGATCATTCTATCTCCAATATCAATAGTAAGATTTGGTGTTTTTGGAATGACTCCATATATTGGAGCCTCGTCTCACATCAAAACAAAACCTCACCTTTAAGGTCAACAAGATCGGTGACTCATATGGTATATGGGATACAATATGTATATGCTTAAAACAACTCTAGCAGAAGAATAAGATTATGTAGAAGTCTTCGTATAATTTGTGGTATTGTCAACGTTCTTGGGCTATGTTCAGTGATTTCAATACTATATTAAATGTTGATGACAAGAAGGGTGGAGTGCCGCTGACTTTATCCAAGAGCTTTGACTTCATAAGTTGTATGGATGATTGTGGTCTTCTAGACACTCAATTCACTGAATGATCATATACTTTCTGTAAAGGTAGGGGAATGAGATGGCGAATCAGTAAGAGACTTGACAGATTTTATGGGATTTAAATGATTTTTGATAGGTTTCCATTTATTTCAATAATTTTCTTAAGAATTTAGGGGCTTCATATAGCGAACAAAAAAATAATCTGCATAATTTGAAATTTAAAACACCCTAAACTATCTCAAAAATTTAAACAGCGGGCGTAAAATTTAAAATTCCAATTCATCTAAAACTAAACACTCTTCCTTTGCTTTAGTGCTTGAGTTACTGCTATTGAAAAAATACTCCTCCGTTTTACCTTTGGTAGTTGATTTCGTTTTCTTTTCATTATTTTTGAACTTGCAAAATTCTTTCATTTTTCTTCTTCTTCTTTTGATTTTGTTCTTCAAAAACACCTTCCATGACATTGTCTTGTGTAGAATGTTTTTCGAAAGTCTATAATCTGAACTTTGTATTGCAAATATTGTTGTAATTTTTTTTTCCGAAATTTATAACATTTGTAGTATAAATTGTCAACTTTAGGCACTAAAATATTTGAAGTATAAGAAATACTGTTGCCTATGTTATTGGATAAGGTATCATTAAAATCAACAACTTTAATCCCTTTAGCCATTTTGGTACCATGTGTACAAACACTATCATTCTTCTTAATAGCATTTCCTTTTTCTTCAACTCTTTTTCCCTCTCCAGTGCTTTAGATTGAAGGATTAAATGCCCCAAAACTTTACAGTACTTGGGGACGCCCTCATATTCCAATTTTTTACAAAAACCTTTTAGTGCGTTATCAATGTCCACTACCCTAACCCAAACATATCTAAGTTTTGGCTTCCTAAAGTAAACATCAATCCTCACTATTGCCATTCCAGGTCTATCAAAATTTCGTAGCACTATCGATATACAAAGGATTTGTGTCACATAATACGATGAATAACATTGGTATGGTAAAATATGTAATTAGACCCATAACCGAACATTAGGAGAATCTTCCACTAGTCCATAATTTGGTGTCAATTTTATAAGCAACATAACCGTACCATCATTTCAATTGACCTTTTGAAACATATCATTTTACAATCATCATCCTTTATGACATCAATAAAGACCATACGAAAATCATGCACACCAATTTTATTATCTTCTTCGAGAGATATCTTTTCATAAAAGATTCATAGAATGTGTTCTATGTTAGGCCTTGTTCAAACAAACTTGCCAATAATCGTGTATCGACACTGCTCATCCATTTCCCTGTAGTAGTCACTCAATTTGAAGATTACAGTAGGCATACCATTATGATTTAATTTGGTCTTTGACATTTGGGTGTCCATTCTACATCATGCTCTATGACCTATCTATTGCGTCTTGACCATCAAAGTGTGTGCATACTGATGCCAAATCTTTGGGTCTAAAAAGTATCTTTCAAGAAATTTCGGAGCCATTCAACTTATTCACCAGCTTCATCTATAGAAAAAAATTCAGATTCTATTATACAGATAGCGATAAACATCTATTTGAAAGATTCCTAGAAAAATGATCCTACACTAAGAGTTAATTCATATCCTTTCGTGCATTTTCTTAATTTTACTTGTGATCCAATTCGCATTACTATAGTTTTTCAATATTGATGGATATTTGTTATAATGAACACATAATTTTGATTATGTTTTCAATACCCTAAAATATTTTCATTTTAATCTATTGAGTTTGTTTTTCTAATGAACCAACTCAATCAACTAATAAGGTATACTATATCTGATTGCGTACAATTCTTGATATACATCATACTTTCAATGCTCTAGCATAATTCAAATTTGAGTAACTTTCACTTTCATTCTTTTAAGGTTCAAAGCCCACATTTATTGGCATCTTGGAAGAAACAAACTCCAAATACTTCAACTTGTAAAGTACATTTTCAAAGTAATGAGACTATTACAATGCTAAACATTGTGGATATTTAAGACTTCTTAATTTAAGAACACAACAATAACTCCAAGATATTTCAAACTTTATTTCTTTCATATGTTTCGAAGTATTTATCTCATGAGTGTCTTTTCTAATGATTAGCATGTCATCAACATACAAACAATCAGTGACCTTTTGATTTGAAGTATCTTTAATATAAACACGTTTATGACTTCCGTTATTTTTAAATTCATTTGTCGACATGGTTTGGTCAAATTTCATGTATCATTATTTGGGTGCTTGTTTTAGTCCATAAGTGACTTAACAAGTTTGCACACAGGAACCATAAAACTCTTCGCTTGTTCCATGTAAATATCTTTCCCCAATTCTCCATTTAAGAAGTTGTTTTCACATCCATTTAATTAATTTGAAGGTCATATAATGTAGAAATGGAGATCAATCAGCCTCCAAGTGTGATTACTAAAGACTAAATCAATCTCACTATTGACAATCTCTTTCCCAAAGATGAAGTTCGCAGAAGACATAACTTCATAACAAATATAAGACTTACTTTCAAGAAGAAAATTTACAAAATAAAATTTGAATTAAGTAGATGTCCTTTGAAATTTAAAATGCCTCTAAATTTATTCATCAAGTACAATCTTCGTTCGTTTTTTGCAAGATCTTGTTAGAATCTTCACTAGACTACTCAAAATCCAATTTTACAGTTCACATTCTTAGGTCCGATGTTTATCCTTTTTGCATAGTGACTTGGAATTTTTCTACACACTCGAAAACTTTGAAATATTTCAACTTGGACTTCCTTTTTTTTTTCATTTTTCATATGGAATAGATTGAGTCCTGAAAAAAACCTTTTTATTGCTTTCTTTTTGTACGAACAAAACTTTTTGTTGTCCTATTTTGCTTTAAGATAGGTTCCCCACACAAGTTTCGTGGTAAAACTGAACTTATAAGTAATGCATCCATTATTTCATTCAAAGTTTGTTTTTATCTTGTAATTCCTTTAGGTTAAAGTGAGTATGATAGTAGTTTGATGGATAATTTCACTTCCCAAAAATATTTCGACCAAAGAAGATTTGAACTCTCCATCCCTATAACTTTGCTTATGTTTTTGTTCCAACTGAATGTCTACTTCACTTTTGTATTGCCTAGACATTTAGATTTCTTCATCCTTACCATTCAATAAATAGACATAATAGTATCTAATGCAATTGTACATAAAAGATATGAGATACTTTTTCTCACCCTGAGATGGTGTTAATTTCATATCACAAATGTCTATATATATCAACCTTAAGGAATTAGAATTCCTTTCAAAAGATTTATAGGAATGCTTAACATACTCAGATTCAACACAAATTTGACATTTTAATTTATTGCACACATATTTAGACAAAATTTTTAACTTGATCAGTTTCATTACAATGTTTGGTAATTGACATGTCCTAAGAGTTCATGTAACAAACAGTTTGACTCAAGAAAGATAACAAATAAAAATGTTGAGTTTGAAATACCTCTGTGAGGTAATTTTTCTCTCACAAATATTTTGTTCTACTTAGTACTATTTTATTTAATATAAACATTATTTAGAGTCACCACATTGTAAAATTTAATTTCCTTTTTAGAATGACCTTTCTATAAATTACAATTTTATTGTTTCAAAATTACATATAAACATAGTTTCGTAGGTCCAATAATGGAGGTATGACCTAAATATTTTTTTTATAACATACCCATGACAAATTATTTTCCACAAATATTCATATGTATACACATATTTATATTTTAATAAACAAATATTTTCATGAAAAAAACCCCCAACATTTTAAGTGACACTCTTTCATAATAGAAAAAAACTATTTTCAAAGAGGAAGACTAGTTTTGAAAATAAATAGATTAAAAAGGAAATTCTTGCTTGTGGTGGCTCCACGTAGACGACCTTAGGGTACTCTTATATATATATATATATATACACTAGGTAAATTGTCCATGCTTCGCACGGGATTGGACATTTTATTTAACTTACATATGCTTATTCGGTAATATGATGTACAGTAAATGATTAAGTTTCATGGAAAATGAGGAATTAAAAAGGTTCACTAGAAGTTTAATTAATGTATTTCAATTCTATTTCTCTATAGCAAAAAAAAAACTACAATAGTGGCTAAAATAAAAGTTTTGTTTACTAAAAAAGCAAATGTAATAAATTCAACAATTTCAACAACATTATCAGTTGTGGAATTGAAGGTGCAAGATTGTAACATGACATTGAAATCGAAATCAATTTTCTTTGTTTATACGAAGAAACCTGTAGAAAGGGACAAAAGAGAAGATCAATTTTCAATAATCTTATGTGTAACTTTTAATAGAGTTAAAAGAAAAATGTCACCACAATATCATAAAGAGTTATCATACTTACATGAATCGCTACGACTTATAGTAAAGATTAAGCTCCATGAAATAGGAGGATAAAAGTTTCTAGGAATGAAACAAACTTCATAAGAAGCTTAATCAATGTAATTAAATTCAACTATCCAATGGAAAAAATCTTCAAATAATAGTGGCAGCAAATACCTCTATTTACAGATAAGAAAGGGTAGTGTGAATAAATATTTATTGTGCCTTATCGAAAAGGTCACAACTTTTTCGAAAAGTATCAACCATTTTGAAATGTCACAACCTCTCATAAAAGTCACAATTTTCTTAAAAGTCCCAACTCTTCATAAAAGTCACAATTTTACAGAAAAATTACAACTTTTGATATAAAAGTTGCAAATCTTCATAAAAGTTGCAGCTCTTCATAAAAGTTGCAACTTTTCATAAAAGTCACAGCTCTTCATAGAAGTCGTAACTATTCATAAAAGTCACGACTTTTCATAAAAGTTACAAAATTTCGTAAAAGTCACATATCTTCATTAAAATCGCAACTCTTTATAAAAGTCACAATTTTTCCTGAAAGGGGGGAAGGCTAGTTTCGGAAATAAATAAATTTAAAAGGGAATTCTAGTTTGTGGTGGTGCCATGTAGGCGGGCCTAATATTTTCTTTTATATATATATAATTATATCTTTAGTTTCTTATTTATTTTCCTCTTAATGTTGATTAAAGAGTCATTGGTTTATTATTCCGTGAATAATTCATTCATCAGAGGTTCTTGATTTATGAAATAAAGAAAAATAATGAAATTCGTGTCGGAATATTTCAAATATTTTTTTATGAACCCATTTTCCCATTATTTTTAATGCATATATATAAATGTTTGTTAGTTTGATACTAGTCATATCATATACTAGTAAAAGCGAAATACAACAGTCAGAATATGAAATATACTTTAATAGTTTTATGGGTCAAACATAATACAAGAATGTAATTAAATAGAATTTACCTTTATCAATATTTTTTTCCAAGTATTTTCAAATAAATTTTGCACATATTATTTCTCTATACTATATATAAAATTTGCCATTGAAAGCATAAACTCTCTTTTGGGAATATTATTCTACAAAAGGATTAAAGTGTTTCAGTTCTCTTTTACAATGTTTACATAATATCATAGTTCATTCCATAGAGGCACCTACCCTACGAACAAAATCAAAGACTAAAGTACTAGTCCTTTTTGTTTTCTTTCTATCACAATTAAGTATACCACTTAGTATTTAAAATATTAACAATGAAAATAATTTATTTAAAATTTGTTTTTTTTTAATAATTGAATTTTATATTCTTCAAATAGTCAATAGAATGAAATTTGAATGTCAGTGCAGTTTTGTATGACTTCAATTTTGTTTCAAATTCAAACGGAGTAGAAAACAAAAGTACAACACTGACTTATTAGTAGAAGTTTTCATATTCTTCAAATTAATTGGACAATCTAATTTATATAGAATAGAAAACTATAGAAGTTTTTAGTCTCTGAAAAATAGACACAGTAATATTTTATACGGAGTATAAAATACAAAAAAATTTCGTTTTTATTCTCCAAAAAGAATAAAACATACTCGTAGATTAGCGCATAGATATGCTTTTCTTTTAAATTATCCTACCAACTGAAACATTTTGACATTGTATGTTATCTCAAAAAAATATGCACCACAACACCATTTAGCATTTAGCATAGGAGGCAAGAAGATCTTCACATTATATTCAAGACTCCTAACCTCAGTTATTTACACATTCACATAGGGGTACATGGTTAAGGGACTATTAACCATTTTAACTCATCAATGGAAGCACTTACACTTTACCCTAACTTAGCTATACACATGCTTATATAATATCAATACAACCTAGATAACAGCTAGAATAGGAAAAGTAGGCATAATTTTCACATAGTATGATCATCATGACAACTCATTCATTTATTAATCAATTTTCCTTCAAGGCCATGGCAAAATCATAAATCATGAATATAAAGTAAATACCGCCACCATAAGTTAATCATATCATACAATGTCATACAAGGCTTCATCAACTATAATAATATACAAAAGTAGAGAGGAAGAATAGACTTACCAATTCATCAACCCTTTTTTATTAACATTCATCAATACAACCTTTCATCAATAATACATGTATAGGACATTATCTAAATGTTTTCAGATTGAAATAAACCATGTATAAGTCATCCCAAGATCATGATACAACTAGTGCAAAACAGCACCATTGTTCTAGAGAATAGATAGGCATATATCATCAAGTAACTTCCCTATTTTTTCTAATCAATCATCATGTATCAATAATATACATTTAGGGAAGTAGCTAAGGAGATAGGAATCAAGTCTTATGAAGTCTTTATTTATCTTAGGATATAGATCACATCACCTACATAACATTTTCTATTCATAGACTAGGAGAAACTAGATCAACTCATACTAAGCCTTTTTTAACATTAATCATGCAAGATTTGTACTTACAATTAAATCATGATATTAACAAAAAAAATATCTACAAGAATCTCAATATAATAATTCTATACAATTAAGGACCAATGTTACAATGATCACATTGATAACTAGACTAAGCATGCTCAAATCTTCATACATTGATCCATATGGGTACTTCATCATCAGTTCATCATAAATACATGTAAATAACATTGTATATAAAAAATTCAACATAAGAGAAAAGAAATTCAACCATTAATAACGAACGATCACAATGCCCATGCAAGGGCTAAATCGATTTTGGGAAGGGACATGGGTTCATAATGCATTTGGATTAAATTTAATGTTAAAAACAATACATTAACATTAAATAAACATTATTAATTCATTAAAAATGTTCTCTTTAGAAAGAACCCATGGCTAGATTGAAGAAGAAGAAGGTTGATCATGAAATATCTTCTTAAACTTTGAGATTAACTTTCTAGATTGAACGATAACTAAAGATGAAGGATCTCCATAACATTTTCTATATACAAACCTCTAAAATATGATGAATAATCCATGGAAATCCAAGATCCAAGTTGTTCTTAATCTTCACCTTCAATGGAAGTTTCTAGGGAGAATTGGTTTTATAGAAAAAGTTAATTTCTGTAAATTCGATTGGGAATTGGGTGATAACATTTTTTATCACTTATATACACCCAAAAATAGCTAAAAAAATCAAGAAGGTTCAGGTTAGGACGTGGGGTGAATTTCCCATTAACCCTTTTAATGAGCTGTCGTTAGGCAGTGATGTACCAGCCTGTATCGACGGACCCAACGACGGGGCATTGGTCCATCGACGGACCACTCTGTGCCCTCCGTCGATTGAATTTGAGGATGTCATGCGGCCAAGTATTCTCCAGGATAATATCCCATTGAAGCCTCCTCATCGATGGGGCGACAATCTACAAATGGGGGAAGTGTCTCGACAACCCTTGGGTCCTTCTTGTGGGCCCCTTGAGAAGTTGTACCCCGATGTTTCCAGCGTAAATATGCACATTGAAAAGTCAAGGACTTTACATGCAAGTTTCACCCAAAATTCACACATAAAACACGTCCAAATAGGCTAGGCACCATCAAGACATACTTGAACGTCTCCAGGGCTTACATTCAAACGTCTAGGACGTTCTTGGATGTTTGACCTTCAAACTTCATGAAACATCATATACTGATTATAAACATCATTATAACTCACATAAATACTTCACAAGTTCATTACATACATATAAGCACGTATAGATACATGAGACACATAGGTGACTAGTCGTTGTACATCTTGGTCGTCCCTTGTTGTTTGACTTCCAAATCTCCTCAAACTTTACACACTGTCTCAAAACAATATTATATACAATTTTAGGACCTTAGACCCTTATTACGAACATGTAAGGCTCTAGATACTCTAACTCATTTTGGATGTCTTACAGTAATGTCACAAGCATCATATCAAACAAAAGGGAGTATCCCTCAATCAGTTGTTGTCCAATATTTAATAGATTGAATCCAACATTTTGTAGGAATTGAACATCATCATAAATTTTACTTTGTCGTGGCTAGTTTGTACAACCACCTGGCCTTTTCGTGCTACTTGCATCTATTTTGTGTTGCCAAGTTGTACCTTCTTCTTTTGGTTCTTATGAAGCTCTCTGAACATAGATTAGGCCCTAGTCATATTATTTGAACAAAAACTGCCTAAGAACCATATATATATAGGGTTATGGTTTGTGTCAATGCAACCCATAAAATATAATTTTCTTCCTCCTTTCCTTCTGCTGCAAAATTTATATCTTTTTTAAACAAACTAATAGCTTTTTATATGCCCATGTCCGTGTCAATGAGGAAATTGAACACCATTTGTTGTGTTTCCTTGATCATTAGATTGCCTATTCCCATTGTTGCTTCCTTTACCGCTTCCATAACCACTACCTAGACAACCTCCAAAACCTTCTATTCCTAGACCTCTACTTGTGAGACCATTATTATCTCCATATTTAGTGGTTGCATTTTCACTTGAAATGACCTTTTTTCATTCTTGTCTACTGATCGATTTATTCTCGCCTCATGAGCTTGGAGATATCCCATCAGCTCATCAATGAAAAAACTGGTAGATCCTTAGATTATTCGATTGCCACAACAACATAATCAAATTTTCAACTCAAGCTTCTCAATAACTTTTCAACAATAATTTAATAAATAACCTTATCTCCATAGGAACGTATTTGACTGACAATTGTCATTTCTCTTGACAAAAAACTAGCAAGAGATTCACCACTAATCATCATCAAGGTTTCAAAGTCACGCCGAAGTGATTGCTGTCTCACGACAATGAACTTTGAATCACCTTGAAACTCTTTTACCGGAATGGACAAGGCTTGGTTAGATGTAGTTGCTATTGCGATTCTTGATAAGATGATGTCATGGACAGCCTGCTTGAGAAACACTACCACCTTAGCATTTTTCTTATTGTTGTCTCTCAACCTATTTTATTCATCAGGATCTGTATATCCACGTTTAGTATGTCCCAAATATCATAAGACTTGAGTATATTTTTCATACGTGTAATCTAGAATTCGTAGCTTTGTCTCTTGAAGACAAGAGTAAGTTTTTGTGCCAAACTCAATAAACTACATTTAGTTTCCTTGACTGGCGCTGATGCCAAATTAGTTTGAAAAAAAGTACAGAGAAATCATCAAATACTAAAAAAGAGAAGGAAATTGCGACTGTGTTTTAATTTTCGATTAAATGGAAGTACTAAAATAACAAAATATGCCCACATGGTATATGCTATGAGATAAACAACTAATCCTAAAATAGAGGTCATGCAACCCACTGTGAAACTTAATCAACAACACTAATAAAACTAGAGTAAGTATAGGAAACGATTTAACAAAGACCAGAAGACAATTTCTATTAAACTACCCATCACCCAATTAAGTCAATCTGTTTCAATCAGTTCTTAACATAATAGAGAACAAATTATTAATGCTACAATGATTATTTAGTTGCTTTAGAACTGCAGTGTCTATTTCTATGTTTCCTCTATTTCTTTTTTCAGTAATTTTAGGAGTAGTTACCATGGTTAGAACCATGACATAAAAGTAGGACCATGATCTATTTATGTTTTTCAATTGTATGTTTTATGTATTTCTGGTTCTTTTTCATTGAAATATAACTCTCTATATAAGTTTTTCTCTCAATAATTTTCACATTTAAATTCCTTGTATTCCTGTGCTTTTCTATTTATATCAATTTAGACATTGTCTTCATCCTGTTATCAGCCATCAGCCTTATTCATATCGCAAACCATATCCGAGCTTTCATGATAAGGGATCTATGATCAAGTTGGAGAAGCCATAGATGCTGAAACACGTTTCTCAGTAATTGCTCCACCGGTTTTTTATGGAGATTATTTTTAGGATTTTTGCAATATGAATGGAGACGTACTTGGATGCTTTAGATATCTGGGAAGTTGTGGAAGAGTTACAATATCCCATCCCTACCTAATAATCCTACCCTTGTTCATATTAAAGAAAACAAGGAAAAGAAGACAAAGAAATCAAAGTCCAAGGCATGTTTATTTGTTGTATCTTCAACAGTTTTCATGTGAATAATGTCTCTAAAAACTACTAAAGAAGTTTGAGATTATCTCAAGGAAGAGTATACTTGAGATTACCGAACAAAAGGTATGCATGTGTTAAACTTCGTTAGGGAGTTTGAATTTCATTTATGAAGGAATCTGAAACAGTGAAAGAATATTAAGACTTCTAAATATTGAAAAATAAAGTGAGGCTACTCGACTCTGCATTTTTAGACTCGAGAATTTTTTAGAAGATTCTTGTAATAGTTCCTGAAAGGTAAGAAGCAAAAATTATAACCTTAACAAGTACTAAAAATTATTCAAAGATTAGTTTGACAGAGTTTCTCAATTCCATGAAAGCTCAAAAGAAAAGACGACTCATGCGACATGAGGTTACAACAGAAAGGGCTCTTGTCACTAAGCATCAAGTTAATAAAATTCAGAAGAAGAAAAGGAATCAAGGAATATGTGAAGGAGAAACATCAGCGAACAAAAAACTCATGGAGGAAGCACGAAAAAAAGTTAACCCCCTTGTAACCTTTGTAAAGGAAAAGGTCATGCACCATTCAAGTGTTGGAGGAGACCTAATGCTAAATGCAAGAAATGCAATAAGTTTTGACACGAAGTAGTGATTTTCAAGAATAAGACCTTGCAGCATGAAGGAAATGCTCAGGTTGTTGATCAAGAAGAAGAGGATCATCTTTTTGCTGCAACATGCTTTTCAAGTAAGATCTCAACATATTCTTAGTTAATTAAAAGTTGTTGCACTAACAACATGAATCATGACGAGAGGTAATTAAAGGAGTTGAAGCACACTGAACATTCCAAGGTTCAGATAGAAAATGTAGATCACCTTCCTGTGAAAGGATTTTTCACCGTACCTATCAAAACGAGAAGTGTTACAAAGAAAATTTCAGAGGTTGTGTTCCTGAAATTTATCAAAATTTGTTAATCGTTGGACATCTAATGGAAAACAGATTCAAGGTTTTCTTCGAAGACCATGACTTACAAATCAGGGATACTACTGCAAATGAAATTTTCAGGGTGAAGATGACAGGAAGGAGTTTATCCTTTGATCCAACAGAGAAAGAGAAACTAGCTTATTCCATGAAGGAAATTGTAATAGAAACCTGGCACAAGAGATGTCACATCTCGAAACCACACCCTAGTAGTTAGGGCCAATCTCAGATTGTAACCGGCGTACTTGACCTCTCGGAGGTCTTATACAAGCCATTTAAGCATCGTTCATCGCATATAGATAATGAAAAGTAGTGCGGAATAAATAACTTTTCATAAAATATTAGAATATCTTAAATAACATCCTTTATTAGAAATCATACTAACTACTAAGTCTCAATCTCAATCTCATCAAACTTGGACACAAGAATACATTGGGACACGGCCCATACTTCAAAATATATAAATACTTAGTATATTACAATATTTTGAAATAAAAGACATATATGTTACCTCCAGTCAATTGAGGACATACTTCAGTGCTCTTGACCAAGTCTAGAATGCTAGCTTTCCTTCACGATCCTTCTCACCTTTCACCTACCACTTTAGAGATAAAAAAATGCCTGCAGTTAGTACAAACAATTGTAATAAGTATGGCTTTATGCATAAAATCATGAAAAAAGATATTTTATTAAAAACAGGTATATTTCATTTATAAATCATATAATAATCATAACAACAATATTTATCAACTTAGAAAAACATAAGTAAACACTTAAACCATTTATCATATTTTTTTGGAAGACCCTTAACAGTAACTTCACTTCATTGTAGAGTGAAGTTCTTCACTATTACAATGAAGTTACTACCATCACCTAAGGCACCTTCTAGTATGTACTTACCTCACTAAAAGCTATCCTATGACTCACTTAAGTCATACAAAGAGAGACCACCCATAATCCCTCTCTAAGCATGCCAAAATGATCCTTAAGACTACTTATAATGAGACACATACACATTTACATCTAACCATACACTTGAATCATGAGATCCTTCTACCAAAGGTGATTTTAAGTCTCACTTGAGTGAGTTGTGAAGCAACCGCCTATACAATCACTTACACACACTAAAAAAATCCTATAGAATACCCAAGATAGAATAATACTCACTTTATATATCCACACATAGATAATATGTCATTTTCCTCACAAAGTCTATCAAAAGACTTACTTAAATAAATCAAGAAGATAACATCCATGATTGGCCTCTTAAAGATTACCTAAATAATCCTTCAGACCACCTAAGTTTAGATCATGACTACCTATTCAACATCTTTCCTCACTAGAATCATTCTTAAGACTTATCAAGGTAATATATACAGTGACCATTCATATGCCCCCTTCACAGCCTAACTAGACAACCCTTAACTACTCTTAGTAAGTTCTTATTTATTTAACATGCTTTCTTAACTGAAGTAATTACATTCATTAGTTCATTTAAGACTCATTCATCACATAAATTACATTGAAGTAATTATCTTGGACAAGACCTAGGTAATCCAACTAACACCTTCCAAACCTATTGAGCAATGAATAGATAGCGTCCCATACCACCACCTAAAACTCATCGAACTTCTGTAATGCTAGTAGGTATCACATATGATGAGAATAGGCAATAACTAACATAGTCAATGGTAGAAAAGCATGGAATCCGGAGTTCTATCCTACTCCGATGAGGGTGTTCTACTTGCCAATGGTAGAACTTGGACACATCCTATGTAGGCACATGTTTAAGGAATATGAAAGTTGTGCTTTGTATTCTTGTCTAATTCTTTAAATAGAAATACTTCCCTTACCATACTCACTCGATGCTAGACATTGTTCTCATAAAGTAATTTACATTAAAGGTCATTTAAAGGGGTTCCATATCTACTTCATAACCCAATCACATTTACCCTACAAAAGAGGTCCACTAGGGCTACCTTATAATGGCGACAAGAAGCTCATAATGACTTTTCTAAGGTTTGATATGATATCATTCGATATAATCAACCTTTAGTCTATTATTCCTTTACTTGAAGGTACCATTATGACTTTCGACTTCAACATTCATAACTTTCCCACTAGGTTAAAGATTTCACATAAAGGACTCTCTTAACATCATTTCAGGTCTCATGTCATTCATACATATAAGACTAAGAGTCTTTAGAATCCTCAATCAAGACATCTCATACTCACATATAACTCATACATGTATCAAGTAAGGGACACAAGTCATCAAGACAAGACACGACATATTTCACTTTAACACATATTAAATCTAATTCTAGAAGCACATAGAAATAACCATTATAATATTTGAGTCATCCTATAAACTACCATACAATCATCAATATGTCCATCATGGACTCATATAGTCACTTAGGAATAACCATGCATCAACTCTAAGACTAAAGACACTAATACGTAGTTATAGTCTAACATGATCACCTCAATAGTAACAATAGAAGAAAACATATACATTAACATTACTTATCATATAGATAGATATTATCCAACTTCACATTATAATCACAATACTTCATGCAGTTGCCAACAAAGCCATGATCATCATATTACATAAAATAACGTCGAGAAGGCCACATCAAATGCAATTAAACACATAACACTGCCACCATAAGAGGATATTATAAATCAAAACATAATTGAAGTCTAATTAATATAAAATAAAGGATATTAGGGCAGAGTACCACCACTCCATCCTCAAAACATCAATCCAATACTAAATCTTCCAATTCAATATCATAAGGCCCTTACCCATGACCATAACCAATAATTCAATACATATTCAATAATCTAATACAACCTTGATATCAATTCAATATAATTATTACATCATTCAATAGCCCATAGAAAACTACACTAGAATTCATGAACATTACATCGACATTACTTTACGGATAACTTAGTCAAAATGTAGGGTTCATCAATTTCATGGGTTCATAGTTTAGTTGAGGTAAAATCATCTATTTAATAAAAATTCAATTAATATACAATTCTTTAAAACCTTTAATGCCAGAACCTGTGGATAGATCATGAAATTGGACAATTTATCTTTGAAAACGTATACAAAACATCGTTGAAAGTTAGGATCCGTGGTAAATAGAGTTTCAAGGATAAAAATAATAGCTCAATGAAGCTAATTCTTCAATTTAATGAAGAATCTCCACTAAATTTCCCAATCCAATCACTTTCTTGAGTTTTGGCTCCAATGGAGTTCTATGGAATTTCTAAGAGAATTTAGGTTTTGATTTTGAAGAATGGAATCATATAACTGTTTTAGGCTTATAAGCATATTTAAAATACCCAAAAGACCATTTAGGAATCTCCCTTTATCTTATTTTTAAGTGTGGTGAGAATACAATTTCACCCCTAACATTACAGTGAACCTAAGCAGGAGACCGTCCTCACAGACAGAGGACCATCGACGGCCCGTCCCCTCACCAACGGACCGTAATGTTGGTCCGTGGTCTGGGATTGAGGTTTGTATTTTTCCTCTCTTCTTCCACGACTAATTACCAATCGACGAGACCTCAGCTACAAGGCGTTGATTGCCTTCTGTAGGTGGGTTGTCTTGGACAGTCTTGGCTACCAATCATGGGTCCTTCCTCAAGGACCCTTGAATGTTCCTTGGGGATGTTTGCCCAGAAGTTTCCATCTAAAACATGATCGTATACGAGTTTAGGAACTCTCACATGAATTTCATCCAAAAACGAACACACAAAACTCGATGAAACATGCATAGATACACAAGGTTATTACAAGGCAAACCTTTCGAACGTCATGGACGTTCTTGGCTAGTTGACCTCCAAATTTCACGAAACATGACACACTTCCTATATAAACCATAATAACTAATATAAGGACCTTATAGACTCATTAATCATACTTGAACATATAAAACCGCATATGAGGCACATAGGTGACTTAGGCATCAAACATTTTAGTCGTCCCTTGACATTTGACTTCCAATGCACCTAAAATCTTATACATTGCCTCAATTGCTGTTGAAGAAGGAAGATATTAAAAGAGTACTACAAACTTAATTGATCACTTAACAAGTAGTCAAGATTGTTAAATTTGTTTGCAGAATAGGACGTCACTTCTTGAAGCAACATGGCAGACTTCTCAAAGGTTGCAACTTATTCACACATATGTTGTAGGACCTCAAATAACACCATCCCTTAATGGTTGTCTATACTATGTTATATATATACAAGATTCTCCTTGATATTCTTCATGAAATATAAATTAGAAGCGGCTGGAATTTTCTTGATGTTCAAAAAATGGTGTAATATCAAAGTGTTGGCATAATCAAATCCCTACAGTCTGACAATGAAAAAGAGTATAATTCGGAAGAATTTAACAAATTTTGTTAGGAAGCAGGTATCACTCATTATCTTACTACTCCTTATACTCCGAAACAAATGGAGTTGGTGAAAGGAGAAAAAGATATATAATGGATATGTCGTGGTATATGTTGAATGATAAAGAGTTGTCGAAAAGTATTTTGGCTGAGGCATCTAATACGACAGTATTTCTCAAAAATGGGGTTCCTACTAAAGCATTGCTTAATAAAACTCCATTCGAGGATTCGAATTAATTCAAACCATCACTAAGATTCATTAAAATATTTCTTTGTGTTTGATTCTTTCCTGTGGCACAGGTTAAAAGCGAAAAACATGACAAAAAGTCACTTCCTGGAAAATTTGTGGGTTATATCTTATCCTCCAAACCTACAAAGTATATAATCCACAAACCAATAAGATGATTGTTAGTAGAGATGTGCACTTTGATGAAGAAAAGAAATGGGACTTGAAGGAAGCATCTGATTTATGGAAAAATGAGTTGGTGCATGATCTTCCAATTAGAGGTATAATACTATTCTCTACATTTACCAACAAAATAATATGGTAGTTTGTGAACCTGCAGGACACGATAAAGAACTTCAAGATAAAAAGTGGAGAAACACCATGGAGTAGGAGATGCTAATGATTAAGAAAAATAAATCTTGGGAGTTAGTTGACCAAATGAAACATAAAAAGGTCATTTGTCACGCCCCGAGCTACCCCCGAGACGCAGACATGGAACCTAGGACCACAAGTGATCCCATGCTAACCATGCTGGCATGATCATGAGCATACAAAAGATAATAAACTGATGTGGAAGCTAAATCATAATTAAATTTGAAAAGATGGAAAATACCCATATTCTATAACTGATATATTTGAAAACAACGACTTTAATAAAAAGGAAATATTAACTCAATACTAAGTTGAATCTAACTATGTCTGAAATGAGCGTCTAAACTGGACTAGAAATACTGGGAAAAGCCCTAGTAAAATCTAGCAAAAACTGAAACTAAATGACAAAATACTTAAATGAAACTCACGATTGTTGTCCTCAGAGAATGAGGACTCACCACTGAATCTGGTGAACTGGAGATCGGGAAATCGATCTATGTGTGATCTAGATGCTGAGAATCTGAACCTACATTATCAGAACATGTAGCGCAAGTATGAGTCAGTACTTGAAAGGTACTGAGCATTTAGGATAGAGTAAAGCTGAAATAAAACATAACTGAACAAGCAAGATAGCAAGTATAATAATCATACATGACAAACTGAATTTTGAGCTAACTTGATTAAAAATGACCAGTTTATAACATGTTGAAATTGAATACGGAATATACTTAAATGGTCAATGCATAGAGTCTAACTGATCTGTGGGATCTACTCATAACCGGTATGAAAATCACATGAGCTAAATTTGGAGTCCGATGTATACGCCCCATGTAGGGGACCCAATATACCCTTCCAAAGGTATAAAGACATGTTGTCATGATCACAAAACTGATTGCCCACGGAGGGGACTTACAACCTACTTGGCCAGTAAAACCTAGTCAAAATCGATTTATTCTACTCCAAATGAATTATATAAATTTACTATTTATGTCTTAATTTTTGTAAATACTGGATAGCTCGAAACTGAACGTGCAAACTGAGAATGAAACAATTAATATGGTAATTATGAATTTATAACTAAGGCATGTATATCTTAAGTGTATGAAATATCTGACCTAACATGTGTAATTCAAGAACTAAAGAAATACAAAGCTAGGGTTCTGTAATTCATGCAATGAACTGAATAATAAGATGATAATCTTAGTTGGAACATTTATTTAATATTCTAACAAAGTTCTAGAAACCCCTGGTTTATTCATGATAAGAGAATCAAAAATCTGACTAAAAACTAGGGACCCAATGGGTGAAAGGAACCCACTAGTGAAATCCCACATACCTAGTGATGAAAACCATGGAAAAATACTTAAGTTTTGTGGCTGGAACAGCTGGACACTTGTTTCGTTCTTGAACTAGGGTTCTTGAGCTTTTTCTACTTTCTTGCTTCTAGTTTTCTAATTTTTGATTTAATGATTTGACTTAGATATGTTGTAATTATGTTTCCAGGCTTAAACTGATTAAAATATTATAATTTAGGGTGAAAACAACGTAACTTAGGCTTTAAACAGAGTGGGAAAAGTCTAAAAGACCCCTGGGAAGGTTGCTGTCGGACCAAACAACGGCGAGGAAAAATGGTCCGTCGTCTGCCCGACGCCCCGTCGTTGGGTCTTTCGTTAGGGCCTGTCTGACAAGACTTTACTAAAATATGCATACCTTTTAACTCGGAGATTTGATATTAGCAAGGTCAGTGGATATGGAAAGATAATTCAATTATCTATATGTGGGTAAGTCATGGGACACGTAATTCATTTTTTGGTAAGAGTTATGATCATCTGAAGTTTACCCAATTACATTTCCCCTTAACTGTTTGCAAATTTTCCACCTATGGTCAGACCTACGGACCGTAGGTCCAGCTACGGACCGTGCTGGTCATCCCTAGATCTTGTCAGACAGTGGGTGAAGGGTGTCTTGATCGACGGTCACAGACTACGGACCGTAGTCCGTCCGTCTTCCAAGACATAACCAATTTCTCAAGGCTAAAATATTTGGGAGTTTCTGATCTCATCGACGGTTGTGTATAAAGGATTGTGGTTCAGGCTACGGTCCATTGATGCCACCGTTTGTAGCACCTGCAGATTTTTCTGAAAAACTAATTTTTTATTTGTTTTGGCTGCGGGGTGTTCCATAGTTGGAGTAAAATTGGTGTTTAGAAGCAAGTTCAATTTTGATGGTTCAATCAATAAGTACAAGACTAGGCTAGTTATCTAAGGATATTCCCAAATATTTTGTGTTGATTACTTGGAAACCTTTGCTGCAGTAGCCTGATTGGATACCATAGATTGATGCTAGCAGTAGCAACAAAAAAGGGCATGAAAGTGTTTCATTTAAATGTGAAAATCTTCCTTTTTTAAAATGGTGTACTATTGGAAGAAATATATGTAAAGAAACCCAAGGGTTTCTTTGAGTAAGGAGAAGAACAAAAAGAATTTATACTTAAAAAGGCTCTTTATGGATTAAAGCAAGCTCTAATAGCTTGGTATAAAGGGATTGAAGATTACTTGTTAAGTTTGGGGTTTATACGAAGTGTATCTGAAGTCGTTCTTTATGTCAAACATAAAGGAACTAATCTTCTCATTGTTTCCCTTTATGTTGATGATTTCTTGGTAACATAAATTAATGTGTGGCTTGTTGAGGAGTTTAAGAAGTAAATGATGCAAGTCTTTTAAATGAAAGACTTTCGGCTAATGACATACTTTCTGAGAATTGAAATCAAGCAAGGTTGTGATCATATTTTTATATTTCACACGAAGTATGCAGGAGAGATACTTAAGAAAATTCATATGAAAAATTTCAAAGAAACAACCACACCATTGAATCCAAAGAAGAGGTTAAGCAAAGATGATGAAACTGATAAAGTTAATGAAAAAAATTTCAGAAGATTCATTGAATGTTTGATGTATATCACTGCTACAAGACCGAATATTCTATTTGATGTAAGTTTATTATCAATATTTATGCATTGTGATATAAAATGCATTTGCGAGCAGCGAAAAGAATTATAAGATACATTAAACGTATTATTGAATATGGTGTAAAATTCAAGAATGTGAGACTTTCAAACAGTATGGATTCTCAGGCGGTGATTGGGATGGATCCATTGACGATATTAAATGTACATCAAGATACTCTTTAAGTCAGGGATCACGGCTTTTCCCTTGGTGTTATAAAAAGCATGTAACTGTGGCACAATCCACAGTAGAGGATAAATTCGTAGCTGCAACTTCAGCAATAATTAAAACCTTATGTGTGAGAAAAATATTTCCTGATTTTAATCTGGTGAAAAAATTCAATACTGAGGTACATGTTGATAATCAATATGCAATAGCCATTTTTCATAATCCAGTTTTCTACGAAAAGACTAAACAATTCAATGTCAATCTGTTTTTCTTGAGTGATGTGCAGAAAAAAGGAGAAAAATCGGGTTTAGTACACATTGAAGATCAGCTAGTAGATGTATTTAAGATATCCCTTACTATCACCAAGTTCGAGTTCCGTAGGGACCAACTTTGAATTTCTTACTCCTAATGCAAGAATAAGTTTTAGTTAGTTGCTTTAGTACTGAAATGTCTATTTCAATGTTTCATGTATTTCTTCTTTCAGTTATTTTAGGAATAGTGTCCATGGTTAGCATCATGACTTAAAAGTAGGACAATGATCTATTTCAGTTTTTTAATTATATGTTTTATGTAATTTCTTGTTCTTTTTCACAAATATATAAATTTCTGCATAAGTTGTTCTCATAGTCATCTTCACATTTGAATTCTTTGTATTCTATTGCTTTCCTTTCTGTAACAAACTAGGCATTATCTTCATTGTGTTATCTTTCACATGATAGAGCATATAAAGGGAGAGCAGATTCCTTCAAATTCATATGCAAGCTAGTCTACAAGAAAGAACCTTCAAGAAATCCACAAGCTAGTCCACAAACAAAACCACAATTCTGTTTTCTTTTACAGTGATCCTAAGTTCACTTCCGAAATCACTCAATACTTGGGTGGGCAAGTTTCTTAAAAAAACTTATCTCCATTCAAGGGTAGAAGAATATCTATCCATAGAGATTTCTTCGTAGTCCGAGGGTAAGGAATATCATCTATTTCCTTATAATAGAAAGACATGTACATCTACCTTTCCTTAGAAATGAAAAAGTCATGTTCTACCTTTCCTTAGAAGAGAAAAAGTTTTGTTTTTTTCCTTACCTGTAATAGAGAAAGATACATTCAACTCTGTTTCCTTAATATAGAGAAAGACACATACTTCTCCATTTTTCCTTTAGAATAGATTTTGAGTTCTAGTTGAATATGTTCAGGGTAGGGACCATGAAATATATTACCTCGACTTCCTATTATGAAAATATTGTGGAATAATTAATTTGAATTAGTTTTCCCATAGTAAATTACATATTATTCCGTCAAAATTTTTTAATAGCACTCCTTTATTTATAGTTCGAAATTCTCCATTAGACACATATGTAATTCCCCATGTTAAGATTGCAAATAGAAATCAATATATCAAATTAGTGACGAACTTTATTCAGTGATCGATTTCCTTTAAACCACTTCTTAACTTATTTCATGTGTTTGATTAATAAATACACTATCAATGTTTAACACGAGCAAAAATTTTATGCTTGTAAAAAAGGCATATCATCAATCTATATATCGAGACATGGATTTTGTAAACTAAATGATTATTTGACCAATATATATTATCATCATCCAATCTACCAGAAATATTGAACCATCTTAGAATAGCACATTTTAATATATTAAAACTATAATTAAGAGATACAAAATATAATTGTTATATCAGGAATAAGAATATAAGTATATCTAATAGTTTAGAGAATATGCTTTTGTTACTCATTCAAAAGCAACAATATCTATTCAGTCCCGTTCATGATATACAAAATACACTAGAACAAGAAGTTGACACTATACCAATCTCATAATCATTAAAAATTACATATAATCTTCTGCTACAATCGTACCAATGGCATGTCTGATTCCTACCTTAGATTTTGAATTAAAAATTTCTACTTATAAGAACCAATGATTTAATTTTCTGCAAATAAACATAGACACTATACACTAAATCATCATATATTATTATAAGTGGAAACAACACAAATGAAATTTTGAAATACCAAAATGCCCTTGTAAAATTAAATGAGTATTATCATTTTTAAGGTAAAAATAATTGATTTTCCCACTTCTAGTCATCTTTTTCACTAATTCTTTTCATTTTAGCAAACGGAAAATACATCAAATCCCCCTGAAAATGGCAGGAAAAATATTATAGTACTTTAACTATACGGGCGTTTAATTTACCCCGTTAACAATTCTGAACTAATTAAATACCACCATGAGAGCTCTTGTGGCAATGTCAGTGTACTCATTGTCCTCAAAGCACGTGTTACATGACAAAAATTTAAAAAAAATTGAAAGGTAAAATCACAGTCACGATATTTTTTATTGGCCAATAGATAAGTAATAATTATTAAAGTTACTTTTCAAGTTAAAGTAAAAGGATTGTGTGAAATTTCTTGTTTAGAAGAAAAGGTAATTTGTGGGTCAATTTATCTTTTAAAAAAATTATCTTTTTGTTCTCTCTTTATTTTGTTGTCTTCCTTAGATGTCTTTTCCCCATTGAAACACTCATACCTTTCTTTCTTCCATAATGAAAATTTTCCAAGATCTTCATCCCTCACCTCACCCACCCTTCTTTAATCACAAAACCGAACATCTGATTCATATTATTAAATATATACTTTTTTGAATTTAAAGTAAGTAATTACAAAATCTTTTAGTTGTGATGCAAAAAATGTGGGTCTATTAACTTTCTTACACAATTTTTATTTTTCATTTAAGTTGTTAAGAAAAAATATTATTTTCCAAGGGGGAAATTTGTGGGAGAGAGACGGTTTTAAAGACGAAAAAGTAAGTATACTATATTTTTAAAAAATAGAGGAATGTTGAAGAAGAAAAAACTATTGAATTCTAAAAATTCGGAAAAAAAAGAGCCAGTGAAGGTTATAAATGGTGAAAATCAATAAAGAAGAAGGGGGGGGGGGGTAGAAGAGAAGGGGTGGAAGAANGGGGGGGGGGGGGGGGGAGGTAGAAGAGAAGGGGTGGAAGAAAATGTGCCAATATTGATTTTAAAATAAATTTTTAATTCATTATTATTTTAATGAATTTTAAGAAAATGTTTTAATAAAAAAGTGAATAAAAAAAAGTTTAAAATTAATGACGTGATGCTTACATGGTTGTGACGTGATGTGGCAGGTGAGAATGATATTCTACTCTCGGGTTTGTTTTTAATACAATTTAAAGATGTTAAGGGATATTTTAATGCCCGTATAATTTATGTGCTCAAGTAATGTATGCGGTCATGTTCAAGTGGATTTTAATATATTTTCTCTTTATCTAAAAGGAAGTTCAAAAGTCTATGTAATGTGGGTAACATCTTAAAACAGAAGTCAAAGATCACAATTAATTTCTTTTAAAATCTGCCATTTACAATTATATTTAATTATTAATTAGATAATTAAATTATAACATATTAAATACTTGCAACACATAAAAATTCGTTACTATTCTCTCCAACCACACAAGTAAACCAGGAAGACAGAATTCCTGATTAAACAACACTATAATTTCATTAGGTAAAAACCGTTTCATTTTCCCTTATTTATGTGTTATATTTATTATTCCAAAAAGACATAATTTTACATTAAATATTATATTCAAATTTGTTTGAAGTATTTTCACCTTACTTAATATCTCCTATTTATATTTAAACTCTATTATCATAATGTATATAATTGTTTGAATAGTAGAAATTGAACTTCAGTAAGGTAGAGTAGCACTTTAATTATTCTTTTTTTTAATGAATATAATTATGTTTTATAAAGTTTTGATTTGATGTATGATTATATATATGCTGGAATCTGAACTTACTTAGAGGGAGTGATACTTTTATTATCTGTTTATTTATCTTTCTAAAATACTTCTATTTCATTGGACTTTTTTTTTTATGATTGCAAATTTGTTTATATGTAAATTTTTTTTGGTTGGTTCATAAGTATATATACACAAATTCAAAGTTAGTTTTTCTTTGTGCATTTATTTTTTTCACCATATAATTATTGGTTTGTATTATTTTCTTTTTTGTATCATATTATTAATATATAACAAGTTGTTGTGTTGTATTTCATAATTCAAAAGTTAAATATGACAGAAGTAATAATTTTGAATATGTCATAGAAGACGAAGAGTACATATTCATGTCAAATATATATTTAAAGAACGATTATTTTTATGACCTATAAATACTATTTCTTTTGTAGGTGTACACTATAAACATGATAATTATCTACTAATCATCCTAAGAAAGATATACGTTGATCGAATTTCTCTACAACTAAAAATAACTCATCTCTTCTTCGATTACAACTTCCAGATATGTATGCATAATATAAAATGGAGGCTACTATTCCTAGAAGAAGGAAATTTTAAGGGATTAAAATTTTTGCAACTATTATACGGACAGTTAAATTAGGTGTTCTGACGTATAAAGAAATGTACTCTTAACAAGTAAACTAATTAATTTATCATAACAATTGTATATTTGAAATCGTTATAGTGTTACACTTAAAATCACTTGATAACAATATTTTGTATGATGTGTCTTGCAACGATGATAACATCAATTAAATATAATCGCCGTTAATAGATTTGAGCTTATATTTTACACATCATACGCTTATATATTAAAAGTATTTATATTAATTAGTACGATATATACATGAAACACATGTGTTCGAAAACTAGTTTACTATATGAGTAAGCAGACACCTTAAACGCATATATTATCTATTAAAATGAAATCATAATTATTCTATAATAAATACTATATCTAAACAAGTGGTTAATATTATATATCCAAACAAGTAAAAATTTTCGAATCCGCTAACTATTTGTTCGGAAAAAGCTAGTGATACCAGTGTAAAATTATCTCGTCAAGATAGCATGACACGAGATCAAACTTGTAGTTTTCTTAATCTAAAATTGTTAAAGTAGAGTTCATTCTGAAAATCCATAACTCTGCATTCTTGCCATAAAATCGTTGAAATTCCAATGAACCGGGCTTACTTGTAGTAAGGTTTCCAACCAACTCGCATAACATTGAACGAGTATAACTGAGAAACATTAACCAAGTCTCCATTATTAAATTAATTAAATCTTATATTTTTCGATATATGTCCTCCATTGAAAACCTCTGGATGAAAGCACCAATGAAACTAACCGGATTTATTTACACAATTATCCTAACATTATATAACAAGATAACCAAATTACAATGACAACACTTGAATTACATGGAGAAGTACTGAAATATCAAGTAGCCAGAGATACAGATAAGAATGATTGAGAAATTTAGATTCCACAAGAAGATGAGAGGAACAGACTATTTCTTCACTTCACACATAATTTTCCAAAAACACATATGACATCAATATAAACTATACCCTGACCTTGGATCCCAGAGAATATAGTATTGGGCTGCCTAATTCCTGGGCCTCTGCGTAGTTTAGTCCCCAAGCCCAACAGTTTGGGGATCATTGGCGTCCAGAATATATGGTTTGCAAATCTTTTGCAAAGACATACGATATTTATCATCTAAACTTTTACAAACTATTTTTCTCCTTATATAAATAATAAAAAGTTTACCCGGTGTTATCATAATGAGAATACCACCAATTCTTCTAGTACATTATCACTTCAAACTTTCCAAATCGGGAACCAAATTCTAGAGAAGTAGTCCAGTAATATTTTACTTCCATGATCACACTCCGTACATTAGTGGAATACAAAATATCCAATAGTATATTAGTTTCCTTAAGCTGCTTATTGTAAAAACTTTATAAAACTTGGTAAGAAAAAACAATTAAGAGTATTTTGCAATATAGAAAATTTAATCAGTAGAGAAAATAGATTCAAAAGTAGATTATAAATAATTCATTAAATATATTATCAAGGAAGAAATCGAGCCCACTAATTAGAAGTATGTCCTTAAGGAAATTATTTCCCTCAAGTATCCTAGGTTAACTGAAAATATCCTCATGATAAAATGATTTTACTCACTTGTACATCGATACCTATATCCATAATGTTAGCGAACAATTCAACAATTGTAGAGTGAACTGAAAATGCTAAATTTTGTAGTAAAGGATTCTAGAAAATTGGTTATTCTAAAATCAGAGGAATTTTTTTCTATTTATAGATAACAAAGTATAATATGAATGAATGTTTATTGTGCCTTATCAGAAAAGGTCACAATCATAGAAAAGTTTCAACCCTTATGAATGGTCACAAACTTACATAAAACTCACAACTTTTCATAAAAGTCACAACTTTTAATTGACGTCACAATTCATCAAAAATGTTGCAAGTCTTACTTTCCATTCAAACCTTTGAAAACCCAACAAACATATTTGTAACGACCCACAAGTACACCCTAGAAGTTAGGGCTACTCTTAGGTCTGAACAAGGAGTGCTTGACCTCTCGGAGATCTTACACAAGCCTCTTATCTATCATTCATTACATAATGCATGAAAAGTAGTACGAAATTAAAACTTTTCTCAAGAAGATAATAATAAGAAACATATTTTATATAAGCTAAGGATTAAGTCTCATCGTCACAAGAAAATCTAAAAGATACACCTTAAGCATCTTAGGGACGCGAGACTTAAATACATAAATAGTATTTACAAGTATTAAAAGAAGAAACTAAAGAAACATAGACTATGCCCTCGAATATATGAGGACATACTTAGTTTTGAGAGTGTAAATTCCAAGCTTGCCTTCTAACCTTTAGCTTGCCTCCAACCTATACTTATAAAGTATAGAAAAGTATGTGATCAGTACAAATATTATACTATGTATGACATATACAAATCATGCAAAAAGGATAATTTAGTTGAAACACACAAGTCATGCTATTTTGATAAAAACCTTCATTAATTAATTTAAAAAAACATCATATAGTATCATCATTGTAACACCCCGTATCAAAAACAGATCAAAAACATGCTTTATAGAAAAATCTGTAGGTGCAACCAACGGTGGCATCAAAAGACCGTAGCCTGACCCACGATCCTCCTGCATAACCGTCATGGGTCAGAAACTCCCAAAAATTTCAGCTCAAAAAATTAGTTAAGTCTTGGACGACAGTTGGACCTACACTCCGTAGTCCGTGACCGTCGATCAATACTCCCTTCACCCACTCTGTTACAAGATCTACGGATGACCAGCATGGTCTTTAGGTAGGTCTAAGGTCCGTACGTATGACTGTAGGTTAAAAATTTGAAGATAGTTTAGGGGAAATGCAGTTGGGTTAACTTCAGATGGTCATAACTCTTAGCACAAATTGAATTAGGTGTCCCATGACCTACCCTCACATAGATAATTGAATAATCTTTCCATATCCACAGACCTACTTAAAATCAATCCTCTGAGTAAAATATTATGCCTATTTTTGTAAAGGCATGTCGAACAGGCCCAATCGACGGACCCAACAACGGGGCGTCAGGCAATCGACGGACTGTCAGTCCTGACCGTCGATTGGTCAGAGAGAAATTTTCCCAGGGGTCTTTTGGAATTTTCCCACTTCATTTAAACCCTATGTTCCGTCGTTTTGACCCTAAATCGTCATATTTTTGTCATTTTAAACCTATAAACCTACTTAAAATATATCTAAGTTAAATCATTAAAACAAAACTTAGGAAAGTAGAAGCAAGAGAGGAGAAAAGGATCAAGAACCATACTTAAAGAACGCCACAAGATCCAGCAGTTCCAGCCCCAAAACGTAAGTATTTTTTCGTGTATTTCATCACCAGATATGTAGGATTTAACTGGTGGGTTCCTTTCACCCATTGAGTCCCTAGTTTTCTGTCAGATTATTGGTTCTTTATCATGATTAAACCTTGGGTTTCTAGAGCATTGATAGAACTATATAAATTTATCAAATATATGTTCCAAATCAGATTATCATGTTATTATTCAGATTATCGCATGAAATTTAAGATAAGTCAGATAATATAGACACTTCAGATATACAAACCTTAGTTATAAATGCATAATTACCAGTTCAATTGTTGCATTCTCAGTTTGCATGTTCACTATTGATCTATCTTGTATTTAAAAAAACTCAAACATAATCAGTTAATTTACAGAATTCATTGGGAGTAGCATAATACCAAGGTTGACTAGGGTTTAGCGTACCCAATAGTCCTAGAACTACTAGCCAACTAGTTTGTAAGTCCCCTCTATGGGCAATCAGTTTAGTGATCCCACCAGCGTGCCTTTATATCTATGGCAGGGTATATTGGGTCCTCTCGATTGGCCGTATACATCGGAATCCACATTAAGCTCATGTGGTTTTATTATCGGTTGTTAGCAGCTCCCACATATTAGTCAGACTCTCTACATTGATCATTTATCAGTATACTCTATATTCAGTATCAGCATGTTATCAATTGATTATTGTATTAAGTTACCTCAGAAATACAGTATATCATGTGCAGATTATTATTCTTGCTTTTGTACTTGTTCAGTTATGTTTTATTTCAGCTTAGTTCTACACTACATACACGGTAGCCTTAAAGTACTAACGCACTTGTGTGATACATCTTCTAGTGATGTAGGTTAAGGTTCTCAGCATCCTGATCACGCATAGATCGATTTACCGATCTCCAGATCAGTTGATTCAGGGGTGACTCCTCATTCTCCGAGGACAACATTCATGAGTTTCATATCAATCTTTAGTAATTTAGTTTATGTTTTTGCTAGATTTAGCTGGGGCTTGTCCCATATTTCTATTCTAATTAGAGGTTTATATCACACATAGTTAGTTTCAGCTTCGTAGTGAGTTAATATTACTTTGTATTAAACTCAATTTTTTTTGATATATCTAAGTTTTAGCATATGGGTATTTCTGATCTTTTCATTATAATTTATGATTTATCTTCCGTATCGGTTTATTATCTTAGTATGCTCATGATCATTCCAGGATTGTTAGCTTGGGATCACTTGTGGTTCTAGGTTCTCTGTATGCATCTCGGGGGTAGCTTAGGGCGTGACAAAACATGGTATGAGAGAACTAGGTTCACGAGTCCTAGAATGTCTGAAAAGCTGCACTAAGTAGAGTCCTTTTAATGGGTGTGAAGTGCACCACATCTAATGAGAGGGAGTCTATGAAGTGTTTTAGTAAAACTTCACTTTCTTATTACTCTTATCGTGTGTAAGGCATGATCTTATTCAATTTTAACTTGACGTTCTACGTTTCAAATCATGCCTCCTCGTAGAACTAATGCTAGGAATGCGAATGCTAGTAATGCAAATGCAGCTCCTCCTGTCCCAGATCAAGAAGTCTCCAATGTTGAATTTAGGAATGTTATACAGATGTTGGCTAAGAGTATGACCAACTAGAACAATCGGGTTCATGATCCTATGATAGAAAATGGTGGATCAGCAGCAGCAAGGGTCTAAGACTTTGTTAAGAAGAATCTGCATGAGTTCTTTATAACATAGACTATTGAGGATCCTTAGATTTTCTTGGATAAGATCAAGAAGATCTTTAAGGTTACGCAAGTCGCTAAGAATGATTGGGTTGAGTTAGAATTATACCAGATGAAGGATGTTGCTCATATCTGGTATACTTAGTATAATGAGAATAGGGGTGCAAATGCAACTCCTATCACTTGGGATTGATTTAGTGAGACTTTTCTCAAAAGGTTTTTACCAATAAAGTTGAGAGAGGCAAAGGCTCTGGAATTCATGAATTTGAGGCAGGGTAACATGACAATCCAAGAGTATGGGATGAAGTTTAACAAACTCTCCAAGTATGCTTCTCACATTGATGCTGACTCCAAGGCTCAGATGAATATTGTATGGAGTGTGGGATTTTGTGAAAACTGAGTGCAGAAATGCTGTGTTACTTTGAGATATGAACATCTCTAGACTTATGACTCATGATTAGTAAGTTGAGGGTGCTAATCTTAGGGAACAAGCTAAGGATAATAAGAAGGCTAGGACTGAGAACTATGACTACTCTCAGCATAAATCGGGTGGTGGAAATCACTCGCAATGTCAGTAGAAGTTTTCAGACCCAGTCCCTGCATCAGCTAGTGTTCTATCCTTTAAGAAAAGGTTTAACCATAAGGGTACAACACCAGGCTCTAAGTCTCATAGATGTGTTTCAGGCACCAAGACTTACCCCGCTTTGCCTAAGTGTGGTAAGAACCATCCATGCGAGTGTCTCATAGGAAAAGAAGGTTGTTTTTGGTGAGGTCAGTCTTGTCACAAGTTGAGAGATTGTCCTTCTAGATAGAGTCAAGGAGGTGGTATGGTAGAGCTCAGTGTACAAATTCAACAGCACAAAAAAGTTGCCCAACACAGCAGTGTAACTCATCTCGTACATGTGGCGGTCAACGTCACAACAGGTTGTATGCTCTTCAGGTTCGCCAGTATAAGGAAGATTCTCCTGATGTAGTCACTGCTACGTTAGGTGTCTTTGACCTTGATGTTTATGCATTATTGGATCCAGGGGCTACTCTTTATTTAGTAACTCCTTACATAGCAGTACAATTAAGTGTCAGTCAAGAAACAATCTAAGAACCCTTCTCAGTCTCTACTCCAGTAAGTGACCCAGTCATAGCAAGACGGGCATACAAAAATTGCCCTGTCACAATCTCTCCGAAAGTCACCGCATCAGATATACTAGAGTTAGAAATGATAGTGTTTGAAGTCATTCTAGGCCTGGAATGGATACATTCATGTTATTCCTCAATCGATTGTTGAACTAGGATAGTTCGTTTTAAGTTTCCAGACAAACCAATCTTAGAATGGAAGGGTAGTAGCTTAGCGCCTATGGATCGATTTATTTCTTACCTTAAGGCCACAAAGATGATCTCAAAGGATTATATCTATCATCTAGGTTGGAAAAGGATTCTAGTCTTTAAACCCTAACTCCCGAGTCAGTTATAATAGTTTTTGAATTTCCCAAAGTGTTTCCAGAAGATATTCCCAGAGTCCCTCCCGAATAGCAAATTGACTTTGGAATTTATTTCCATATAGATACCCAACAGTATTTCTGTTCCTCCTTAAAGAATGGCTCAAGCGAAAGCTTAAGGAATTGAAAGAATATTTGAAAGACCTTCTAGATAAGGGCTTCATCAGACTTAGTATTTCACCATGGGGTGCACCAATATTGTTTGTTAAGAAGAAAGGTTGTTCTCTCATAATGTGCATTGAAAATAGACAGATAAACAAGGTCACAATCAAGAATAAGTATCCCATCCCCATGATTGATGACTTGTTTTACCAACTTCAGGGTGCTAGGCATTTCTTAAAGATAGACCTCAGATCGTGTTATCATCAGCTTAGAGTCCGATATAGTGACACTCCGAAAACAGCCTTCAAAACTCGATATAGTTATCATGAATTTGTATTTATGTCGTTTAGACTAACAAATGCTCCATCACCTTTCATGGATTTGATGAATAGAGTTTTTAAAAAGTATGTGGACTTGTTCGTTATCGTCTTCATTAGTAATATCCTCATTTACTCTAGGAATGAGGAAGAACACACGAGTCATTTGAGAATTGTTCTACAGACTCTCAATGATCACTAGTTATTCTCTAAGTTTATCAAATGTTAGTTTTGGTTGCAATCAGTCTTTCTTTGGTCACATTGTATCTAGAGAAGGGATCCGAGTAGATTCACAGAAGATAGAAGCAGTGAAACAATGGCCCAAACCTATCTCGACTATAGATATCATAAGTTTAATAGGTAAACTGGGATATCACAGATGGTTCGTGGAAGAATTTTAATCCATACCCTCACAATTAACTAGGTTGACTCAGAAGATGGTTAAGTTCCAATGGTCAGATGATTACGAGAAAAGCTTCGCAAAATTGAAAATTAGACTAACTACAAATCTTATCTTGACTCTACCAGATGTTTCAGATGATTATGTGATATATTGTGATGTATCTATGGTTTGCCTAAGTTGTGTGTTGATACAACGATATAAAGTTATAGCGTATGCCTCTAGACTGCTTAAGGTGCATGAGAAAAAGTATCCAATTCATGACCTCGACCTTGCACCAGTGGTGGTTTCACTAAAGATATGGAGACTCTACTTGTAAGGTGTTCAATAAGATGTGTTCACTGACCATAAGAGCCTTCAGTATGTATTCACCCAGAAAGAGTTAAATCTTCCCAGAGGAGATGACTTGAGTTCCCTAACGATTATGATATGAGTGTGCATTACCACCCTTCTAAGGCGAATGTAGTAGTAAATGCTTTTAGTAGTTTATCTATGGGTAGTGTAGCCCATGTAGAAGAAGAAAGGAAGGATCTAGTGAAGGATGTTCATACATTTGCTCACATGGGAGTTCGCCTTATGAGCATATTAGACAGCGGTGTAATAGTTCATAATGGGGAAGAATCGTCTTTGCTAGTAGAGGTTAAGTAAAAGCAAGACAGTGATCCAAGCTTTCTTGAACTTAAGGGTGCAGTCCACAATCAAAGAGTGGAGGTTTTCTCCCAGGGGGAGATGGTGTGCTTCACTACCAGGGTTGATTGTGTTCTCCTGATGTGGGCAAGTTGAGACAACACATTCTTGCAGAAGACCATAACTCTAAATATTATATCCATCCAGGTTCCACTATGAAGTACCACGATCTGCGGGAAATCTATTGGTGGAATGGCATGAGGAGGGATATAGATGACTTTGTAAGTAAGTGCCCCAATTGCCAGCAAGTCAAGGTAGAACATCAGAAACCAGGTAGTATGACTCAAGAGATTGATATTCCTACTTTGAAGTGGGATGTGATCAATATGAACTTCATCAAAGGATGATCGCCTACTCGCAGACAACATGACTCCATTTGGGTTATTGTGGATAGGATGACTAAGTCTTCTAGTTTTTTGGCGGTCAAGACTACATATTCGGTTGAGGACTATACCAGGATTTACATTGATGAGATTTTGAAGCGACATGGGGTTCCTTTATCTATCATCTCATATAGAATTCCTTAGTTTACCTCTCATTCTTAGAAGTCATTTCAGAAGGGTCGTGGTACTCAAGTTAACCTTAGCACAATATTTCACCCGCAAACGAATGGACAGGCAAAGTGTAACATTTAGACCCTTTAGGATATGTTGAGATCTTGCGTGATCGATTTCAAAGGTAGTTGGAATGATCACCTTCCTCTTATTGAGTTCCCCTACAACAATACCTGTAATTACAATATTCAGATGGCCCATTATGAGGCTTTATATGGGCGTAGATGTAGATCTCATGTTGGTTTGTTAGAAGTAGGTAAAGAAGCTTTCATACTGCCAAATTAAGTCCTTCATTCTATGGAGAAAGTGGCACTCATTAGAGATAGACTTAAGACAACCCAGAGTCGTCAGAAATCTTATGAAGATGTAAGGAGAAGGGAACTAGAGTTCAAAATTGATGATCGGGTTTTTCTGAATGTCTCACATATGAAAGAAGTGATGAGATTTGTAAATAAAGGGAATCTCAATCCTAGATATGTAGTCCCTTACAAGATCTTGAAAAGGGTTAGCAAGGTGGAATATGAGTTATAGTTGCCGGCAGAACTAGGAGCAGTGCATCAGGTCTTCCACATCTCACTTTTGAAGAAGTGTGTGGGTGATCCAGACTCTACAAAGCCATTAGAGAGTGTGGCGGTGAAAGATATTCTTTCTTATGAGGATGTACCAGTTGAGATTCTTGACCATCAGGTTAGAAGGTTGAAAAACAAAGAAGTCGCTTCTGTGAAGGTTTTGTGGAGGAGTCAGTCCGTAGAGGGAGCTACTTGGGAAGAAGAAGAAGCTATGAAAGCCAAGTATCCTCCCCTCTTTCCTTCTGATTCCACTCCTTCTTAAGGTAATAGTTCCTCATCAGTCTTCCAGTCATTATGCGTAAATTCAGCTTGAACTTGCATTTTAAGCGTAATTGCATTTATTCGAAACTCAATTCAGTCAGACACTCAGTTCTCAGTATTTAGTAGTAGGGGTTTAAGCTCTCTCTCTCTCTCTATTTTAGCTAGTTTAGTCTTCATTCGAGGACGAAAATTACCAAATGGGGAGATAATGTAACACCATATAGAAAAAAAGACCAAAAACTAGCTTTACAGACAAAATTTGCAAGTGCAACAAACGGTGGAATCAACGAATCGTATCCTGACCGACAGTCCCTACTGCACAACCATCGATGGGATCAGAAACTCCAAAAATTTTCAGCCCAGAAAAGTTGGTTAAGTCTTGGACGACGGATGGACTTAAAGTTCGTAGGTAAGACGATGGTCCGTAGTCCGTGTCCGTCGATCAATACTCCCTTAACCCACTCTCTAACAAGAGCTACAGATGAACAACACGGTCTGTAGGTTACGGTCCGTATAGACAATTGAATTATCATTCCATAGCCACTAACCTTTATAAAATCAGACCTCTAAGTAAAACGTTATGACCATTTTAGTAAAGGCATGTCGAACAGGCCCTGTCGACGGACTCAACGACGGGGCATGACTCAATCGACGGACCGTCAGTCATGGTCGTCGATACTCAGAAAGCAACTTTTCAAGGGGTCTTTTGGACCTTTCCCACTTCGTATAAACCCTAACTTACGTCGATTTGACCATAAATCATCGTATCTTAGCAAGTTTAAACCTA
The DNA here is from genome assembly GCF_001406875.1 of Solanum pennellii. Classification (NCBI taxonomy): domain Eukaryota; kingdom Viridiplantae; phylum Streptophyta; class Magnoliopsida; order Solanales; family Solanaceae; genus Solanum; species Solanum pennellii. The sequence continues at coordinate 54,770,129 of NC_028643.1, forward strand.
GAAACATAATTAAAATATATCTAAGTTAAATCATTAAAACAAAACATAGAAAATTAGAAGCAAGATACGAGTAAAAGCTCATGAACTCTAGTTGCATGTTCAGTTTCGAGCTATACAATACTTACAGTAACTCATAGTTAGTTAATTTACAGAATTCATTGGGAGTAGAATAATTTTGATTTTGACTAGGGTTTAGTGCACCCAATAGTCCCAGAACTACTAGCCAAGTAGGTTGTAAGTCCCCACTGTGAAAAATCAGTTTAATGATCACGCCAGCATGCCTTTATACCTATGGCAGGGTATATTGAATCATCTCAATTGGGCGTATACATTGGACACCACATTTAGCTGATGTTATTTTATTATCGGTTATTAGTCGATCTTACGGAATAATCAGACTCTCTATATTGACTATTTATCACTACACTCAGTATTCAGTTTCAACCTAATATAAACTGGTCATTTCATCCAATTAGCACAGAATTAAGTTTATCATGTCAGATTATTATACTTGCTTTTGCGCTTGTTCAGTTATGTTTTATTTCAACTTATTTCTATCCTACATGCGTAGTACCCTTCAAGTTTTGAATCATATGTGCGCTACATCTTCTCTTGATGTAGGTTCAGGTTCTCAGCATCCAGATCACACATAGATCAATTTCTCCATCTCCAGATCAGCAAATTCAGTGGTGAGTCCTCATTCGTCGAGGACAACAGACATGAGTTTCATTACAGTCTTTAGTCATTTAGCTTCAGTTTTTGCTGGATTCAGTTATGGCTTTTCCAAGTATTTCTCGTCAAGTGAGAGACTTATTTCACACATAGTTAGTTTCAGCTTAGTAGTGAGTTAATATTTCTTTGTACTGAACTCATAAGTTTTTCATATATCTTAGTTTTAGCGTATGGGTATTCCCTATCTTTTAATTTTAATTGATGATTTAGCTTTCAAATCAGTTTATATTCTTTAGTATGTCCATGATCATGCAAGCAACGTTAGCTTGGTATCACTTGTGGATCTACGTTCCGTGTTGGCGTCTCGCGGGTAGCTCGGGGCGTGACAATCATTTAGAACATAGGGTAAAACATCAATTTTTTTTCCAAACATAGGGTCAAACATACAGTAAACCAAAAAATCACATATGAACTAGTCCTATCCTAATTTATCGTAAGTCTCCCCTAAGTAAGACATAACGAAATCGCCCATACAATATCCTCAGTACCTACTTATAAGATCCTAAAGATTACTATGAATAAGTGTAATTCTTTTCATTTACTCAAGTCACCACTAAATATCAAGACACTATAGAAACATACATTGTCACGACCCAAAACCGGGGCCGCGACTGGCACCCACAATTTCCCTCCTATGTGAGCGAACCAACCAATCTAACCCTTATCATTTTAACATATATCAACAGAAAATAATGCGGAAGACTTAAACTCATTAAATAACACAAATCAACATCTATTAATTCCCCAAAATCTGGAAGTCATCATCACAAGAACATCTATCTCAAATT
>NC_028643.1:54777185-54789685 GCF_001406875.1 Solanum pennellii
TCCTGCACCTCCGTCCTGACGGTCAGAGACTCGTTTCCCGTACCAATTTCTCAAGAGTTGAAGTGTTTTGCAACGGGAGCTTACGACGGCTCGTCGTGGATGTGACGGCACGTCCTGCAGGTCCGTCACAGATTACAGAGAGTCGATTTTCAGTACCCAATTTCAGAATTTCTAAGTATGCTGAAACGAGACCCTGCGACGGTCCGTCGTGCCTGTGACGTTCCGTCGTGGGGTCCGTTTCCTCAGCCAATTTTCCAGAAATAAAATCTGCTGCTCAAAACGACTAAACAGGTCGTTACATACATATACTTAGGAACTTCACATAAGAACCATCCTCCAAGACAAGTCCTAAGTTACACCTTGTACAATGTAAAAGTAGCATCCAATAGTATAACTCCCACCCTAGTGCTCCTTGAGAATTAGAATAGGCATATCACATTTATCACATACATAACTTTCATATTGAAAGACATAATATAAAAAACATGCTTCCTGAACATTCAATATAATGTCACATCACTTTCATTTACATCATATCATGACCCATTCATACATTCATATAAGGACACAGAAAGACTCCCTTCAAATTTCACTTGTGCAATGGATAAGTAGCATCCCATTCCACCACCTATCATTAGTAGTACACTGTTAAGAATAGTTAGTTAATTTGCGTATATTTTAGGGGCTAGCTTTAGCCTACATAGATCATGAGAGCTTGACATGGAAACCCTGTACTACCCTTACAGGATTAGGGATCCCTACTTGCCAAAGGTAGGTTCATATTCTTTAGCCTTTACATGGATTATTCAATAGCAACACCAACACGGGCGGATAGTTAAGGGCTAAGGTGATTTCTACTTAGTCAATCATTCTATACTAGAGAGGAGCACCCATCTCAATAGGAACATTGGATACAACATCTCCACTCATGAAGTGTACCCACCCCTTCTTCAAATCCTCCCGCTGCTAAGCATAATTTCCCCATGGAACATTCATTGACTATAGGTTAAGAGATAACTATTGAACACCCCTTCTAAACTCACGAAAAGTATCCACCCTCTAACATATCATTGGAAAGCTATCGGGACTAGTGATGTTGTTACTAAACACTTCATTTCAACTCACGAAGAATGTTCACCCCAAAATCCCCTCTTTTCATACATAGGAATAGTAGGGATGGTTTAGACACTTTATTTATACTCGTGAAGAGTGTATACCTTATAACCCCTATTTTAATTCATTGACTTCATTCATGCATTCAAGTGTGTTTGTGTGTGTAAGTACATGTGAGCACACCATTGACATAATGACCATCTATCATAATATTTTATTCCTAGACATGGTCATACACACATTTATCACAATTTACACATTATGATAATTCAAATTTTAAATACATACTTCATTTAGGCATAAATCCTTCGAGATATTCATTTCAACCTTCTAACACAAATCATACAGATACATATCAAAATCATCACTTTACTTCACATACCATGCGTTGAATGCAATTTTCACAATACACATATAACTTCATATACTTGAAGTAGACACCGCCACCAAAGGTGGAACATACCAGTCAAGAGAATTTCATAATAAAGATTAAACAACATAGCCCACTTACGATTCATCCAAGCTTTCACCACCTATCAACAATTTATCCAACAACTCATCATAAAATAGCCCTTAGGGATGTAACTAAAACACAATAATCCACCAACAAACAATAACTTTGACACAATCTAATCATGCTTATTAAACCCATTTTACAAGCTAAAGTTTGTAAAATGCAAAGAAATGATTCCATTGGGGTTTTGACATTAACAGAATCATTTAAATCTAAGAACAACTAATTTTAATCATTAAAACATTTTTAAAGCAAAGACCCATATTCAGAGTCATGGAGTAAAGAAGTTTGAAGTTGAAATCCTTTTTGAAATGGATATTTGAATGAAATAACGTTCAAGGAGGTCTACAATACCTTAATGAGAAGGAACCCACGAGATTATTGACTAAGAAAAATGTGAAGAACTTGGTCCTCTTCCTTGGATTTTGAAACTTCCTCTAAATGGAGGTTTTTGTTGAAATGCTTTTTGGAGAAATTTGATTTGATCTTTCGGGTTTTAAATGGTGGGTGAAGTGAAGTTTCAAAAGACCCAATTAAGTCCACAAATCATTACCAAAGTTCCCAAAAGAACGCTACACCATTTGGACCCTTTTCCAAATTAAAATTTGACTTAAAAACGCCGTGGACAAATCCAAACTTCGCTGGTCATCGTGGAGGGAGATACTGATTCTTGATTTTACAACACACTTAGGCAAGGACCCTCGTGCTACACGCGCATCGCGAGGTGGTCTTCAAAATCTGCCCCTGCGCGCTGCCTTTGGCAACAGTTCATTTGTACAACGTTTGGGTCCTTCTTAGGGTCCCTTAGGGTGGTCCTCGAGAAGTCGTTCTCAAACGTTTTGACACTTGGTACATCCCTCTAGGTACTAGGGTTATCCCCAAAAGTTTTAGACACAAAAAACTACACAAAAAGATTGACCAAAATAAAGGACACACAAGCACATTCCAAGACACATTTTCCAAATGCCTTGGACGTTTTACTTTGAAACTTCAACAAGTGACTACTAATGCGAAAATACACTACTTAGTACACAATTAACTCATGGAACAAATGCGAAGGTCTAGTTTGACCTATTTCATATTTAGGGTCATTACAATCTCCTCTACTTAGAACAGTATTCATCCTTAAATAACACTAAATATTTCCAAGGACATCTAGGACACAACTAGAATCATGCCACACATGTCATCAAGGTCACAATATTCATACTCAATGCACCAACTTGAAAGGAACACTAATTTCATATCCTTATGCGTTTTAAGCAACATAAGCAAATTTGGAATGTTTCCATATTTCATAGCACACACTTACTTCTTCATTTTAATTTCATTTATGGAGGAACTACCTTCTCAAACATTAGACATGTTCATCACACCATCATGAAACTCAACATTCAATAACCTTTAAATCACATATTGAAACATAGAAAAAATAACTTTGATGTAATTAAGCAAATATACTAAGCCACGCATTGACATGAGAAATATATAGGTTAACTACAAATCTACTCATGTGACTGAAATGTCATCAACATAATGCAAGACATATCATAATCAAGGAAATTCATAACATCAGGAGACATGCAACTCACACTAATGCAAAACACCAAAACATACCAAACTACTAAGAATTTTGGCCTCAAGCTTGAGTATGAATAGAAAGAGAGATAAGGTTATCAACTACCTTTCTAATTAATCCATTCTTCCCCACATAGGGTAAACTCATCTAAAGAAAATCAAAACAATCAAAAAGAACCTAGGACTTACCAAGGCCTTACTCGGATTAGTTTGTTTAGCTCGGAGTACATAGAAATGATTCCCCTTTTGAGCAATGGGATCTGAACCAACATGAGGAGCTTGGTTGACCTCATTTCCTTTTTCCTTGAGGGTAGGGCAATATTTTATCTTATGACCCCTATTACAAATTCCAAAGCAACCATCCGCGACGGAAAGAAACTAACCCAAGTGTTTTTCCCTAAAACTAGTACACCTAGGCCTCTCAAAAGCATAAACACCTCCTTGATAATTTTGTTTTAAACCCTATACTTCTTTCCCATGGAAATATCTTTAATATAGAACCTTTTCTTAACTTGACATCCAATATAGGCCTCTTTTCATCTCTAGTAACCTCACAAATTTTCGACTCCTCAATTTGTAGAGCATACACCATGAGCCTAGAGATATCCATATCATGATGGAGCATTGTCCTAGGACACTCTTTTTGCACTAAGCTAGACACCCCCATAAAAAATTTGTTCATCCTAGACCTATTGTTGGCTACTAAGGTTGGGGAATACATAGAGAATTGGGTGAATTTGGGAGATTAGTCTTTCACACTCATTCCCTCTTGACGAAGGTTCATGAATTCCACCAAATTTCTGTCCCTCTACTCTAAGGGAAAAAACCTATCAAGAAAAGCCACCTTGAAAAATTCCTAATCTACCAAGCCTTCCCTTAAGGGTCTCTCATCCCTCCATTGCTCAAACCACACTTTAGACACATCTTTGAGTTTATAAGCAGTTAGGTACGCTTTCTCTCTAGGTTTACACCCATATTATCCACCACCTTGAATACCTCATCTATGAAGCCTTGTGGATCTTTGTATGATCCTGAAAATTACTTAGGTGAAGCTAGAGCCTAACATGGTTGTATTAATGGTTTAAGGTCCTAATATGTTTTATTATGTGGGTTTGAGGCATTTTATAAGATTTTAGGTTCTTTTGGAGTCAAATGTCAGGGGACGACCATGTCGTTCGACAACTAAATCACCTATGTGCCTCATATATTGTTTTATGTGTTTATATGTGATTCATGAGATTAAAGGTTCTTATTTATTATAATGTATATAGGATGTTAATTAATTTTTGTGAATTTTTTAGGTCAAACATACAATAAGGTCCATGACGTTCGAAAGGCTTGCCTTGAAACGACCTTGTGTGTCTTTGTATGTTTCATCGAGTTTTACTTGTTCGTTTTGGATGAAACTTCTGTCGTAGGTCCTAAACTCGTATACCAAATATTTGAGTTTGATACGTATGGTACGACTCAATGTAGGACCCCCAAGTGTCTCTAAAGGAGGACCCCAACATTAGAGCTCAACACTGCCCGCTAGTGGCAATCAACGGCCCAAATGATGGCCAGTAGATAAGGGGGTGGTCCATCGATGGGTCTCATTGATGTATTCAAGTTTCCTGCAGGTTGAGAGTCTCTGAAGAAACCCACGAGACACCAACGATGGGGCATGGGTGAGACCACGGTCCGTTGGTATGGGCTTCGATTGTGCTGAAAAATCTGCAGTTTTCTGTTAAGACTTTGGGTTTTTGGGAAATTCACCCCAAGTCTTATAAAACGTGTGGACTGTATTTTTAGATTTTAGGGGTATTTTAATAGTATATATGTTATTAAACTCTCATTTAAACACTAACATCTAAATCAAAACACATTCCTTCCTAAAGATTCTCCAAAAACCTCCTTGAGAGTTCAAGGTGAAGATGAAGCTTTAAGATGGTTCTTCAATTGAGTTTCTTCTTGAATTTTAATTTTGTTCTTATAATAAGGTCTGGCAAGGCTTTCTATCACCTTAGAGAAAATTTCAGTGATGATTTTTCAAAGATTAAAAAAGATGAAAAAGTTCAATTTCTAGTCTAAAGTATTGGGTTCTTGCATAAATTTTTTCAAACGTTTATATATGATTAAATTTACGTATAATTGATGTTTTCCAATGAAATTATCCATGAACCTTTGACATTCACAAATCTCTCAATTAGAATAAAATAGGGTTATGTGATCATGCTTTGATATTGATGAATTCATGTGTAGATTGTTATGAGCTTTTGATTCATCTATATATTATGATTAATTGGATTATAGGTTGTTTCAATTTTATCAATTGAATATTGTACATTATTTGATCTATTAAATATTAGGCTTATTGAATTGATATTGAATTAAGGCTTACGATTTTTGATATAGTTTCTATGGGCTATCTAATGATGCAATAATTATATTCAATTTATATATAGGTTGTATTAGATTGATGAGTATGTAATGACTTGACCTAGTTTCATTGATTATTGATATAATTGTATTGAATTGTTGGTTATGGCCATGGTAAGGGACTTATTATATAGTATTGGATGATTTAGCCTTGAAATCGAAGTGGTAAGATGGAGTGGGGGTATGCTGCCCTAATTCCTTTTATTTCATATTAATTAGACTATACCTATATTGTGAATTGTATGGTCCACTTATGGTGGCGGTGCTATGTGAATTGAAGTGTCCTTGTCGGTGTTACTTTATGAAATATGATGATCATGACTTTGTCGGCATACTTGAAGTACTATGTTGTTTTTTATAGTTGTTTTATATGAAGTTTGAGCATATGTATGTACATGTGAAGTAATGTTAAATTATGTGTTCTTTCAATGTATGTTACGAGATCATGTACACTATGACTATGTTCTTATATATGTAGTCTTAAATGTTGATAAATGATTATTCCTTGACCATATGTGTTGGGATAGTTATATTGATGATGATATTGTAATGTATAGGATGCCAAAAAGATGATAAGGGTCATTCATAAGTACATAAAAGAATGATATGCTATATGTTATAAGGGAAAAGAATGTGGTGTCTTGTTTAGTAGACTTATGTCTTTTACTTGATAAATGTATGAATAATATGTGAATATGATATGTCTTGATCAGGTAGGCTTACTGCACCCTTTTCATGAATCAATGGAAGATATGTGAGACCTTATAGGATGTTAAAAAGGTCATGTACTTGGTAAAGGTTATGTTATGAATGTTGAAGTCGAGAGTCGAAATAGTATCCTTTATGTAAAGGGATGGTGTACTCAGTGTTAACTGGCTGGAACGACATCATATCATCCATAGGAAAGTCATAATGAGCTATCTTTGTCGCCATTGAAAGGTAGCCCTAGTGAACCTCTTTGTTAGGGTGAATGTGATTGGACTATGAACTAGATAAGGAACCCTTTTCATGTGATCCTTTAATGTCAATTACTCTATAAGAACCAAGGATAGCACCGAGTGACTATGTTAACGAAAGTGGATCTACTTGAGAATGAGACTAGAGTACAATGTACCTCTACCTGAGAATGAGACTAGAGTGCATAAAAGTCCTTCCTATTCCTTTACCATGTGCCTACATAGGATGTGTCCTACTTCTACCCTTGGCAAGTAGAACACCCTTATCGTAGTAGGTTAGAACTACGGATTCCATGTCTAGATATCATGGTCTATGTCGGTCATTGCCTATTCTAATCATGTGGGATACTTACTAGAACTAGAGAAGTTCTATGATGTTTGGTTGGTGGTACGGGACGGTATATAGACATTGCAGAATAGGCTTTGACGGTGTTAGTGAGAGTCCCTAGGTCTTGTTCAAGACCATTACTTAAATGTCCTTTATGTGTTGAATGTCTCTTAATGAATTAATGAATATAATGACTTAAGTTTAAAAATGTATGTTAAATGAAGTAGTACTTATCTAGAGTAGTTAAGGGTTTTTTAGTTAAGGTACGAAGAGGGCATAGTAATGATCACTTCTTATATTACCTAGATAAGTCTTAAAATGACTCTAGTTAGGGAAGTTGGTTGATTTTATAGACATGATCTAAGCCTTAGGTAGTCTTAAGGATTACTTAGGTAATCTTGAAGAGGTCACTGTGGACGTTATCTTCTTGATTTACTTAAGTAAGTCTTTTAATATCTTTTGGATGGCAAATGTCATATCATCTATATGCTAATGTGTTAAGTGAGAATTATTCTATCTTAGGTAGTCGATAGGATCTCTTGAGTGTGTGTTTGAGGGATTGTATGGGATGTCGCTTCACAACTCACTCTAGTGAACCTTAGAATCACCTTCCCTAGGAGAATCTCATGTTCATATGATTGACGTCTTGTAAATGTATGTTGATCTCATTATGGGTTGTCTTTAGGATCTTTTAGGTGTTCTAAGAGAGGGTGTATGGATGGTCTCTCTTTGTATTACTTAAGAGAGTCTTAGTATAGCTTCTAATGAGGGGCTTATATGCTAAATGGTATGTAAGGTGAAGTGAAGGAACTTTATTGTAGTGTAACAGTGAAGTGATTTACTGTAACATTTCTAAAATGTGACTTTTTTCTTCAATGATTTCCTAAGTGTTTCTAAGTTGTTAAATGTTGTTCTTATTCTTATAGTATGATGTTTTAATCAAAATTCATGAAAAGCATGCAATTTAATAAATGTCCCTTTTTCGTGGTTTTTGTATACTCTAATGTTTAGATGGTTCAAATAGATATTTTTGTAAAGGTTTAATTTTTTAAATTAAAGTCTTCCGCTTGTGTAATGTTTATGAAAGAGTTCTTCGTGCGTGAAGAAAGTTTTAAATTCTTACCTGTTTTATTATGTTTATTGTGCAATAAATTATACGAGAGCCTTAGATGAGACTTCAATGTTGCTCTATCTTCTACTGTGTACTTGTTGGTCATGACAATCTTCATTCACCTTAGTGCAATGGAATGTAGGAGGGTTCATCTTCATGAAATCCCGGATTCTAGAAGCGGGAGTATTTGTATTGGGTTGAGGTCAAACTCCTAGGTTAGCTTGGGCAACCTCATTATTAGTGACAACATGAGCTTTAGTCGTCATGAGTTTGGTCAAGACCCTAAGAGCATTCCTTATCTCCACATTAGTCATATCCCCCTCAATATAAGGATCGTAAGAACCTTGGGACATTGGAGACATTTGGGGAACTTGAGGTCCTTGAGGTTCTTCACGTTCTTGAAGAGGAACCTACTCATTCACATCCTCTTGGCCAACTATAGGGACTTGCTCATTCTAAAGAGGAATTCTGTCATTAGCTATATCTCCATCCTCCCTTCTAACGGGTGTCGTCCTCGTATTCATATCCTATAAACACAAGAGAAGAAGTTCAAAGAGAAACTTATAAAATTCAACTCTATGGCACGACATAAGAGTAATGAAGAAGTGAAACTTCTATCATCCTATAGCCTTTCACTCTTGGGTGTGTCGCGGCTCACACTGATGATCAAGACTCTACTAGATGTGGCTTATGCGACTTTTAGACCCTAAACTATTTCCCATAGACATACGCTATGATACCAAGATTTGTAAAGACCTGGAAGTACACCCTAGAAGTATGGGCAACCCTTAGATCGGAACAAGGCGTGATTAACCTCTCGGAGGTCTTACACAAGCCTCTTAGCTATCATTCATTACATAAAGTATTAAAAGTAGTGAAAAATTTTAATCTTTAACAAGAATATTATAATAAGAAATATATTTTATAGAATCTATTGAATAAGTCTTGTCGTCACATGCAAATCTTAAAGACACACCTTAAACATCTTAGACAAAACGATCATTTACATTGAAAAAAGTAATAAATAGTATTTACAAGTCTAAAAAAAGAAACTAAAGAAACATACAGAAACTAGTTTTAGGAGATGCTAGCGTTCATAAGCCTATTTGACTAGCTTTTAGGAGTCGGAAATCAATGAAAAATTGTGGAAGGGTAGATAATAGGTGTTTAAGTTAATTCATGGTCAAAACATCCGGATATGAATCCCCAAGGACCAACCAAGGGACCTTTAAGAGAACCCTTGCACGTTGGTGTCAACACTACCTAGGTAGTGTTCACCCACGAAGAGTCAATCGATGGGGCTTGTGTTGATCAACGGGTTGTCGATGCTAACCTTTGACCAACACTTAGCCAACTCGTTGAAGGGCCACATTTTCACACTCTCTAAACTCATCGATGGACGTACAACACAGAAGGTGGGCTGGTTCGTAGATTGAGCCACGAGGCGTCGACGGGGTTCTGTATGTGAATGGCTTTTTTTTTCTGCGCGTTTAACTTAGTTCAAAACAATTATTTAAGGGTTTAGTTGTTAGTTAGCATTAGGGGAAGACTAATTAATTTAATTAACCCTTCATATAAAGACCCCGAAACAATTAGTCTAATTACAACTGTCAAAACAAATTTTTTTCCTTCTCATCTTTCTCTTTCTATTGGAGGACACCATTGAATACTAGTTAGGGGAGGGATTTGGGGGATGTAAAGGGACGATTTTTCCATCTAATATTCATCAAACATTGAGTTAGGTGATGTAATTAACCTTTGAGACCTCTTTCTTTAAAGGGTTCCTTCAAAGTATTTTCAAAAGTTGGGTTTTCATGTGGCAAAAAATTATGTTATGAATTGGTTTTTTTTATGTGTTCTAATGGATAATATTAATATATAAACATGTATTTTAACTTAATTATTATATATATTGATGGTTTGATACAGTTTATAGATGATGATCCTTAACCCTTATCCCTATGTTGGGTATTGATATGAATTAAGTTGAAACTGGTCCACTTAACTTAGTTATTGGTTGAACTTCTATTAAATGTTGTTTTTACGTTATTCATGAACAAATTAGAGTGATTTTAGTCTTTCATGCTAGTTCTTCAGAAGATGATCTAGGTTACGATGTGAATCGACCTAAGTATCTTATCTTAAGCTATGATCTAGTATTGAACTATGATGTAGTGATTATCGTAGCCTTGGTATCATGTTGATTATTAACTAATGATTATGTATACCCAAAATTGGGTTAAATTGAGGGATTATGGTTATACCTTGATGATGAACTATGAAGAAGACTAGGATAAGTCTTATGATTGCTATCATTTACTTAAAATTGTGGTTAATTGTGATTAAGTCATGATGTTATATTCGAGTATGCATTTTATTAGGATTGATAGGGTGGTATGATGTTGAATTGAAATATCTTGACTATGTTGTAAAGTTTATTGAGGTGCATATGTTATAAGGATGGTGATGATGACCAATGTCTTATTATGGTATGAATATGCTAATGTGCTAACCTCACTTATATGAATTGTAATGAAAGGACTTATACTCATGCAATTTTTATTGAGCTATGATGATGATAATGTTATACAAGGGTTAGACCCTATGACTTAACTAATCTACAATTGATAATTAAAGTCTTAAAGACATTTCAAAAAGGGAATCTAGCTTCACACCGAGTGAAATAGAGTGGGGAGTGTCCATTCCTACATAGGGAAGGTAGGATCACTAAAGTACTCTTGAGATTGGAGACAACAATTCATGTAGCATAAAGAGGGTCCCACATATCTTTCTTGGTTTTGAACTATGTTTCCTACCTTAGAATACTAGCTAGTGGATCCACGTAGTTGCCATGTTTTATCTTTTGGTCTTGGCAAGTAGTCCACCTCCCTTCGGTGTAAGGTTTTATGAAACCAGATTCCATACTAGTTCAAGTGGTCTATGTCAGTTTGGGAAAGATGTTTCCAAAAGGTAAAATGAATTAAATGATTGAACTCTAACTAGGATAACCTAAGGGGTCTAGCTTAGTCTAGGTAGGGATATGGGACTCTACCTAACCATTGCACTAGTTAGCATATAAGGGAGTATTTGGAGGATGTTCTTATGTATGATTATGTTTATAATGGTATATGATATGTATTTCATGAACTTGCACATTGTTGATACTATATGTTTATTGGTTCACTTGTGATTGTGTGTTTGTTTATATGGTTAAAGTAAGATGAAATGTATATCTAAATATCATGTCATGTAAAGTAAGGTGTTAGTCATGATTCTTGTTGAGTTACTTCGTTGAATAAGGTTATGGCGATTTGCTTGGTCATTTTACTTGTTTACTGATAGGGGTTCATGGGTAATTCTCTTTCATTGTTTATGAGCAAATGTGATCTTATTCATTCTTATTTTTAATATGATTTGATGATAGAGTTACTTGATTTCGTATGAATGGTTAACTTTACTAGACTTGATGTTGTAGTATTTTGATGAACATGCGTATGACCTAATGAATGTGAAATATTGATTGATATGGTATTTTTGAATGTTCATAAAGGTTTTAAATGAAAAATGCATACTTTATGAAATGTCATTTTCTTTGCATGATTTTCAAAGTATGTGTGAATATGGTCTCATATTTAGTATAGGTGCCGTACTAACCGCATTTCTTCCTTTTCCCCAATATTTTAGGTTTCGATCGTTAAAGTGTTTGGAATGCGTCTTGAAAAAGACTTGGATTCTTTGATCATGCATGTAGGGTAGGTCCTCATTTTCCGAAAGCAATGCCAATATTGAGCTTATGTTGTTATTTAGTTCTAAGACTCTTGTAATTCTATCTCTTTCATTTGAGTACAAATTGTATAAATCCAATATGTGGCTCTCTTTTCATTGATGTATGGGCTATGCCCAAATTGCTAATCGTGTTAGATGGTTATGATATGAGACAATAATTAAAAACTATGTTCTATTTTCTATATATTTATGTGAAATAAAGTAGAAGGTTGTGTGACCTTTCTATACGAAGGGTCTGTGTATAATCGTATATATGTTATGTGTATGTACAGATCTATGTACAACTCCAAGTAGAAGTAATGAAAAGCTTCAAATTTTCCGCTAAATTTGACCTATGAACGTAATGATGTAAACTAAGAGGCTAGTCTTAGTCCTCAAAGAGGACGACGATGCCAATTACGTCTAGGGGGTAAACCCAGATGTGATAAACTTGGTATTGGATAATGAGGTTGAATTATGTTAGAGTCAATGTTTCTCTCAACCACGTTTATATTAGTTCGTATTCATACTTGTGAAGCGCGACACACTTATGGGTAGGACACTACGTGATGCCTAGGCAACACTCAATTTCTTGGAAATCTAATATCATGCCATTAGAGTATACTTATGGTGTGATTTTGTATCTAATTCTATTGTTGTGATTATAGGAGAATGAACACTCAAAGGAATGCGTCATGAAGACTTTAAGAGGATATT
>NC_028643.1:54794685-54800640 GCF_001406875.1 Solanum pennellii
TGACATAATAAACTTGGAGTTTACAAGTACTAATAATTTATTAGTTGACATGAATAATTTGGTCATCCAAAATATGTGCATACTTAGTAATGAACATATTGCTTGTTCAATAATTCTTTATGTTGCTTGTTCTCATGATAAAGTTGATTGGATCAACTAAGTTGGGACTAAATCCCTAAATTATGAAAAGTACAAAAGGTGAATATGGGCCCGTTCTCCTATCATATGATATGATAAAAAGATGCCTCAATAAGATAATCACATGTGCATTTGTTGTCAACTTGAAGTTTGACATTCACAAAATTATTTGTGCAAAAATAATTGAGTTAAGAGCACAATTTCAGAATATGTAATCAAGACAATTTATGTTGATAATATTGATAAAAACTCAAGATGATGTGACAATAAATGACTCACATAGTAAAATCATTGTTTATGAAAATAAAGTTTCATATGTTGATATGAAACACGATATTGCATACAAAAGTAATTGTACGCATAAGACTAATAAATTATGATCAAATTTTCATTCAATTGATTTATGGTTGGGAACCAAATATTTTTCATCTGATTATTTTGATATGTGGTATATAATCAATGAATATATATTGATGCACAAGGATAGATTCTCCAAAGATTGAGATATATGTTAGTTTGTCTAACATAAGGGGGAGATTAGAAGCAACACAAAAGTTGTAAAAACTCCTATTGAAGGTACCTTAATGATAGAGTCTACGACATGCATGAAGCATGATAGACTAATAAATTCTAAATAAAATAATCTTTGTAAAAGGGAGAGGATCAAAAAATTAAAATGATCATACAATATGCTCTTGGAGAGACTACGACATAAAACTTTATGAAAATCTCATGAGAGGGGTATCTACCTAAAAATAATGAAGTGATGAGATCTCAATCAATTTTGTCATATTGTAATCGATACAAAATGGTATATCATTAACGATATCTTTAATACAATAGCACGCAATATTGTAATAGATTATGAGGATATGAATTCTACATCTATTAAAGGATGCTTGTGTAGAAATAATTATCAAGTGAAAAGTGGATTGATGCATCTTTGTAAGCGTAAAACTTTTTTTACTTGCAATCTAGGCTCTAGAAGATGTCATACATCTAATATTGAATGTTGTTACTTGTAAAAATTGATATGAAAATATCCAATGGGCTCAAAATCTAAAGCATATATAAGTTTCTGGAAAAAATTTGTTTATCATCCTCATAAGGATTAAATAGATTCAAAATGCATAGAGCATATACAAGTATTATTATGCAAGTTGATGACTAGAATTGAAACTCTTAGCAATATTATTTTCTTAAAGAAGTTAAAGTAAGGAACTTGCAGAAATATTTGATCCTGAAGGGAAGATTTATAAAAGCAGATAGAAGAAAGCATATTTCCGCAAGGTTTTTCTACACTCATAAGCTCCCAATAATGGTGATATCAACATGTAAGAGGTCTGTTCAAGTAATATTATTGTTGATTTATTCACCAAGTCTCTACCAACTACAACTTTCAAGAAGATGGTATTCAAGCTTGGAATACAAAGTTTCTAGTCTCTGAATTGATGTTCTTATAAGGGGGAGTTAATACGTGATGCACTCTTTTTCCCTCACAAGGTTTTGTCCCACTGGGTGTTCCTTGTAAGGTTTTTAGTGAGGCATCCATAATGCGTATTATTAGATATATGTACACTTTATCCTTCACTAGATTTTTTATCACTAAGTTTTATCTAGTAAAGTTTTAACGAGGCACATAATCTAACGACATTCAAGGGGGAGTGTTATAAAAAATTTGTATTATAATGAATGTCTAATTATATGGAGTCCTTGAATGATATCGTTACGAATCCTTCTTGGGGACCAAGTAAGGTTTTCCCAATAAATAAAGGGTTTTCCTTCATTGTAAATAAGATTTGTGAAAAATCAATGAATCCTGAATATACTTCAAGATGAATAAGAAATCTTTCTCTTCTCCCTACTTTATTCGTCTTCTAATTTAATATAGTTTCATAACAATAATAACACTAATAATAATAATAATAATAATAGTAATAACAATAACAAAAACAACAATAACAACAACAACAACAACAACAATAATAACAATAATAAACACAATAATGATAACAACAACAACAACAACAACCATAATAATAATAATAATAATAATAATAATAACAACAACAACAACAATAATAATAATAATCATAACAATAATGATAATACTAACAACAATAATAATAATAATGATAATTATTATAATAATAAGAAGAAGAACAACAACAACAACAATAATAATAATAGTGATAATATTAATAACAATTATAATACTAATAGTATTAATAATAATAGTAATAACAATAACAATAACAATAACAACAACAACAACAACAACAACAACAACAACAATAACAATAATAATATTAACAATAATAACAACAATAACAATAACAATAACAATAATAATAGTAATAATAATAATAAAAAATAACAACAGCAACGACAACAACTACAACAACGACAATAATAATAATAATAATAACAACAACAACAACAACAACAACAATAATAATAATAATAATAACAACAACAACAACAACAACAACAATAATAATAATAATAATTGCAATAATAATGTCACGACCCAAACGAGCCGCGAGTGGCACCAACACTTATCCTCCTATGTGAGCGAACCAACAAATCTAAACCCCAACGTTTTACCAATATTTCAACCATAATGAACAAAATATAATGCGGAAGACCAAAACTCATTAATATAACCAATAAATAAACTTCTAAAGTATAATCCTCATCATCCCCAAAATCTGGAAGTCATCACATCAAGAACATCTATCCTCAAATTACTAAGTCTAATAGTATTTAAGAACTAAAATAAGTAAAACGATGGTCCATGTCCGAACTTCAAAGACATCAAGACGTGAAGAAGAGAATCCAGTCCGAGCTAGGAACGATAGCTCACCCTGAAATCTGACGTGCTGAAGACTAGCTAGAGTTGCGGACGAGTCGAAGTCACTAGTGCACTTGCTGCACTCCACAAAACAACAAGAAGGACAAAAAAAAGTAGGGGTTAGTACAAGGAACAAGTACAGAGTAGGTATCATCGGCCAACTCAAAATAGAAAGCAATATATATATGGAATAATAATGTAAAACCAACCACAATACTCAACAGGTGACAATCAACAAGTACAAAAATCATTGGCAACAACACAAAGCACATCTATGAGGACTCAAGCCTCCACACCATACTCATTTGGTAAATAGGTTCTTTGAGTTCGAGTATATTAACATAATTCGAGATTACTTCTCTTTACTCTTATCGTGTCGGAACGTGACACTCCGATCCCCTAATGCTACGTGTCGGAACGTGACACTCCGATCCATTATTCCTATGTGTCGGAACGTGACACTCCGATCAATTATTTCTATGTGTCGGAACGTGACACACCGATCCATCTATCCCTACGTGTCAGAACGTGAAACTCCGATCCATTATTCTACGTGTCGGAACGTGACACTCCGATCCATTATTCTACGTGTCGGAACGTGACACTCCGATCAATCTATCTCATTATTTCAGTTCATCAAGCTTTTTTTATGTCAAGCATCATCTTAATAGAGAGGATTTTAGATTAAAGGTTCAACAATCTCATCATTCTAATCACCACAATTATACGATCACAACATACAAACACACAATCAAGTATATAGAAGACTTTACAATACAACCCAATACATATCAATCGCTATTAAGAGTTTACTATCACATAGCATAAACCATAACCTACCTCCACCGAAGAATCGTTATCGAGCAAGCTATCTCCCCAACGCCTTTGCTTTCTTCTTCGTTCTCTCTCTCTCTCGCTCGTTCTCCCCTCCCTGTCTTTTTCTTTTTCTTCTCCAGATTCTTTTTCTTTTACCCTAATTATCATATAATTCATTATGATAAAAGGAACCCATTATTTATTCCAAGGTTATCTCCTTTAACCCTCCAAGTAAATAAATTATTAAACTTACCCCACTAATTTCATAAAGTTTGTCATGAATAGTCCAAAACACCCCTTTAAAACTTTTAGCAGAAATCCGACCCAGCTGGGGTTACGCAACCTGTGACGGCCCGTCGTGTCTATGACGGTCCGTCCTGCAGGTCCGTCACAAGGTTCAGCGAGTCAAATTCAGTAAATGGGTTTGTGAAGGCCCGTCGTATCTACGACGGTCTGTCCTGCAGTTTCGTCGCGAAGTTCAGAGAGTCGATCTCAGTACCCAGATTTCAGAGTTGAAGTGTTTTGGAACAATGACCCTCGACGGTCCGTCGTGACCATGACGGTCCGTCGACTGATCCGTCGACCCAGCCAGTTATTTTAAAAATACTTCTACTGCTCGAACCGCCTAAACAGGTTGTTACAATAGATACCAATTTATTCATCGTTCGTCCCCGAACGATCAAAGATAGAAAAACAAGGGAGAGAAAGAGTACCTGAATCTGTAAAAAGATGTGGATATCTTTCTTGCATATCAGCCTCATTCTCCCAAGTGGACTCTTCAACTGGCCGATTCTTCCACTGAACCTTGAAGGATGAAATCTCCTTTGATCTCAACTTGCGGACTTCTCTTGCTAGAATAGCAACCGGCTTCTCCTCATAAGACAAATTCTCGTCGAGAAGAACTGAATCCCAACGAATAATGTAGTTTCCATCCCCATGGTACTTTTACATCATAGACACATGAAATACCGGGTGCACTCCTGAGAGTCCTGGAGGCAATGACAATTCATAAGCCACCTCCCCCACGCGCTTCAAAACTTCAAATGGCCCAGTATACCTTGGACTAAGTTTACCTCGCTTACCAAACCGCATCACCCCTTTCATGGGTGAAACCTTCAGCAAGAGTTGTTCGCCCTCCATAATATTCAAGTCCCTAACCTTTCGATCTGCATATTCCTTCTGCCTGCTCTGAGCTGCTAGAAGCTTATCCTGAATGAATTTTACCTTATCTAACGATTCCCTCAAAAGATCGGTACCCCAAGGTCTTACCTCAAATGCATCAAACAACCAATGGGAGACCTACATCTCCTCCCATACAGTGCCTCAAATGGAGCCATATCGATACTTGAGTGATAGATATTGTTGTATCAAAACTCTGCTAAGGGTAAGAATTTATCCCAATGACCACCAAATTCTATCACACATGCACGAAGCATATCTTCTAACACCTGAATCGTTCGTTCAGACTGACCATCGGTCTGAGGGTGAAATGCAATACTAAGATCCAGTATAGTACCTAATTTTGCAAGTAATGTTCTCCAAAACTTAGCATTAAACTGCGTACCTCTATCTGATATGATGGAGAGTGGAACTCCATGCAATCGAACAACTTCTGAGATATAGAGTTTGGCTAACTTCTTTGCATTGTAAGTCATCTTGACCGGAATGAAGTGAGCAGACTTAGTTAACCTGTCAACAATTACCCAAATAGAATCAAACTTACCCAATGTCTTGGGAAGACCAACCACGAAATCCATTGCAATCCTTTCCCACTTCCATTCAGGAATGGGCATTCTCTGAAGTATCCCTCCAGGCCTCTGGTGTTCATACTTTACTTGCTGACAATTTGGGCATTGGGCAACAAAATCAACAATGTCACGCTTCATTCTACTCCACCAAAAATGTTGCCTTAGGTCGCGATACATCTTGGTTGCACCAGGATGTATAGAGTACCTCGAACTATGAGCCTCTATAAGAATAGTGTGAATCAAATCATCAACACGGGGCACACATACCCTTCCCTGAATCCTCAAAACGCCTTCCTCATCAATTATTGGCTCTTTAGCTTCTCCTCGCATTACCATATCTCGAATTCGGCTCAGCTTCTCATCAGCAAACTGCTTCTCCTTAATCTTGTCAAGAAAAGA
>NC_028643.1:54801576-54802832 GCF_001406875.1 Solanum pennellii
TGCCAAGAAAGCTAAACAACCCTTACTAACCATCCTCTTAGCACGAAGAAAAGAGATAGTACGAACTGGGGTGGAAATATAGTCCCCCTCCCACACTAGCGGATCTGTCCCAGGTTTGGCCAATGTCACAGTTTTAGCATTACAATCTAAGATTGCAAAATTTGGGGAAAGCCAAGTCATACCCAAAATTACATCAAAATCAACCATTTCTAGGATAATCAAGTCTACATATGTATTGCTCCCTACAAAAGTCACAAGGCAAGACCTATACACCTTCTCAACTATCACAGACTCACCCACAGGAGTAGAGACACTAATAGGCATGTCAAGCAAATCGCAATGTAAATCAAGACCAGTAGCAAATGAGGAAGATACATATGAAAATGTGGATCCAGGATCAAATAATACAGAAGCCATGCAATCACAGACCAAAAGATTACCTGTGATAAGAGCATCAGATGTCTCTGCTTCAGAGCTCCCGGGGAAAGCATAACAATGGGCCCTATCACCTGTCTGTCCATTGCCCCTATCATGTTGCGCCGCAGCAGTTCCATCTTGCCCGCCACCCCGACTGATTGGGTGAACACTATTACCTTGGCCACCACGTCCTCATGAATGGCGGCCTCTCCCATGACCACCTCTACCTCTAACTATTGGGGGTCTGTAACTCTGTTTTGGACAATACCTCCTAATATGTCCAGTCTCCCCACATCCATAACAATTCCTGGAGTCAAGCATAGGTCTTTGTGAAGGTGACGAAGTCTGAGAATAACCACCAAACTCAGAAAAAGGCTGACTGGGCTGCGATGGACCCTCAGCTAAAGCCTGCAGGGAAGACTGAATAGGGCGGTTTTGGTAACCTCCTGAACTCTGCCCTCTAGAATAAGAACCTCTAAACTCACCTCCCTTATGGAACTTCTTAGATGTCGACGCCATGGTTAAGTCGTCTGGCTTCACGCCCTCCACTTCTATCACAAAATCAACAACTTCCTGAAAGGATTTTGCTGCAGCAGCTACCTTTAAGGCTGGGATCCGCAAATCTGACCTCAATCCCTTCACAAAACGGCGAATCCGCTCTTNCAATCCCTTCAAAAAACGGCGAATCCGCTCTTGTAGACTGAAATAGAGCTGAGTGGCATACGTAGATAGTGCACGAAATTTAGCCTCATAAGCAGCAACAGACATACTTCCTTGCTCTAGGCTCAGGAATTCATCTCTCCTCTTATCCCTCAAAGTCCGGGGTATATACTTCTCCA
>NC_028643.1:54806897-54856917 GCF_001406875.1 Solanum pennellii
TAATATAATAATAATAATAATAGTAATAATAATAATAATAATAATAATAATAATAATATTAAATATCTTGTAAAATGCTATACTTAAAAACATATAATTTGTAGATGTACAAATATAAAAGCATAAATTAATTATGACTAGTATCACAGTAATTAATTTTATAAAAATTAAAATTCCTTTTATTATTCTAAAAAATAAATAATCATTATAGCCTAACTGTTAGATGATACAATTCATTAAACTATTGTTTTCCCCTTTCATCCCCCAAGAAACCCTTAGCCTTTGTATCTTCTTTTTTCAAGAAAAAAAAGTTACTCTCTTCTTTTTCAAGAACAAGCCTTTGAATTCTTTGTTCTGTACGATGGAGCCTTCACCTCCTCTCTATTATTGTCTTTTACACGAATTTCTTTCAATAGAGAAATAAGACCTTATGAAAACATTGTTGGAGAAATGTCATTTAGATTTTGCCAACAGTGAAATTAATCTTTTCTTCCCTAGTTTTATGATCTAGTCAAAGTATGTGGATCCGATTAACCAATATGAACCGTACCCCGCACCCGCACCAATCTCGCTTGAGACGGGTTTGACTCCAACACTGAAGAGTCCACGCAACATAGACTGAATGGGCTCTTGTAGAATCAACAAGCTGTTTATATTACACCAATCGGGATTCAAGGTACGCTTGAGTTGATACTTGACGGGTTGAATAAACTTGAAACTGTGCCTCCTCGAGATGCAGGTGATCAGCCACGAGGAGATGTCATCATTTCCGTTCCTGCTCAGCATAATCGACAGAACAGACTCTAGATTGTTACCATTTTTCCTCCTAAGTTATGGCTTTCAAAATGTGAGATATTTTTTATCCTGTATTGAAAGGATGAGAATGAAAAAGTAGAGCCTAATGTTCTTTGCTTGAATGGTTTAGATAAGGCATGGTATCATTCATTAGTTTATAGTAGGGGCTTTTGACATTGTTTGATTCCTAGAGGAGGTATGTGATAGATTTGGTGTGGGATACTTAAATTATATAGTGGAGGAGTTTAATAGGCTCGAACTGGCTAAATCTTTGGATATTAATCTGGACAATTTGAATATCTTAAACTTAAATGTTGGTAAGAAATCCCACTCTTGTTGAGTATTATTTTGTTTCCAGTTTTACTGGGGGCTTAATAGAACATGTAAGCTTTATTAAGATGTTTAAGCTCAACTATCTTAGGTTTTACATTGAGTAAGCAAGAATTAAATAGAAGGCTATTGAGGCTAGCCCTACGAAGGACAAAAATACCGTCAACCCTATTGAATGGAGATGTCAAGTTAACTAATATGACAACAACAAGGACTGCCTCTTACAGGTTGAGCCTGAAATTTTTGAATACATGACATAACGATCACTTGTGTTTTAGATATGGTGATAAGTATGGACCTATCCATTAATGCAAGAGGAAACAACAAAACTATCTAATAGGAGAACTTGAACCTTGTTAGGTAGTAGAAGAAGCTAATGCGGAGGTTGAGGATATCACTCACAATATAATAATTAAACATAAGGTAGAACGGAGATGCAAGAAGTTGGGTGTCTAAGTGCACTTTAAGAAAACCATATGGGGGTAAACCCTATTTTGGTCAAAGGAACCTTGAAAAATAGGCATATGTCCATTCACATAGACTCTGGAATAATATACAACATCATTGTTAATAGTATTGTTACATAGACCGGTCACAAAGTGAATTGTTGTCCTTAGGTAAGAGTGTTAGTGTCAAACAGAAACTATGTCATGTGCACTTCACATAGCCAAGGGTTTTCTTGGAAGATGCATCACATACACTACTTTTCCTATGGGGGATATGACATAGTACTTTGTAGTGATTTCATTATCAACTCAGAATAATTAATAAGATAAATATAAGAAAATATGGATTGTATTCACAATCTAAACTTTTTAAATCCTCCTTCCAAAATAAAAATCTTAATAATATATTTCAAGTCTCAATATCTTTTGAGACATAATTGAGTAAAAAAATATTTCGGTCTATGATAAAAAAGCAAAGTCTGATACTTTAGTCAGTACACAGTAAATATAGAGGCATTCTTGCAGGATCAAGCTCCCAGAAACAACGCAAGCTACCACCTCTCTGTTTTTTCAAACCAAAAAAAAAAGGAATTTAATGAAAGAATCTGAGATGCTCTAATACACATATTTTCACTAGTTTGTCAGCATAGTTTTCTTCCACTCCATCCTAGTAGACAGACTTGAAGCCTTTTACCAATGCTAAGAACTTCACATCTACATAATTATCATTAATATCCACTATATCAAAAATCTCATATTGAATCTTCTAGATTATTACCTTTCTTCAGCCGAGTACACCATTTTTTGTATACATCCCAAACATCACCTGTTACGGGGAAGTTCTTGTATACACCCTTCTTCAAAGGTTATGTAGCTACTACATGTGAAATGTTGTTAGTGACAGTATATTCTTTCATCTTACCATTTTGAAATTTAAACAGTCCACAACCAATTGACATTGTTATATCATACGATTGTATAGTACTTTTAGGGACTAGACACGCATAAAACCATGCCACATGCAACACAAACTTATGGGAAAAGATCTATTTTATTTATCAGCCTATAGTACCGAGGAAATGAATCTTTATTGTTGTATATCTCCTAACATGGAAAATTTTGAAACATCTTCGGCGATCTATCATCAGCTAATTTGTAAAACTGCGGTTCACGAACCTGATTAGGTATTGATGCAACATAGTTTTCAGTATAATTCACAGAGTCTATGAAATTAGTTGTTGATCTTCGGTCTATGGATGAAGCAGAAATGCCTAATTGGTAGGTTGGTAAGGCGGCAATATCTAGTTCAAATTATCCTACAGGAACATTATCATACTCCATCATCCCTTCAAGAATGCCTCTAGTCTTGGTGGCCTATTCTTTTTTGCAATTCCTCACTAGTCTAGAATGAAAAACGATCAATTATCAAAAAAGACAAAAAAATTATATAAAAATGAAATCTCAAACTATAAGATTAAAGAACCCCACAAAAAATGAAAAATGATAACTCTTTGATTGATGAAACCAAAAATGAATTTGACATTCATTTCTATTAAAAAAACAAACTATAAAGGGCTGATGCCGAAACTTATATTGGAGATGATAACTTGGGTTGTTTGAGAAGGCAAATGAAAGAGGATTGGAAGCAAAGCAAGTGTTAATAAACTTGTATATATAGGAAAGTTGTAAAGATTATGGTATAAATTATGTCTTAATGAGTAGGATCGAGGGGGATTAGTAATTTTCTATTTATTGTTTACAACATTGTACTTGATTTAATTTGATGACTAGGACAACTATAAATTTTAAGATTTATTATATCTAACAAGATAAATTGACTGCGGTTCGCGCGGTGGTGAACTATGTCAATAATCTACTTTTCAACATTTGATAATATAAGTATTTTCAAGTGGGTATAACCCTACGATAAATTTACAGAATAGTTTATCCAAAGATAAAATGAAATATTATTTTAAATATTAAAACCAAAAATATTTGATTCTTTGTATGTAGTTTGTCATTTATTATTCATTTAATATATATATATATATATATATATATATATATATATTTGTAGTGTGAAAAAGTGGTACAAACATTTTATTCATCAATTCCTAGAGTTTTTCTCCTATTCAAGGCCTCTACATACAAAATCTAAATATCTTATATTTTATATAATTAGTTGTGAACTTAATCAATTAATTAAAATTTACAAAAAATATCTTGGAGTTCAATACAATAAAGTAAATTGCTCCAATAATTTGAATTAAATAATGTTTTGTCAAGTCTTTTTATTCAAAATCAATTGCAGTCTATGACACTACTTTGATAGCCAATACAAACGTTGTTTTTTATGTTTCGATCAATATGGTTATTTTTTCGAATTTTGATCTTATTTCTATAAGGATATAATTATTTCTTTAATATCTGATTTATATGTATCATCCTACTTTGAGGGGTAGTTCATTGACTCCAATCCAACATTTGCCCCCAAACTTTTGATTAAGGTTTAGTAAAATACTTATTGTTATGCCTCGGAATTGCAATGACCAACACCAGAGCCTCACTTAATAAATAATCTATAAAATTATGTTTCCATACATATACTAATGTAATAATATCGATTTAGAAGTATTAGATCCTAAGAATAAAGGGACGACCATAACGTCCGGAAACTAGTTAAATTGAACTAGTAAACGTCTTTAGGTCATGTAAGTATTTGAGAGTGTTGTATGAAGTCTAAAACTTGTAAAATTATTTTAAATAGATAAAATAATGTTGATATGATCAAAACGTCCAGGTCCAACCCCCCAACGACCACCCTAGGGGTCCTTTAGGAAAACCCAACTATTGGCCAAAAAGATGCCTAAGGCAACAACAAATTTAATGTACATGAAACCAGTCCACGTCGAGGACATGGTTCACAAAGGACCAAAATTTTTGTTCCACTATTCAGACTCTACTTTCTCAAAAATTAAATTCGAAAATCTTGTGGGAATAGCTCCGCGCCTAACGAAAATTTTGAATTTTGAAGTCAAATTTGACTTCACTAAAAAGTCAAAGTAGGTGAGGGGTCTTTTGGTTAATTTAGTGGAGGGTTATATATTGATATTAAATCACTTATATTACACATTTTACCATGTCAATAAAATCCCAATATCAAAACCCAAAAGCTCTTTCTTCTCTCTATATTCTCTCTATAACCTACCTCCATTGAAAAAGCAATGAGGATTTAAGAAGAAGACCAAATCTTCCTAGATTTATACTCATAGTCATGGCTAAATTAATCAAAAGGTATGGATTCTTTCACTCTTGTAATTCTTTTCTCCAAGATTTCCATTCAATGCTTATTTCAAAATCACCCAAAATCAAGGGATTTCTCAAAAAAAAATGGAGTTCCTTCTAAAACTTAAATTGTGGGTTAATTATGATGAATTGTGATTACTTAGGGTTAATTAATGGTGTATTTGTGGTAAATTGATGTTGTTTAATGGATATTTAATTTGATCTATGTTCTTCGCCCAAATTCATTAAATCTATGATCTTGCTTATGAATTGATTGCAACTGATGAACGTATACATTGTTAGACTTGTGTTAATTATGTTATTACATTCATGGAATGGCTATTGTCATGTATTGTTGTGTTTGTCTGCCAATCTGAGTTATGAAAATCAGAAATTACTAGTTGTAATAAAACTTTCAGAAATACGATGTAACAGAGATTTTAGAACAAGTAAGTAAGATGAACTGAAATATATTTGTAAAAAATAATTGAATCTGTAAAAACTTACAAGAATCTGGAATACTCTTTTCAATAATATTGGAAGAAAATCAAGTCCACTGAATTCACAGTGTCCCCTTAAGGAAATTATTCCCCTCTAGTATCTCAGGTTTGATTTGGAATATAACCTCCTAGGGTAAAATAATCTTAATCAGTAGAGTATAGATACTAAAAAACTCTACTGTCAGCAAATCAATCCACAGCAGGAAAGTACACGAAGAAACATGTGTTTTTAAGAAGAAGGAAGATCAGAAAATTAGTAGGGAAATATTCTGAAGACTGAATGGTATTTATAGGCAAGAAGAATATATTCTAAAAGGTTGCAACCCTGTTAGAATTGACACGACCATTAATGAAAGGCTGCAAACTTTCAAATGGTATTGATTGTTCGTAAAAGTTGCAACCTTTCAGAACATTCATGGAGGGAATTTTAAATATAACGGAAATTAAAACGGGTCATGCGCGCGGATCCGAGTCGGGTCGGGTTAACTAAAAAGTTGAAAACATTTCGGTTAACTTTTGTTATCGACTAATTAACAAAAATAAATTTTTCCAAATAAATTATCTCTTGATCGATCATTTGCCAAAGACAAAGCCAAAGCCGAAGCCGAAGCCGAAGCCGTAGCCGTCGCCGTAGCCGAAACGAGCGACGACGACGACGGCGCGAGGGGGGTCCCTCTTTCTAACCCTTTTAACAATTAATAGTAGTGTTTATTTATTTAAACTCTCCTATTTTCATTTCCATTACAGATGAGGGACAATTGCCTTTTTCATTAAAGCATTAGAGCTCTTTTCAAGTTCCCAACCTTTCAAGTTCTAAACTTTTCAAATTCTTCTCCTTCCCTCTATTTCCCATCAAATCTTGCTACATAACCAACAATCCCCCACATTGTTGGGCAATAATTATAACATAGGAATGCACGGACAATTGTGTACTTTACAAGCAAGGATTAATTACATCTTGATAAGAAGGTTTCCCCTTGGACTTTCCGTAGTGAACATATGTCGAATATACTCGGTCAATCGGTAGATGTGATATCTTTTAACCGTCGAGTTTTGGTGTATACCTAGACAACCATATGTCACACAATTAACCCTTTATTGTTTATGATTCTTACGGTTGTGTTCGTTTCAGCCATGAACACCTCCTGGTTTCATAAGTGTATAGAGAATAGTCTTTTGACTTAAAATTCTCTTTGAAGCGGCTTCCACTTCACACTCACATAGGTGATTTCTAACCGTGTCATCTCGTAGATACACTATTTGGTCAAATCTACCAAACATAGCAAATCATTAAAAAGTTTAAGTTTTATTACCTCATTAACAAGCCTTAAAGTCTTTACCTTTTCCTGAACATTGTCTTCATTATTAGAATGGATTGAGTTAATAGACAATGTCCAACCGTCAGCCACAACTTTGTTTTTCTCCTTGAATATAGCTCTTGGGATCTCCAGTCTGCTAGATAGAGTTACCGTCATGCTGACTTGTCCTAAGCCGTAAACCCATTCCCTTAGATGATCTTTCAACTGCCTCTCTCACTAGGTCTTTCGTTAGTGGATCTGACAAATTATCGCTTGACATTACATAGTCAATTGTGATAATTCCACTAGAGAGTAGTTGTCTTACGGTGTTATGTCTCCGTCGTATATGACGAGACTTTCCGTTGTACATATCGCTCCCTGCCCTACCTATTGCTGCTTGACTATCGCAATGTATGCAAAGTGGTCCAACAGGTTTTGGACAGAATGGAATATCCTCTAGGAAATTCCGGAGCCATTCCGCTTCTTCACCAGCCTTATCCAAAGCAATGAATTTAGATTCCATTGTGGAGGGAGCAATATATGTCTGTTTGGAAGATTTCCAAGAGACAACTCTTCCACCAAGTACGAATACAGAACCACTCGTGGATTTTACATCATTTGACCCGCTGATCCAATTTGCATCACTATATCCTTCAATCACAGCAGGATATTTATCATAATGCAAAGCATAATGTTGTGTCAATTTTAGATAACCCATCACACGATTCATAGCCATCCAGTGAGTTTGATTCGGATTACTAGTGTACCGACTAAATTTACTAATAGCACATGCTATATCTGGTCGTGCGCAATTCATAATATACATCAAACTTCGCAACACTCTGGCATATTCCAATTGACAATCACTTTGACCTTCATTCTTTTTAAATGTACAACTTAAATCAATTGGAGTTTTGACAACATTGAAATTCAATTAATTGAACTTATCCAATACTTTTTCAATATAATGAGATTGAGATAATGCTAGTCCCTGGGGAGTTTTGATAATCCTGACCCCTAAGATCAAATCAGCAACTCCTAAGTCTTTCATATCGAACTTGCTGGACAACATGCGCTAAGTAGCATTTATATCGTCAATTTCTTTACTCATTATTAACATGTCATCAACATACAAACAAACAATGACTTCATGATTCATAACGTTTTTAATGTAAACACATTATCACATTCGTTAATCTTGAATCCATTTGCCAACATTATTTGATCAAATTTAGCATGCCATTGTTTGGGTGCTTGCTTGAGTCCATAAAGTGACTTCACAAGTCTGCACACTTTCTTTTCATTACCAGGAACTATAAACCCTTTAGGTTGTTCCATGTAAATTTCTTCCTCTAACTCTCCATTTAAGAAGGCTGACTTTACATCCATTTGGTGGATTTTAAGATCATGCACTGCTGCTAGTGCTATTAACATCCTAATTGATGTTATCCTTGTGATTGGAGATTATGTGTCAAAGTAGTCCAGACCTTCCTTTTGTCTGTACCCTTTGACTACCAGTCTAGCCTTATATTTGTCAATAGTCCCATCAGGTTTCATTTTCCTTTTAAAGATCCACTTTGATTCTAAAGGTTTATTTCCTGGAGGAAGATCATTCAATTCCCAAGTGTGATTGCTTAAAATTGATTCAATCTCACTATTGACTAGTTCTTTCCAATAAGTTGACTCTGACGAAGACATAGCTGCTTTAAATGTTTGAGGCTCATTTTCAAGAAATAGTGCTACAAAATCTGGTCCGAAAGAAACAGATTTTCGTTGTCGAGTACTCCGCCTAGGTTCCTCACTAGTTAGAATATTTTCCATTGATTCTTCTCGTAGTCATTTAGGCCTTTCACTTGTTGACTCACTTTCAGTTTTATACAGATAAATATTTTCAAAAAACTCTGCATTATCTGATTCATTTATCGTATTAACATGAATCTCAGGATTATCATATTTGTGAACCGAAAATCGACAATCTTTACTATTCACAACATACCCAATAAAGACACAATCTATTGTTTTGGGTCCAATTTTAACCCTCTTCGGTAAAGGAACCTTTACCTTGGCTAAACACCCTAACACTTTGAAATATTTCAAGTTGGGTTTTCTTCGTTTCCACAACTCACATGGAATTGATTGTGTTTTTCGATGGGGTACTCTATTGAGTATTTTATTAGCTGTAAGGATAGCTTCCCCCCAACGATTTCGCGGTGAACCAGAATTGATCATTAAGGCATTCATCATTTCCTTTAATGTTCTGTTCTTCCGTTCTGCCAAACCATTTTACTGTGGTGTATAAGGTGTAGTAGTTTGATGAATAATACCATATTCCAAACATATCTATGCAAAAGGAGATTCATATTCTCCACCCCTATCACTCTGAAACATTTTTATCATTAGATTCAATTTGTTTCCCACTTCATTTTCTTATTGCTTAAATGCATCAATTGCTTCATCCTTTCTATTAAGCAAATATGCATAACAAAATCGAGTGCAGTCATGAATAAAAGTTATATAATATTTTTTCCACTACGAGATGGTGTTGACTTCATATCGCATATATCTGTGTGAATTAAGTCTAAAGTTTTAAAATTTCTTTCAACGGACTTGTAAGGATATTTAAAAAACTTACTTTCCACATAAATTTCGCATTTCGACTTATTGCATTTAAAATCAGGCAATACTTCTAGATTAACCAATTTTCGCAAGGCGTTGTAATTTACATGTCCAAAACGGGCATGCCATAAATCACTTAACTCCAATAAGTAAACAGAAGCAGCATTTTTATTAATACTGTCAACAACCATTACATTTAATTTGAAAAGACCCTCATTGAGGTAGCCCTTTCCTATGAACATTTCATTCTTACTTATCACAGTTGTATCACTAACTAGGACACACTTAAACCCGTTCTTAACGAGTATTGCAGCAGAAACTAAATTCATGCTAATAGTAGGGACATGCAAAACATTGTTCAAAGTAACCACCTTGCCGGATGTCATTTTCAACATTACTTTCCCAGTTCGCGCAATCCTTGCTGTTGCTGTGTTTCCCATGAATAAATCTTCATTGTACTCAGCAGGAGTGTATGTTGCAAATGCTGCTTCGCAGAGCAAATATGTCTAGTGGCACCTGAGTCGAGAAACCACTCCTTGGGATTTCTAACTAAGTTACACTCCGATATCATTGCACACAAGTCATCTGCATGTCCCATCTTTTCCACGATGTTTGTTTGACTTTTGCCTTTGCCTTTGTTTTTGTCCTTTGTTGGAGCACGACAATCAGAAGATCTATGACCAGCCTTGCCACAATTATAACAGTTGCCTTTGAATTTTTTCTTGGCCTGTTCTTACTTCTGCCCGTTGGACTTCTTTCTCTTTTTGTCTTTGGTAGGATCTTCTTCAACAATATTAACTCCAATGATTGTTGAACTCTTATGCGACTTCTTTTCGGCATTTCAGTTAGCTTCCTTATCTTGAGCCTAATCACAAGATCTTCAAGCTTCATTTCTTTACGCTTGTGCTTTAGATAATTCTTGAAATCTAACACGAAGGAGGCAACTTCTCGATCATTGAAGCCACTTTAAAAGCTTAATTTACTACCTTATAATCAGCAATTAGATCATGGAGAATGAGTTGAAGTTACTTCACTTGTGATCCAACAGTTTTACTATCTACCATTTTATAGTCTAAAAACTTTGCGACCATAAACTTTTTCAAGCATGCATCTTCTGTCTTATATTTCTTCTCAAGTGCATTACACAACACTTTTAAAGTTTTTATTGCACTATAGACATTATATAAGTCATCCTCTAAATCATTCAAAATGTAACCTTTACATAGGAAGTGTGACTTTTTCCATGCTTCAACAATCATAAATTTTTCCCTGTCTGGCATATCATCAGCAGGAACTGGAGTATCTTCACTTGTAAATTTCTGCAGACCAAGAGTGGCAAGCTAGAAAAATACTTGTTGCTGCCATCCTTTGAAATTCACAACTGTGAATTGAACCGGTTTCTCTACTTGTGATACAAGAGTTCGGGTTGGTGCAACAACAGCCACTGTAACACCTGTGTTTTCCATTTCTTATAAACAAAATTGATACAATATAAGCAAGCAATAAAACTATGATTTCAAACTTAATGGAGTATAAATCACAGAGATTTTTGTCTCCACCAAAAACACAGATTTATAACTATGTTATGAAAATCATAAATTACTGGTTGTAATAAATCTTTCAAAAACACAAAGTAACTTAGATTTTACAACCAGTAAGTAAGATGAACAGAAATTTATTTGTAAAAAATAATTGAATATGTAAAAACTTACCAGAATCTGGAATACTCTTTTTAATAATTTTGGAAGAAAATCAAGTCCACTGAATTCACAGTGTCCCCTTAAGGAAATTATTCTCCTCTAGTATCCGAGGTTTGATTTGGAATATAGCCTCCCAAGGTAAAATGATCTTAATCAGTAGAGTATAGATACCAAAAATCTACTGTGAGCGAATCAATCCACAGCAGGAAAGTACACGAAGAAATATGTGTTTTTAAGAAGAAGGAAGATCAGGAAATTCGTAGGGAAATATTCTGAAGACCGAATGGTATTTATAGGCAAGAAAAATATATTCTGAAAGGTTGCAACACTTTCAGAATTGACACGACCATTAATGAAAGGTTGCAAAAATTCAAATATTATTGACTGTTCCTGAACGTTGCAACCTTTCAGAACAGTCATGGCGGGAATTTAAATATAACGGAAATTAAAACGGGTCACGCACGCGGATCCGAGTAGGCTCGGGTTAACTAAAAAGTTGAAAACATTTCGGTTAACTTCTGTTATCAACAAATTAATTGAAAATTATTTTTGGCCATTTAATTAATTAAATAAATAATTAAAATAATTTTGTCCAAAAAAATTATCTCTCTATCGATCATTTGCCAAAGCCAAAGTCCAAGCCGAAGCCGAAGCTGAAGCGAGCGAGCGAGCGACGACGACGGTGTGAGGGGGGTCCCTCTTTCAAACCCATTTAACAATTAATAGTAGTGTTTATTTATTTAAACTCTCCTATTTTCATTTCCATTACCGATGAGGGACAATTGCCTTTTTCATGAAAGCATTAGAGGACTTTTCAAGTTCCCAACCTTTCAAGTTCTAAAATTTTCAAATTCCTCTCCTTACCTCTATTTCCCATCAATTCTTGCTACATACCCAACAGTGTTTTCATCAATTTTACAAATCAATGCATGTTTCCCTAACTGTAACCCTAATCTTAGGATTATGCATATTGATGGGTAGAGATAATTAAACTAAGGGTGTTCTTGTATAATTTCTTATTACAGGATGAGGATAATGGGTTGAGGGTTATTTATGCTTTATAATTCATGCTTATTGAATGAATTTATTGTTGAGAGGTTTGTCTTCCTAACCTAGTGAGGCATATGTTTTCAACAACTACTCATTGTCAACTCTCAACTTCTCGATCTCTTTCCCGTCCACGATACTGGAACCAGGTCCCTTGAAGATAATCTTTTTCAACTGAGATAAGTTGTGCAATCTCAACCTACTTATTATGTAGGACCACTGTAAGGCTAGTTAAGTCCATTTTAGAGAATTAGCAGCTCGAGAAGATCTTCTACCTGATACCTACCCTTTTCCTTTCCCTTCATACATTTTCACTTCAAGATAGTGACAATAGTGAACATTTTCATTCATAGTCATAGGTACTTACATCCAAGAGGCACTTCAAAATGTTTGAACACATGCTTTAAAAATCAGCCATAATAATGCCATGTTTGGATGATCTCCAATTCATTATGTTGTGAATATATTTAAACATTATAGTAGGAATATTACTTTCCTCAAGTTCATCCTGTTTTTCCATTAGAAACAGATCAGTAGCAGATGCTACATTATTCTTTTCTGTCCTTGGTACCGATAGAAATTTCTTTTGTATACTTGCATGTTGATGTACCAACAGTTTGTTGCATGTTTAGTGAACTTCTTTGATGATTTACACACTTTAAATGACCGGATATCTTTCACAGGCATGTCAAGAATTATTCCAAAGTTTCCTCACCTAGAGAAATCTTGATCTCTCTAATAGTAAACCTAACCCCCATCACTCCACATCTCCATATTATAGTGGAACTCACGCACATCTGGATCATGCATGAAAGTATGGTGTTGGACCTTCAAATAGGTTACCCCAACCTTTTGGGGAAAAATAATTTAACAGACTGGATATACCGAATTCTGTTAGAATTTTAGGGTCAAACACTCTAGAAATTAGAACCTTCTGGTTCTCCCTCGCTGCTATACATTTTTCCCTTATCACCATATTTTCGTCAACATAATTTTGAAACGAGGATCTGGTTCCTTGACAGACTAATTTCATAGTGATCTTTTTACTCACACTCTTTTTCTTCAGTGGAGATTTTTTCATTGACTTGTGACCCCTTTTAGATATAACCTGTCTTTTATTCCTTCCTTCGTTTAGTAACAGCCATGGGAATATTATCAGATTCAGTCTCACTAGACCCTACATGTAGAGGAGTTCAATTAGGGACCTCACGTACTAGAGCATATCTTCTTTTCTTACTATTTCTTTTAATTTGCTTTTTATTTGCTTCTTTGACACTTCCCATCATTTTGTACACCTCTCCTCTAGTGGCATATCTTTTACTGTCCCTTTTTTTGTGAAACTTTACCATTTCCCTTTCCACATTCTTTTTCTTTCCTCTTCATAATTAGCAAGTTCATTGTGAAGATTAGTTTCATTAACATCATCAATACCTCCTAGGTATAGGACAACCATATTGATGCATTAGCACCTGGAGCCCCTTTTCTACTCCACACAAAAATAGTTTACTCTTTCTCCTACTCCTCACTATTGGCATAAAATAACTAATGAGATAGGTCGAACATGGGTTGAGTACTACGAGGGACCTATCCCGGCGATCTCAACTATTTTTCCAAAGGAGTTTGTTGAACATGTATTCTAAGAGAGGTTATGCTATGTATGGCCCCCAGTTCCTCTAATACTGCTACAATATTAGACTCTGGACCCTTTACCTCAGGCAAATCTCCTTCAAAATGACATTCAAACATTGAAGAAGGCATAACCCTAAAAGCCACTTCTAATTTTTCAGTGGAGAGATTGACAGTGTGCTTCAAAATTGACTGAGCCTTTAAATATAGTGATAGCTCAGCGGATAGATCTATGTTTGGAGAACATGGCAAGATTTCCCCTGGTTGGTGTGCAAGAGATGTAACCATATACTAGAGTGGACGAACATTTTTCAGGGAGGAATGAAGAAATTGAATGAACTTATATTTTAATTTTCTTGGGAGACAGGAAGCTTTAAGGATGAAAAGGCTTCGACATTTTGATGCGAGGAGAAAATAGACTAAAAAACCTGTGAATTCAAAGAAGATTTAGAAAGAGATTAGTATTGTTGAATCTATGAAGAGGGGCAACGTTTGTGTTTAAAGTGAAGGGACGTCTGAAATTGACACGATTAGTTGGGGGAGGACACATGGCAGTGGCTATTAGATTACTGTGTAGCAAAAGTGATACTAACCTTTAAGAACCATGTAACTTTCTTTAGATGGCCCTGCCATTATGATTTATTCTTCCCTATAGCCAACATACGATGAGAGTGTACCTGCAGTATGGTACCAGTTATGAATTGTCAAACGGAGATCAACATAACTTGTATAGATACCATCTCCTCTAAACATAGTGTAAAGAAGGGATTTAATGCGAGCTGGCTATATATTCAAGTGACTTTTTGCATCAATAGCTTCAGTTAGTTTTTGGCAAAAGTTTCTTCACTAAAAGGCTTTATAAAAATATCAACCACTTGGTCATATGTCTTGCAAAATCTAATCAGCACATTCTTCTTCTCAACATTATCCTTCAAAAATGTGATGTTTCATGTCTCTGTGTTTCGTCCTCAAATGCTCAATAGGATTCTTTGCCATGTTCATTGCACTAGTTATGTTGCATCTGAGGGGAATAGTGTCTGTGAGAACACCAAAGTGTTCGAGTTATTACTTTATCCACAAGAGATGAGCACATCACGAGGCAACAACTACATATTCTTCAACAGTTGTTGACAAGGATAGTCAGTTTTGCTTCTTTGTACCCATGAAATTAGTGTCGATCCTAGGAAATGATCCATTCCTTACGTACATTTTTTATCAACCAAAAAACCTGCATAGTAAGCATCAACATAAGTAATTAGATCAAAAGAGTCACCTGAAGGGTAGAAGAGGACCATGTCATGTGTTCCTTTTAGGATTCTGAATATTCGCTTGGATACCATTAAGTATTATTCCTTTGGTGTTGCTTGGAATGTGGAACACGTCCCTACACTGAAGACTATGTTAGGCCTTCTTGCAGTGAGGTAAAGAAGTGTCCAATGATTCCTCTGTACATCTTTCTTTATCCAAGTAAAGTTTCACTCTTGTGGTCATGGGAGTATCAATAACTTTTGTCTCAAGCTGGTTAAAATTTTGAGAAACTCTTTTATATTCTTCTCTTGGCATATTGATGTTCCCTAAGAATACTGTTTCATATGCCTCCATGAGAATAATGTAATCTCTCCCATGAAGCTCATTTAATATTTACTCCTAGTCAAATAAGCAAACTCTTTACACATTGAATTTCAAGTATCTCCAAAGATGATGTCATCTACATATACCTCCACAATCAATTACTCCTTATCTCTGAATTTCAAGAATGGAGTGTTATAAATTTTACCTCTTTTGAACCCTTTTTCAAGAAGAAATTTTGATGGACGCTCATACCGGATCAAGGAGCTTGCTTTAGACCATAAAGAGCCTTATCCAGCTTCAACAAATAGTTTGGGAGATCAACATATTCAAAAGCTTAAGGTTGTTTGACATACACTTCCTCTTTCATATACCAATTCAAGAAGGTACTCTTCATGTATGTTTGAAACAATTTGGACTCCATGTATGCAACAAAAATTATTATGATTCTGATGGCTTCCATTCTTGTTACAGGAGCAAAGGTCTCGTCATAGTCAAAATTAAATTTTAGTTGAGGAACATCACTTCAAAGAATTAAGGTTTAATGGTTGAAATTTTATAGTGAAGGTTCAAATAACAAAACTTTGACGCAATCTAAGTGAAAAAAATTAATTAATTGGTTAGGTAATAAGGTGTTAGGACCGGAAATAAGCAGGTGT
Source organism: Solanum pennellii (assembly GCF_001406875.1). Lineage (NCBI taxonomy): Eukaryota > Viridiplantae > Streptophyta > Magnoliopsida > Solanales > Solanaceae > Solanum > Solanum pennellii. The sequence goes on from NC_028643.1 coordinate 54,822,769, forward strand.
AAACGCGGAAGCTAGCAAAGCAAACCTGAAAAGACCACGAGTAAGAAGACAACGAGAAATATACCAAAAGACACAAAGATTTAACGTGGTTCGGTCAATCGACCTACGTCCACAAAGGAGATGAGCAATCCACTATAAATATGAGAGTACAAAATACAGAGAGAAACAACCTCAACCAATTCACTCGGAATACATGGGAGGTTCACACAAGTGATAACATATCATGCTTGTGACCCACAAATTCTCCCTCTAACCAAAACTCTCAAAGCCTTTTTAAGACTACATTGTGAATGCTGATTAAGTTAGAAGGAACATGCCTCTTTTTATAGAGTCCTAAACCTTTTTCTACCAGAAAAAGGAGTAGTCATTTAAAAACCTTTTTCTACCAGAAAAAGGATTAGTCATTCCAAAACCTTTTCCTAAAAGGAAAACCTATTTATGGTAAGAAATTTAGGGCAAATAAAACCTAACAAATCTCCCCCCTTGGCCTGAATTTCTGAAAAAATAAATTTGTCCTCCTTCTTCACTTAATCTTCAACAACTTGCTTCTCCTCTCCATAATCTCCTTTGAAAAATTTATGTCTCAACACAGAGAATCTCTCTGAAACAATTTCTCCAACAAAATCTTCATTACTGTCAAGATGGTTGCGCTAGAACTACACCCGCCAAGATGAACACCACTTTCTAACCTGGTTCAATCATCGATTATCGAACCACTGAACCTGACTCCATCATTGAATCTGGCTCTGATACCACTTGTTAGGACCGAAAATAAGCATGTGTAAACGCGGAAGCTAGCAAAGGAAACCTCGAAAGACCACGAGTAAGAAGACAACGAGAAATATACGAAAAGACACAAAGATTTAACGTGGTTCGGTCAATCGACCTACGTCCACAAAGGAGATGAGCAATCCACTATAAATATGAGAGTACAAAATACAGAGAGAAACAACCTCAACCAATTCACTCGGAATACATGGGAGGTTCACACAAGTGATAACATATCAACCCTGTGACCCACAAATTCTCCCTCTAACCAAAACTCTCAAAGCCTTTTTAAGACTACATTCTGAATGCTGATTAAGTTAGAAAGAACATGCCTCTATTTATAGAGTCCTAAACATTTTCCTACCAGAAAAAGGATTAGTCAATCCAAAACCTTTTCCTAAAAGGAAGACCTATTTATGGTAAGAAATTTAGGGCAAATAAAACCTAACATAAGGTTCATTCAAGAGATCACATTAATAAAATAAAATAATTGACGTAAGAATGATCCACTTTAAAAAATATTATTGATTTATCATTTTAAAATTAAAATAAAATAAAATTCAAAATTTACCCTCCCGGTCTTAACTCCTACTCATCAAATTAAATATTCAAGAAAATATCACTAAAATTAAAATTTAAAATTTTCCTTCTAGACTCCTACTCATCAAATAAAATTAAATAAAATCCCTAATATACTCTCCTATAATACAATTCATCAAATTAAATGCTTAAGTAAACTAAAAGTACTAAAAGTCAAAATTTACCTTCTTAGCTCCTACTCATCAAAGTAAATTAAATTATATTTTGATTTTACTTTTTTAGTTTCTGTCCATAAAATTTAGTGCTTAAGAAAATATCTCAAGAACTAAAATTTAAAATTTTTCATTTTTGACTCATGTTCATCAAATTAAATACTTACGAAAATATCTCAAGAACTAAAGTTTGAACATGTTACTTTTTTCTCCTAATCATCAAATTAAATCAAATTAAGATTAAATTTTATCATCATGACTCCTACTCATCAAATTAAATCAAATAAAATGTTATAAACAATTAAGAGAAATTACTAATCCTCTAGCATCCTACTCATCAAGAAATAATGTATTACCATAATCTTGATTTTTTTCCTATATATACAAGTTTCTTCACACTACATTTGCTTCCAATCCTCTTTTATTTGCATTCTCAAAGAACCCAAAGTTATCAACTTCACAATAAATTTCTTCATTAACACTCTATTTTTTTTTTGTGTATAAATCAAAGTCGAGTTCTTTTATTTTTTTCATCAATCAAAGAGTAATTGTTTGTCTTTTATTTTTGTGGGGTTCTTTAAACTTATGGTTTGAGTTTGATTTTTGTATAATATATTTTTTATCTTTATGATGAATGATTACTCTGTTTTCATTCTAGACTAGTGATGTACTTCAACAAAAAATACACCACAAAGGTTAGAGGCATTGCAGAATAGATGATAGAGAAGGATGATTTTCCTAAAGGATCATTTGAACTAAGCCCTACCTCTTTAACTACATGCCAATTAGGCATGTCTGCTTCATCCATAGACCAAAGAGCGATAAAAAATTCATGGTCTTTGTGAGTTATGCTGAAAATTGAGTTGCATTAGTACCTAATAAGGCTCCTAAACCCGAGTTTTACAAATTTTCTTAAGAGAGATCGCTGGTGAAGTTTCAAATTAGTCAATGTTGGGAGATATACGTTGATGAACATTCCTTGCAACGGTACTATGATCTCATAAAGAATATAGATCTTCCCCTGAGTTTGTCCTATATGTGGAATGGTATCATGTCTGTCCGCATCCAAAAAGCATTGGTGGAATGATAAATCAATGCCAATTTGTTTTCAACTTTTTATGTTTCAAAATTGTAAGGTGAACAAATATAGTGTAACTAACAACTTTTCACAAATAGTAGCAGCAAAACCTTTGATGAAAGGTCTATAAAAGATCTTCCCCAGAATAAGTGAAGTTTTGACGGTATACAAAAACTCTAGTGCTCAACTAATGAAAGGTAATAATCTAGAAGATCTCAAATACGACTTTCTTGAAATATTGAATTTTTCCGATAATTTAGAAGATGTGAAGTTCTTAGTATTGATAAAAGCCTTCAAGGTTGTCTATATGGCTCGAGTTGAAGAAGAAGACTCTGAAAATTGATGAAAATATGTGTATCACATCTCAAGTTCTCTCGTCAAATTCTTACTTCTCGCTTGACAGAAGAGAGAGGTGGTAGCTTGCGAGGTTTCTGGGAGCTTGATCAAGCAGGAATGCCTCTGTAACAACTATGTACTTATTAAAACATCAAACTTTTAATTTTTTTAATCATAGACCAAAATTAATTTTTATTACAACTCAATTATGTTTTAAAAAATGAGATTTCAAATATGTTATTCAGAATGTTTTTTTAAGGAAGGTCTAAAAGGTATAGATTTTGAATACGATCCATATTTGCTTATGCTTCTCTTATTAATTAATGAGAGTTACCCCACATACAATAATTAATAAGAGAAGTAAAAGAAAATATGGATTGCTAAAAATTTAAACTTTTTAACTCCCCTAATGAAACATTCTGAATAATTTATTTGAAATCTCAATATCTTTTGAGAAATAATTGAGTTTTAACAAAAAATATTTTTGGTCTATGATAATGAAAAGAAAAGCTTGATGCTTCAATAATTATATAGTAAATACAAAGACATTCCCGCTGTATCAAGGTCCCAGACACCTCGCAAGCTACTACCTTTTCCTTCTCTTTGGCGAGAAGCAAGAATTTGATGACAAAACTTGAGATGCTCTGATACATATATTTTCACTACTTTGTTAGCCTCTTTTTATTCATCTTGATCCATGTAGACAGACTTGATGTCTTTTGCCAATGCTAAAAACATCACATCTACATAATTATCGGAAACAACCATTATTTCAACAATCTCGTATTCAAAATCTTCCAGATTATTACGTTTCATAAGCTGAGCAATCTAGTTTTTGATACTGCCCAAACTCCATATGTTCTGGGGAAGATGTTTTATACACCCTTCTTCAAGGGTCCTGTAGCTACTACATGTGAAAAGTTATTTGTTACAATATATTTGTTCAGCTAACTATTTTGAAGCTTACATAGTGCACAACCAATTGACATTATTTTAAAATGACACACTATTGTACTTTTAGGGAGTGGAAAATTAAAACCATGCAATATTCAACCCAAACTCAAGGAGAAGATTTGTCTTCTTTATCTTACAATATTACCGAGCCATGGCATCATTATTGTTGTATGTCACTCAACATTGTCCAATTAGAAATTTGTTCGGTGATCTCTCATCAACAGATCTGTAAAACAAGTGCTTATGAACCTTATTAGGCAATGGTACAACCCAGTTTATAGAAAAATTCACAGAGTCCATGAAAATTTTTGTCTCTCTTTGGTCTATGGATGAAGCAGAAATGCCTACTTTTTAAGTACCTAAGGAGGAAAGTCTGTTTCAAAGGATCCTTTGGGAACATCATCTTTCTCCATCATCTCTTAAGGAATTCCTCTAGCCTTGGTGGCCTCTTCTTACTTGGAGTCCATCACTAGTCTAGAATGAAAAAAGATCAATCATTCACCACAAACATAAAAAAAATTATACAAAAACCGAACTTTAAACCATAAGATTAAACAATCCCACAGAGAAAGAAAAAAATAATGAAACGATCACTCTTTGATTGATTAAAACAAAAAAGAACTTGTTTTTTATTTCTATACAAAAACAAAATACAAAGAGTTGATGAAGAAACTTACAGTGAAGTTGATAACTTTTGTTGTTTGAGAATGCAAAATAAAGAGGATTGGAAGCAATGGGCGAGTGAAGAAATTTGTATAAATGGGAAAATTGTCAAGATTATGGTAATACATTATGTATTGATGAGTAGGTTCCATGAGGATGAATAATTTCTCTTAATTGCTTAAAACATTTTACTTGATTTAATTTGATTAGTAAGAATCATAATGATAAATTTTAAGTTTTATTTTATTATTTTTGATGAGTAAGAATCAAAAGGAAAAATTTCAAATGTTAATTCTTGTGATATTTTCATAAGAATTGAATTTGATGAGTAGGAGCCAAGAAAGTAAAATGAAATATAATTTCATTTGCTTTGATGAGTAGGAGCCAAGAAGGTAATTTTGAGTTTTAGTTCTTTTATTTTCTTAAGCATTTAATTTGATGAGTAGACTATAGGGGAGCAAATTTGGGATTTAATTTAATTTAATTTGAGGAGTATGAGTAAAGAAGGTAAATTTAAAATTTAGTGATATTTTTCCAATTGTTTAATTTGATGAGTAGGAGCCAGGACCACAGAGGATAAATTTTGAATATAATTTTATTTAATTTGATGAGTAGGAACAAAAATGGTAATCAATAATCTTTTAAAAAATTGATCATTTCTAAGTCAAATATAGTATTTTTTATAATGTTTCTCTTGAATGAATCTTATTACCTAACTAATTAATGTATTCACTTACATTGCATCAAAGTTCTGTTATTTTAGCATTAACTTAAAATTTTAAGCATTAATATTTTAATGCTTTGACGTGATGTTGTTCAACTAAAATTTAATCTCACAATCTCCTCAGGAACAACAAAATATAATGCCATCATTAATCCGAATACCCTCAATAAATTAACTACAATAAACGTGTACTTAGAAATACAAATAACAAAAATGACTCAATTGTAAAAAAACATATAAAGTTATGTATAATGTGCTTTGTCTCTACAATTTTCCCGTACCACTTAACAATATGTTTGTTGGTCTTTAATGGTTTGAATGGAAAGTGAAGTTGCAACTTTTATTATGTATTGTTAGTTTTATGAAAGTCATTGACCTTTTGAAAGGTTGTGAACTTTTCGGTAAGGCACAATAATCATTTATTTATACTATACTTTGTTATTTATAAATTGAGAGATTTCCTCGCATTTGTAACAACTAATTTTCTGGACTTCGTCTACTTAAAAATTTAGCATTCTCGGTGTACTCTATAATCATTGAGTGGTTTAGTGACACAGTAAATATAGGTATTGATGCACCGACGAGTAAGATAATTCTATCATGACAGGATGTTTTCAATTAACATCATGTACTTGAGGGGTGTAATTTCCTTATGAACATACTTCATTTAGTGGGATCGATTTCTTCTTTGATAAAAATATTTCATATATTATTTGTATTTTTTTATGATTCTATGTTCTCTAGTGATTTAATTCTCTAGTTTGAAAAAAACTGTTTAATGTTTGTTGTTTCTTACCAAGTTCTTCAAAGTTTTTTACACTATGTATCTCAAGGAAATTAATATGATGCTGGTATTTTTGTATTCTACCTATCGAGGGAAACTTATCATGGACGGACAAGATTTGTAACGTCCCGAGCTACCCCTGAGATGCGGACACAGGACCTAGGACCACAAGTGATCCCAAGCTAACCCTGCTGGCATGATCACGAACATACTAAGTATAAAGAACTGATGTTGAAGTTAAAATCATAATTCAAAATGAAAAGATGGGGAAATACCCATATAATATAACTGAGACACTTAAAAACTATGATTTTAATACAAAGAAAATATTCACTCAATACTAAGCTGAAACTAACTATGTCTAAAAGAAGCCTCTAACTGACTAGAAATGTTGGGACAAGCCCTAGTTAAGTCTAGTAAAAAACTGAAACTAAGGGACCAAATACATAAAAAAAACTCATGATTATTGTCCTCGGAGAATGAGGATTGACCACTAAATCTGCTGAACTGGAGATCAAAAATTGATCTTAGCCCGATCTAGATGCTGAGAACCTGAACTACATAAAAAAGATGTAGCGCACGTATGCGATAGTACTTAAAGGTACTAACCATGTAGGATAGAGTACAACTGAAATTAAACATAACTGAACAAGAAAAAAACCAAGTATAATAATCGGAACATAATATATATATTGAATTCTGAGCTAACATGATATAATGACCAACATTATAGCATGTTGAGACTGAATGCTAAATGATCTCTAAATATGGCCTATGCAGGAGAGTCTGACTTAACTGTGGGATCTACAAATAAGCGATATTAAAATCACATGAACAAATGTGGAGTCCGTTGTATACGCCCCATCGAGAGGACCAATATACGCTGCCAGAGGTATCAATGCATGATGCATGATCACTAAACTGATGCTCACACAGGGGACCTATAACCTACTTGTCTAGTAGTTCTGGGACAATTGGGTACACTGAAGCCTAGTCCAACTCGGTATTATGATACCCCTAATTAATTAAGTGATTACCATATTATGAATGAATTTATTTAAATATTGGATAGATCAAATGTGAACATGCAAACTTATAATACAAGAATTAATCTGCTAATTATGCATTCATAACTGAGAAGTATATATCTGAAGTAACAGAAATATTTGACCTAGCATGTGTAATTTACGAACTAAAGAAATACATAGCTAGGTTTCTGAAATTCATGTGATAAACTAAATAATAACTTTACAATATGATTTGAAACATATATATATCTTATATTTGATGATCTTTTGTAATTCTAGAAATCCTAGGTTTAATCATGATAAGAGAATCAAGAACTGACTGAAATCTAGGGATCTAATGGGTCAAAATAACCCACTAGTGAAATCCCACATACTTATTGATGAAATCCACAAAGAAATATTTAGATTTCAGGCTGTAACTCATGGAACCTCGCTGTGTTCTTGAACTAAAATTATTGACCTTTTTCTCCTTTCTTTCTTCTAATTTTCTAAGTTTTAATTTATGACTTAGGTAAGTTTTAGTTATGTTTCTAGGCCTACACATACTAAAATCTAAGGATTTAGGGTCAAAACTACGTATCTTAGGGTTTAAAAAAAGTGGGAAAAGACCAAAAGGCCCTTGAGGTAATTGATGTCGGACCAAACGATGACCTCGATTTACGGCCCGTCATTCAATCGATGGTCCATCGTTTGGGTTCGTAAAATGGGTCTGCTGGACAGGCCTTTACTAAATTGGGCATCACTTTTTACTCGGAGGTTTGATTTTAGAAAACTCGGTGGATACGGAAAGCTAATCAAATTATATATCAATTCATAGGTCATCTGACACCTAATTCATTTTGTTGTAGTAGTTTTGACAAATTGAAGTTCATCAAACAACACTTATCCCCTAATTGACTGCAAAATTTAACCATAGGACTGTAGATCGAACGACGTCCGTGCTGGTTAATTGTGGTTCTTATAAGAGGTTGGTATAAATGGGGTCTTGATACATGGACAAAATTTTACTTACAGATCATAGGTTTGTCCGTAGATCGACTGTTAGTTAATTTTTCTGGGCTGACTTTTATAGGGGTCTTCAAACTCAAACGAGGAATGCAGAGTACGGGTTGTAGATTAGAATACGGTCCGTCGATATCAACTGTGGATTGCACCTTAAGAGTTCTTAAAAGTCGATTTCGAGTATGTTTAAGATACAGGGTGTTACAAGATTACTGCTCTACTTTTCTAGAATTTGGTGCGCTTTTTAGCAAGGTCGAACTAATAATGTACGATTAGAACTGTTGGTATTATTTTTAATTATAACACAAGGTAACCTTTTTATCATTAATATAATGATGATAATAGTTTGTATAAGTGTACATCATAAATATCATATGTATTTGTAAATTATTTGCAAACCATGTGTTTTTGAATGAGTTTTTCTGAGCAAATAGTGTTGTCTTTAATTCTTTAGTTTGCAGAATGAGATATACATATTTTTGTTAGATAAGATACTATGTCAAATGTACTATTTTGAAGGATATTTGAAAAGAAAAGCATATCCATGTGAATAATCCTTTTAAAATTTGACTCTATCTAATTTTAGAAGACAAAAAACTTATGCACTTTTCAGCTGTGTATAAATTAGACGATGTAATTAGTTTGAAGAATATTAAAACTTCACTTAATAAGTCATTGTTTTGCATTTTGTTTTCAATTCCGTTTGAACTTGAAACTGATTTGAAGTCGTAACAACTTCGTCCAAATTCACAGTTCATTTGATTTAGCATTTTAATTTTTTTTATTGTTAAATAGAAACAAATTGTAAAATATTTATTTTCATTATTAGTGTTCTAAATAATATGTGGTATATCTAATTGTAATAACAAGTGATCAAAAGGGACTAGTGAATTGAAGCCAATGATTTTGTGCCTATGTTAGATGCCTCTATGTAATGAACTTTGATATTGTGTACAGTTGTAAAAGAAAATTGAGCCACTATAATCCTTTTGTAGATTAATATTTTCAAACGAGGTTTCATGCTTTCAATGAAAATTTGATAGTATGGAGAAAAAATATATGCACAATTTATTTTCAAGCAATTCAAAAACATATTGATAAAGATAATATTAGATATAGTAACATTCTTGTAATATGTTTAACCCAAAATACTTTTAGAGTATATTTGATATTGTGGTTATTGAGTATCTCTTTTACTAGTATATGGTATGACTAGTATTAATGCACCATATATATATATGTGTGTGTGTGTGTGTGTGTGTGTGTGTGCGTATTAAAATACAACCATGTCTATTAACATTAATATTTGAGGATATTCATCTATCAAGTTTGTGTTGTAAAAGAAACATTTTGTTCATAATGCCCTTTTTGGACCCACGAAAATATGTATGGGTATACCTATAACAACTAAATTTAAATTTATGGAAAGGTCTTTCTAAAAATGAATGAAAATTTGAGAATGTGTTGACTATAAACAATGATTGTATCAGACAAAAATATACTATGTAGAACAAAATATTTGTGAGAAAACCTTTTCAGACTCAACATTTTTATCTATTCTTACTTGCTTGAGTCAAATTTTTTGTGACATGAATACGTACGACATGTCAATTAGGAAACATTGTAAGGAAAACTTATCAACCTAGAAGTTTTGTGTAACTTTGCGCGAAATAAATAAATATGTCAAATATGTGTTGAGTGTAAGTATGTTAAGCATTCTCATAAATGTGTTAGAAGGAACTCTAATTCCTTAGAGTTGATTTATACAAACATTTGTAGTATGAAACCAACACCATCTCGTGGGGGTAAAATAGTATCTCACAACTTTTAGTGAAAATTGCATTAGCTACGTTTATTTCTATTTAAAGAATGGCGAGGATGACGCAATAGACATTTCTAGACAATTAAAAATTGAAGTTCAAAATCAGTTTGGAAAAATATAAGAAGTTATAGGGATGGAGAGGTTAAATTTTGTTTTGTCGATTTATGTTTGGGAAGTGAAATAATGCATCAAACTACAATCATACTCACCTTAATCTAATGTTATTTCAGGATTAAAAATATGAACTTTGAAGGAAATGATGCATGGATTACAAATAACTTCAGTTTTACCATGAAAAATGTGTGGAGAAACTATCTTACAACAAAATGGAACAGTAAAAATTATTTCTCTAACTTGAAATATTTCAAAGTGTTAGGGTGTCTAGCCAAATTCCAAGTTTCTATGTCAAGGATCAAGATCGGAACTAAGAATGTGAACTGTAAAATTATACTTGAGTAGTCTAGTAAAGGGTCTTAAATGTCCTTTAAAAAATCAACTGAGATTGTACTTGAGTAGTATAGTGAAGGGTCTTAAAAGACCTTGTAAAGAATCAAATGAGATTGTACTTGATAAATATACTTAGGGGTATAAAAATGTCAAAGGACATCTATTTCTTTCAAATTTGATTTTGTAACATTTCTTACTGAAAATAATCATCATATAGTTCATGAAGCTATGACTTTTGTGAACTTCATCTTTGGGAAATAGATTGGAAATAGTGAGGTTGATTCAATTTTGCGTAATCACACTTAGAGGCACGTTTATCTCCCTTGCTGAATTATACAACCTTCAAATTCGTTAAATGAATGTGAAAACAACTTACTAAATGAAGAATTGGAGAAAGAAATTGAAATGGTACAACCCGAGGGTTTTATGGTTCCTGGGTGCAAGCTTGTTATGTCATTTTATGGACTAAAACAAGCACCCAAACAATGAAACATGAAATTTGACCAAAACATATTGGCTAATGGATTTAAAAATAATGGAAGTGATAAACGTGTTTATGTTAAAGATATTCCAAATCACAAGGTCAATGTTTCTTTGTATGTTGATGACATATTTATCATCAAAAGAAATACTTATTACAAAAATACTTATAAACATATGCTAAAAATAAATTTTGAAAGATCTTAGAGTAGCTGCTGTTTAGCATTGCAATAGTATTATTACATCGAAATGTACTTGAAAAGTTAAAGTACTTAGAGTTTAGTACTGCCAAGATTCAAATAAATTTAAGATTTGTACGTGAAAATAGTAAAGGTGAAAATGAGTCAAAATAGAATTATACAAGAGTATTTGGAAGCATTATATATATTATGAAGTGTACGCGATCATATAGAACATTTTTTTTTAGTAAACCGAGTTGGTTCATTTGTAATCATATTAAAAGGTATTGTATGAAAATGAAAAGATTCTAGGTTATTGAAAACATATTCAAAATTATGTGTTTTATTATAACAAATATCGAACAATATTGGAAGTATATAGTGGTGAAAATTACATCACTAGTAGAATGAAGAAAATTCAATGAGTAGATATGTATTTAATCTTACTTGAGAAGAAGTCGTTAGAAATTTTCCAAATAGACTTGTAACACCCCGAGCCTATACCCTGGGCATGGACGACACTCGAAAACCATTGTTGGCCTCAAGCTAACCCATGGTATGACTTACTTACTCAGCAGAATAATTAAACACAAGAGATATAACTCAAGAAAAAATTTAATAAATTATATCTTAGATGAAAATGGCAAAACAAGCCTTGAACGAATAAAACTGAAATAAATAAAACTAAAGAAATATATCTATCTATCTATGAAGCCTCCTAGACAAAAAGGAATGCCTAGACATGTCCCACGATCATCCTAACAACTTAAAACTAGCAAAAAATTAAAACAGTCCTCTGGATTCTATGAGGCTCACCAAATGACCCTGAGTGTGATCCTAATCCACGAGGAACTTGATGGTGATCTTGGTTACCTTTATTTGCATCATAAGACGATGCAGACCAACTACCATCAGTACATTGAATGTATGAGTATGCGAGTTGGAATTCTACACATAACATAAGCTTGAAAAGATTCTGAATAAAACACTTACCTTGGATATTCTCAACTCTTGAATACTTTACTCTTAAAAAAACAATGAAACACATGCAATATATAAAAAATATTTGTAAAACAGTAAAAGAAACTTAAATTGTGGAAGAAAATTTAATATAAAACTTAACACTCATACAATAAAGTAAAATAGTTTATGTGGGAGATTCTTTAATCAACAATCACCATTATGAGCCTAAGTAATGATACAACATCACGCCCACACTTCTAGCACTGTCGTATACTTTGTTGCCATGTATGATGCTTAACTTAGTATATCCACTAGTCTATGCTAAAAGCATCTAATGGATTAAAGTTAAATGTATGATCCTTTACTACTTATGATGATTACATGGTTTATGGAGACCTAAATTAATATGAACTGCATCCTCATATTAGTGCTCAGTACTAATCTCAAAATAAACATAGCTCATATGTTTTTACAAAAAAACTTCTTTCCTTTGTTTGAGTTGATTACTCAAAACATAGCTTCAAGCTCTATTAGAATTGGTGTCCCCTTTTCTTGCTCAAATGTGAAAACATTTATATAATCTTTTTGAAAACTTAGTTCAATTATAATATTTTTAGAAATAAACTCAACTCTTTGCTCTTTGTTTCAAGCCCCGAACCTACACTCTAGGCGAGACCGGCAGTCGAAGATCATTGCTGACCCTCAAGCGAACCCTTGGCTTGACTTACTTAACTAAGTGGAAGAAAATATGCATATTAATTAAGAACAATATCACTCAATTGAACCAAATACTAAAATTGAGAATGCTTAATTGTTAAACATTAAACTTGGCCAAAAGTGTCAACCCAAGTCTAAATAATAATAAATGATAATTGAAAGACTCAAAGGACTAACATCTGATAGTCTATGAAATCACTAAAATAATAAGATGGATATTAAGATAACACCACACAAAATCTTATTGAACAAACTAGAAAACAATGAAAATAAATCCTCGAAAATTCAAGTAAGCTCACATACTCTCTCTGAATTGCTCACTAAATTAACTGTGCGCTAGAATGTTGATCCTAGTTATATGTGTCTGCATCATAAGACGACGTAGGCCAACTGATATAAGAACATTGAATGTATGAGTTTGCGAGTTGGAATGCTAAAAAACATAGGTCTGAAGAGATTTTGAAAGAAACACTTAACTTGATTCTTGTCAACTCATGAATACTCAATTGAACTCATTTAATTATAAGAAAACTTAAAAATAGGTGCAATTTATCAAAATTTGTTTAAAAACATGATGTCAAATCTGTTTATGTAATAAGGATAAAACATAACTCTAAAATGTATGTGAAAATACAAGAAATTGATGCATGTAAAATACAATAACTTCTGTGGGATTTTCTCTATCGAAAAACCATAAAATATGAGCTACAGTGACGATACATCGATCTGCCTCACGCTTCTAGCACATCCTATCCTCGGCCAAAGGTATAGAACCTTAACTACTTAGTGGATTCACTAGTGTTTTTTTGTAATGGATTCATCTAAAAAGTATGACTCTTTTTTACTCATGGTGGCTACATGGTGTTATTGAGATGTAGTTATCGGAACTCATCCTCGTCCCTAATTCGGTGCTCAATACTACTCCCGAAATATACTAGCTCATATGTTTTAAAAACACAATTCTTCTGTTATTTGAGATTAGTGCTCAGAAACACAGCTCAAATGCTCTTGGAAGTCTCAATATCCCATCTTTATTCATTTATAAAGCTATTACTCTTTTATTAAAACTAGCACGAAAGAACTTGGGAAATCTCAGTTCCCTTCTTATTTAAAAGTGAAAAAAGTTTAAAATAGTCCCCATATAATTATTTAAAGAAAGAACTTCAAACTTTACTCTTTATTGAACTCAAAAAAGAAGTAATTAAAGTTAAAAAGTTTGTGAACGACTTCCGATAACTTTAAGAACTAATCATAACTTAACTCTTAACTAATCTTTACTTGACTCTTAATGTATCTTTAACCCTTGACATGAGAAAAGAGAGAAAGTCAAAATTCAAAGATGGGCTCGCAAAGCGGAGGCATAACCAAATTTTGTTTCGTAAAGTTCTTTTAAGGAAGAACACATCGTGTCAGCTCAGCGATGTGGAACATAATTTTTCAAAATCAAGGACCAGGCGCGCGTTGTGCCATCATGTTCAAATTTTGCTCTTCCAAATTTCTTCTTCATTTTACTTCACTAATTGACCTAAATGCGGTTCTTTTTCATAAATTAGTTTTAGATTAGATTTCCTTCAAACGTATCTAAGAACCTAACTCGAAATGCCCTATAATGCGACATAACAAACTCCAAAACTTCCCAACTTATTTAAATTAAAGGATTCTATAAAATTGGTTGCTATTAAATCAGAGGATTTTTTTTCTATAAATAGGCAACAAAGTATAATATGAATGAATGTTTAATGTTCCTTATCATAAAAGGTCACAGTCCTAGAAAAGTTTCAACCCTTATGAAAGGTCACAAACTTACATAAAAGTCACAACTCTTCATAAAAGTCACAACATTTAATTGACGTCACAATTCATCAAAAAATTTGCAAGTATTACTTTCCAATCAAACCTTTGAAAACCCAACAAACATATTTTTGATGGCCCACAAGAACACCCTAGAAGTTAGGGAAACCCTTAGGTCGGAACAAGGAGTGGTTGACCTCTCGGAGGTCTTACACAAGCCTCTTATCTATCATTCATTACATAAATCATGAAAAGTACTACGAAATTAAAATTTATCTCAAAAATATAATAATAAGAAACATATTTTATACAAGCTAAGGATTAAGTCTCATCGTCATAAGAAAATCATAAAGATACCCCTTAAACATCTTAGGGACGCGACCCTTAAATACATAAATAGTATTTACAAGTATTAAAAGAAGAAACTAAAGAAACATAGACTATGCCCTCGAATATATGAGGACATACTAGTATTCAGAGAATAAATTCCAAGCTAGCCTTCTAACCTTTAGCTTGCCTCCAACCTATACTTATAAAGTATAGAAAAGTATGCAATCTGTACAAACATTATACTATGTATGACATATACAAAATCATGCAAAAAGAATAATTTAGTTGAAACATACATGTAATGCTATTTTCATAAAAACATTCGTTAATTAAGTTTTAAAAAACCTCATAAAATATCATCATTGTAACAGCCCGTATCCAAAACATATCAAAAACCAGATTTATAGAAAAATCTGCAGGTGCAACCAACGGTGGCATCAAAAGACCGTAGCCTGACCCACGGTCCTCCTGCATAACCGTCGATGGGATCAAAAACTCCCAAAAATTTCATCCCGAAAAATTAGTCAAGTCTTGGACGACGGACGAACTTACACTCCGTAGTCCGTGACCGTCGATCAATACTCCCTTCACCCACTCTGTTACAAGATCTTCGGATGACCAGTATGGTCTGTATGCAGGTCTAAGGTCCGTAGATATGCATGTAGGTTGGAAAATATTAAGATAGTTTAGGGGAAATGCGGTTGGGTTAACTTCAAATGATCATAACTCTTAGCACAAATTGAACTACGTGTCCCATGACCTACCCACAGATAGATAATTGAGTAATATTTCCATATCCACAGACCTCCTTAAAATCGAACCCCTGAGTAAAAAGTTATTCCAATTTTTTTAAAGGAATGTTGAACAGGTCCAATCGACGGACCCAAAATGGGGCGTAGGGCAATCGACGGACCGTTAGTCTTGTCCGTTGATTGGACAAACAAAAATTTTCTCAGGAGTGTTTTGGAATTTTACCACTTCATTTAAACCCTATGTTACGTCATTTTGACACTAAATCATCATATTTTATTCAGTTTACACCTTGAAACATACTTAAAACATATCAAAGTTAAATCATTAAAACAAAACTTAGAAAATTAGAATCAAGAGAGGAGAAAAAGCTCAAGAACCATACTTCAAGAACGCCACATATCCAGCAGTTCCATCCCCGAAACGTAAGTACTTTTTTGTGTATTTCAGCACCAGGTATGTGGGATTTCACTAGTGGGTTCCTTTCACCCATTGGGTCCCTAGTTTTCTGTCAGATTATTGATCTCTTATCATGATTAAACCTTGGGTTTCTAGAGCATTAATAGAACTTTATAAATTTATTAAATATATGTTCCAAATCAGATTATCATGTTATTATTCAGATTATCGCATGGTATTTCAGAAACGTCAGATAATATAGACACTTAAGATATACAAACCTTAGTTATAAATGCATAATTACCAGAATAATTATTGCATTCTCAGTTTGCATGTTCACTTTTGATCTATCTAGTATTTACAGAAACTCAAACATAATCAGTTAATTTATAGAATTCATTGCGAGTAGCATAATATCGAGTTGGACTAGGGTTTAGCGTACCCAATAGTCCCAGAACTACTAGCCAAGTAGTTTGTAAGTCCCTTATATGGGCAATATGTTTAGTGGTCACGCCAGCATGACTTTATACCTATGGCATGGTATATTGGGTCCTCTCGATTGGCCGTATACATCGGACTCCACATTAAGCTCATGTGGTTTTATTATCGGTTGTTAGTACCTCCCACATGAAAATCAGACTTTCTGCATTGATCATTTATCAGTATACCTAGTATTAAGTTTCAGCATGTTATCAATTGGTTATTGTATTATGTTATCTCAGAAAATAAAGTATATCATGTTCAGATTGTTATACTTGCTTTTGTGCTTGTTCAATTATGTTTTATTTCAACTTATTTCTATCCTACATACACGGTATCCTTAAAGTACTGACGCATACGTGTGCTACATCTTCTTGTGATGTAGGTTTAGGTTCTCGACATCCTGATCACGCATAGATCGATTTACCGATTTACAGATGAGTTTATTCAGTGGTGAGTCCTCATTCTCCGAGGACAACAGTCACGAGTTTCATATTAGTCTTTAGTAATTTAGTTTATGTGTTTGTTAGATTTAGCTAGGGCTTGTCCCATATTTCTATTCCAATTAGAGACTTATATCACACATAGTTAGTTTCATATTAGTAGTGAGTTAATATTTCTATGTATTGAACTCATTTGTTTTTCATATATCTCAGTTTTAGCGCATGGGTATTTCTCATCTTTTCATTATAATTTATGATTTATCTTCCGCATCAGTTTATTATCTTTAGTATGCTTATGATCATGCCAGGAGGCTTAACTTGGGATCACTTGTGGTTCTAGGTTCCGTGTCCGCATCTAGGGGGTAGCTCAGGGCGTGACAAAACATGGTATGAGAGCACTAGGTTCAAGATTCCTAGAATTTCTGATAATCCTCACTAAGTAGAGTCCGTTTCATGGGTGTGAAGTGCACCACATCTAATGAGAGGGAGTCTATGAAGTGTTTTAGTAAAACTTCACTTTCTTGTTACTCTTATCGTGTGTAAGGCATGATCTTATTCAATTCTAACTTGACGTTCTATGTTTAAAATCATGCCTCCTCGTAGAGCTAATGTTAGAAATGTGAATGCTACTAATGCTAATGCAGCTCCTCTAGTCCCAGATCAAGAAGTCTCAAATGATGAGTTTACGAATGCTATACAGATTTTGGCTTAGAGTATGACCAACCAGAACAATGGTGTTAATGCTCCTATGATAGAAAATGGTTTATCAACAGTAGCAAGGGTCTAACACTTTTTTAGGAAGAATATGCATGAGTTCTTAAGATTATAGACTACTGAGGAACCTTAGATATTCTTGAATAACATCAAGAAGATCTTTGAGGTTATTCAAGTCAATAGGAATGATCGGGTTGAGTTAGCATCATACCTGTTGAAGGATGTTGCTCATATATGGTACACTCAGTGGAATAAGAATAGGGGTGCAAATGCAGCTCCTATCACTTTGGATTGATTAAGTGAGACTTTTCTCAAAAGGTTTTTCCCAATAGAGTTGAGAGAGGTAAAGACTCTTTCATTCATGAACTTGAGGCAGGGTAACATGACAATCCAAGAGTATGTGATGAAGTTTAACAAACTCTCCAAGTATGCTCCTCACATGGTTGCTGACTCCAAGGCTCAGATGAACAAGTTCTTGTATGGAGTGTCCGATTTTGTGAAAACTGAGTGCAGAAATGATATGTTACTTTTAGATATCAGCATCTCTAGACTTATGACTCATGCTCAGTAGGTTGAGGGTGATAATCTTAAGTAACATGCTATGGAGAATACGAAGGCTAGGACTGGGAACTATGACTACTATAAGCATAAATCGGGTGGTGGAAATCGCTCGCAGAGTCAGCAGAAGGTTTCAGACCCAGTCCTTTCATCAGCTAGTGTTCCATCCTTCAAGAACAGGTTTGATCATAAGGGTACAACACCAGGCTCTAAGTCTCACAGAAGTGTTTCAGGCACCAAGACTTACCCCGCTTTGATCCATGCGAGTGTCTCGCAGGAAAAGAAGGTTGTTTTTGGTGCGGTCAGTATGGTCACAGGTTGAGAGATTGTCCTTCTAGATAGAGTGAAGAAGGTGGTATGTTAGAGCTCAGTGTAAAAATTCAACAGCACCAAAAAGTGGCCCAACTCAGCAGGGTAACTCATCTCGTACATGTGGCGGTCAACATTAGAACAAGTTGTATGATCTTCAGGTTCGCCAGTATAAGGAAGATTCTCCTGCTGTAGTCAATGCTACGTTACGTGTCTTTGACCTTGATGTTTATGCATTATTGGATCCAGGGGCTACTCTTTATTTTGTAACTCCTCACATAGTAGTACAATTATGTGTCAGTCCAGAAACTATCGAAGAACCCTTTTCAGTCTCTACTCCAGTCAATGACCCAGTCACAGCTCGACGGGCATAGAGAAATTGCCCTGCGACAATCTCTCAGAAAGTCACCGCATCAAATATACTATAGTTTGAAATGATAGAGTTTGATGTCATTCTAGGCAAGGATTGGTTACATTCATGTTATTCCTCAATCGATTGCCGAACTAGGATAGTTCGGTTTAAGTTTCCAAACGAACCAATCTTAGAATGGAAGGGTAGTAGCTTAGCGCCTATGGATCGATTTATTTCTTACCTTAAGGCCACAAAGATGATCTCAAACGATTATCTCTATCATCTAGTTTGGGTAAAGGATTCTAGACTTTAAACCCTAACTCTCGAGTCAGTTCCAGTAGTTTGTGAGTTTCCAGATGTGTTTCCAGAAGATCTTCCCAGATCCCTCCCGAATGGCAAATTGACTTTGGAATTGATCTCCTTACAGATACCCAGCCTATTTCTATTCCTCCTTAAAGAATGGCTCAATCGGAGCTTAAGGAATTTAAAGAATATTTGAAAGACCTTCTAGATAAGGGCTTCATCAGACCTAGTATTTCACCATGGGGTGCACCAATGTTGTTTGTTAAGAAGAAAGGTTGTTCTCTCATAATGAGCATTGACAATAGACAGTTGTACAAGGTCACAATCAAGAATAAGTATCCCATCCCCAGGATTGATGACTTGTTTTACAAACTTCAGGGTGCTAGCCATTTTTCAGAGATAGACCTCATATCGGGTTATCATAAGTTTAGAGTCAGAGATAGTGACACTCCGAAAAAAACCTTCAAAACATGATATAGTTATTATGAATTTGTAGTTATGTCATTTATACTAACCAATGCTCCTGCAAGTTTCATGGATTTGATAAAAAGCATTTTTAAACAGTATCTGGACTTATTCGTTATCGTTATCATGAATGATATCCTCATTATCTCTAGGAATGAGGAAGAACACACTAGTCATTTTACAATTGTTCTACAGAATCTCAAGGATCACTAGTTATTCGCTAAGTTTATGAAAAATGATAGTTTTGGTTGCAATCCGTTTCTTTCCTTGGTCATACTGTATCTAGCGAAGGGATCCAAGTAGATTCACAGAAGCTGTGAAATAATGGCCCTGACCCACCTCTACTATAGATATCAGAAGTTTCATAGGTTTACTAGGTTATTAAAGAAGGTTCGTGGAAAGATTTTAATCCATAGCCTCACCATTAACTAGGTTGACTCAGAAGATGGTTAAGTTTGACGGTCAGATGATTATGAGAAAAGCTTTGCAAAATTGAAAACTAGACTTACTACAAATCCTGTCTTGACTCTACCAGAGGTCTCAGATGATTATGTGATCTATTGTTATATATCCAGAGTTGGCGTAAGTTGTGTGTTGATGCAACAATATAAGGTTATAGTGTATGCCTCTAGATTGCTTAAGATGCATGTGGAAAACTATCAAACTCATGACCTCGATTTTGCACCAGTGGTGTTTTCACTCAAGATATGGATACGCTACTTGTAAGGTGTTCATGTAGATGTGTTCACTGACCATAAGAGCCTTCAGTATGTATTCACCCATAAAGAGTTAAATCTTCCCAGAGGAGATGTCTTGAGTTCCTTAAGGATTATGTGATGAGTGTGCATTACCATCCTACTAAGGCGAATGTAGTAGTAAATGCTCTTAGTAGATTATCTATGGGTAGTGTAGCCTATGTTTAGGAAGAAAGGAAAGATCTAGTGAAGGATGTTCACAGATTTGCTCGCTTGATAGTTCGCCGTATGAGCATATCAGACAGCGTGGTAATAGTTTATAATGGGGAAGACTCGTCTTTGGTAGTGGAGGTTAAGGAAAAGCAAGACAGTGATCCAATCTTGCTTGAACTTAAGGGTGTAGTCCATAATCAAAGAGTGGAGGTTTTTTTCCCAAGGGGAGAGATGGTGTACTTCACTACCAGGGTTGATTGTGTGTTACTGATGTGGGCGAGTTTAGACATCACATTCTTGCAGAAGACCATAACTCTAGGTATTCTATCCATCCAGGTTCCACTAATATGTACCACAATCTGCGGGAAATCTATTGGTGGAATGGCATGAAAAGGGATATAGCAGACTTTGTAAGTAAGAGCCCCAATTGCCAGCAAGTCTACGTAGAACATCAAAAACTAGGGAGTATGGCTCAAGAGATTGATATTCCTACTTTGAAGTGAGATGTCATCAATATTAACTTCATCACAGGATGATCGAGTACTCGCAGACAGCATGACTCCATTTAGGTGATTGTTGATAGAAAGACTAAGTCTTCTAGTTTTTTGGCAGTCAAGACTACATATTCGGTAGAGGACTATGTGAAGATTTACATTAATGAGATTCAGAGGCGACATGGGTTCCTTTATCTAACATCTCATATACAGTTCCTTAGTTTACCTCTTATTTCGAGAAGTCATTTCAGAAGGGTCTTGGTACTCAAGTTAACCTTAGCACAATATTTCAACCGAAGACAAATGGAGAGGCAGAGTGTAACATTAAGACCCTTGAGGATATGTTGAGATCTTGTGTGATCGATTTCAAAGGTAGTTGGAATGATCACCTTCCACTAATTGAGTTCTCCTACAACAATACCTATAATTACAACATTCAGATGGCCCCTTATGAGGCTTGATATGGGCGTAGATGTAGGTCTCTTGTTGGTTGTTTTAAAGTAGGTAAAGAAGCTTTGGTAGGGCCAAATTCAGTCCTTTATGCGATGGAGAAAGTGCCACTCATTAGAGATAGACTTAAGACAACCCAGAGTCGTCAGAAATCTTATGAAGATGTATGGATAAGGGAACTACAGTTCAAAATTGATGATCGGGTTTTTCTGAACGACTCACCAATAAAAGGGGTGATGAGATTTGGAAATAAAGGGAATCTCAATCCTAGATATGTAGGGCCTTAAAATATCTTGAAAAGGGTTGCCAAGGTCGCATATGAGTTAGAGTTGCCAGCAGAATTAAGTGCAATGCATCCGGTCTTCCACCTCTCACTTTTGAAGAAGTTTGTTGGTGATCAAGACTCTTCAGTGCCATTAGAGAGTGTGGCGGTGAAAGATAGTCTTTCTTATGAGGATGTACCAGTTAAGATTCTTGACCGTCATGTTAGAAGGTTGAGAAACAAAGAAGTCGCTTCAGTGAAGGTTTTGTGGAGGAGTCAGTCCGTAGAGGGAGCTACTTGGGAAGAAGAAGAATCCATGGAAGTCAAGTATCCTCACCTCTTTCCTTCCGATTCCACTCCTGCTTGAGGTAATAGTTTTTCTTCAGTCTTCCAGTCATTCATGCGTAAATTCAGTTTTAGAATCATGTTCCCTCATCTTGAACTTGCATTTTCAGCGTAATTGCATTTACTCGGAACTCAATTCACATAGAAACTCAGTTCTCAATATTTAGTAGTAGGGTTTGCAACTCTCTCTCTCTCTCTCTCTATTTCAGCTAGTTTAATCTTCATTCGAGGACGAATGTTCCCAAGGGGGAGATAATGTAACAGCCCATAGCCAAAAAAGACCAAAACTAGCATTACAGACAAAATTTGCAGGTGCAACAAACGGTGGAATCGATGGATCGTAGCCTGACCCACAGTCTGTCCTGCACAATCGTCTATGGGATAATAAACATCCAAAATTTTCAGCCCAGAAAAGTTGGTTAAGTCTTGGACGACGGATGGACTTATAGTCCGTAGTTTAGACGATGGTGCGTAGTCCGTGTCCATCGATCAAGTAAAACGTTATGCCCATTTTAGTAAAGGCATGTCTAACAGGCCCTGTCGACGGACTCAACGACGGGGCGTAACACAATAGACGGACTGTCAATCCTGGCCGTCCATTGACCTGAAAGAAACTTTCAAAGGGGTAAAAGCTCATGAGCCCTAGTTCAAGAACGCCACAAGCTCCAGTAGTTCCATACCCGAAACTTAAGTATTTTATCATGGATTTCATCACCTGGTATGTGGGATTTAACTATTAGGTTCATTTCACCCATTGAGTCCCTAGTTTTTTGTCAAATTCTTGATTCACTTATCATGATTAAACCTAGAGTTTCTAGAACTTTAATAGAATTTTATGAATTTTTAAATATATGTTCCAAATAAGATTATCGTGTTATTACTGAGATTATCGCATTAGATTTCAGAACCCTAGCTTTATATTTCTTTAGTTCTTTAATTTCACATGCTAGGTCAAATATTTCGGACACTTCAGATATACAAGCCTCATATATAAATGCATCATTACCATATTAATTGTTGTAATTCTTAGTTGCATGTTTAGTTTCGAGCTATACATTATTTACGGAAACTCATACATAATTAGTTAATTTACAAAATTCATTGGGAGTAGCATAATACTGAGTTTTACTAGGGTTTAGTGTACTCAATAGTCCAAGAACTACTAGCCAAGTAGGTTGTAAGTCCCCACTGTGGGAAATCAGTTTAATAATCATGGCAGCATGCCTTTATACCTATGGCAGGGTATATTGAATTCTCTCGATTAGGCGTATACATTGGACTCCACATTTAGCTGATGTAATTTTATTATCGGTTATTAGTAGCTCCCACAGATCAATCAGACTCTCTACATTTACTATTTATCACTATACTCAGTATTCAGTTTCGACCTGCTATAAACTGGTCATTTCATCCAATTAGCTTAGAATTCAATTTATCATGTCAAATTATTATACTTTCTTTTGTGCTTGTTCAGTTATGTTTTATTTCAGCTTATTTCTGTCCTACATGCGCAGTACCCTTCAAGTACTGAAGCATATGTGCGCTACATCTTCACTTGATGTAGGTTCAGGTTCTCAGCATCCAGATCACGCATAGATCAATTTCTCCATCTCCAGATCCGCGAATTCAGTGGTGAGTCATCATTCTCTGAGGACAACAGTCATGAGTTTCCTTTCAGTATTTAGTCATTTAGCTTCAGTTTTTGTTGGATTTAGTTATGGCTTGTACAAGTATTTCTAGTCCAGTGAGAGACTTTTTTCAGACATAGTTAGTTAAAGCTTAGAAGTGAGTTAATATTTCTTTGTATTGAACTTAGCAGTTTTTCATATATCTTGGTTTTATCGTATGGGTATTCCCCATATTTTCATTATAATTTATGATTTAGCTTTCGAAACGGTTTATATTCTTTAGTATGTCCATGATCATGCCTACAAGGTTAGCTTGGTATAACTTGTGGTTCTAGGTTCCGTGTTCGCGTCTCGGGGGTAGCTCGAGGCGTGACAATAATTTAGAACATAGGGTAAAACATCAATTGTTTTTCTTAACATAGGGTCAAACATACAGTTAACTAAAAAATCACACATGAACTAGTCCTATCGTAAGTTATCCTAAGTCTCCCCTAAGAAAGACATAACGAAATTGCCCATACAATATCCTCAGTACCTACTTATAAGATCCTAAAGATTACTACGGAAAAGTGTAATTCTTCATTTACTCAAGTCACCACTCAATATCAAGACACTATAGAAACATACATATACTTAGGAACTTCACATAAGAACCATCCTCCAAGACAAGTCCCAAGTTACACCTAGTGTAATGTGAAAGTAGCATCTGATACTATTACTCCCACCCTAGTGCTGCTTGAGAATTAGACTAGGCATATCACATTTATCACATACATAACTTTCATATTGGAAGACATAAAATAAACATGTTTCCTGAACATTGGACATAATGTCACATTACTTTCATTTACATCATATCATGACCCATTCATACATTCATATAAGGACACACAAAGACTCCCTTCAAATTTCTACTAGTGCAATGGATAAGTAGCATCCCATTCTACCACCTATCATAAGTAGTACAGCGTTAAGAATACTTAGTTAATTTGTGTATATTTTTAGGGGCTAGATTTAGCCTAAATAGATCATGAGAACTTGACATGGAATCACTGTACTACCCCTACCGGATGAGGGATCCCTACTTGCCTAAGGTAGGTTCATATTCTTTAGCCTTTACATGGATTCTTCAATAGTTACACCTACACATGCGGATAGTTAATGGCTATGGTAATTTCTACTATGTAAATCATTCTATACTAGAGAGGAGAACCCATCTCAAGAGGTAAATTGGATACAACATCTCTACTCACGAAGTGTACCCACCCCTTCTTCAAATCCTCCCGCTGCTAAGCATAATTCCCCCATGGAACATTCATTGACTATAGGTTAAGAGACAACTATTGAACACTCCTTATCAACTCACGAAAGGTATCCACCCTCCAACATATCTTTGGAAAGCTATTGGGAATAGTGATGTTGTTACTAAACACTTCATCTCAACTCACGAAGAATGTTCACCCCAAAATCCCCCCCTTTTCTACTCAGGAATAGTAGTGATGGTTTAGACACTTCATTTCTACTCGTGAAGAGTGTCTACCTTATAATCCCCCATTTTAATTGATTGACTTCATTCATGCATTCAAGTGTGTTTGTGTGTGTGAGTACATGTGAGCACACCATTGACATAATGACCATCTTTCATAACATTTTATTTCTAGACATGGTCATACCCACATTTATCACAATTTAAACATTATTATAATTAACATTTTAAATGCATACTTCATTGAGACAAAAATCCTTCAAGATATTCATTTCAACCTTCTAACACATATCATATATATACATATCAAAATCATCACTTCATTTCACATATCATGCCTTGAAGGTCATTTTCACAATACACATATAACTTCATATACTTCAAGTAGAACCGCCACCAAAGGTGGACCATACCACTCAAGAGAATTTCATAATAAAGATTAAACAACACAACCCACTTACGATTCATCCAAGCTTTCACCACCTATCCACAATTTATCCAACAGCTCATCATAAAAAAGCCCTTAGGGCTGTAGCTAAAACACAATAATCCACCAAGAAACAGTCACTTTAACACAATCTAATCATGCTTATTAAACCCATTTTATAAGCTAAAGTTTGTAAAATGCATAGACATGATTCCATTGGGGTTTTGAGATTAACACAATCTTTTAAATCTAAGAACAACTAATTTTAATCATTAAAACATTTTCAAAGCAAAGACCCATACATAGAGTCAAGGAGTAAAGAAGTTTGAAGTTGAAATCCTTTTTGAAATGGATATTTGAATGAAATAACGTTCAAGGAGGACTAAAATACCTTAATGAGAAGGAACCCACAAGATTATTGATGAAGAAAATTTTGAAGAACTTGGTCCTCTTCCTTGGCTTTTGAAACTTCCTCTAAATAGAGGTTTTTGGAGAAAAGCTTTTTGGAGAAATTTGATTTGATCTTTAGGGTTTTAAATGGTGGGTAAAATGAAGTTTAAAATGACCTAAATAAGTCCACAAATCATCCCCAAAGTTCCCAAAAGACCGCCACACCATTTGGACCCTTTTAAAAATTCAAATTTTACTTAAAAATGACGTGGCCAAATCCAATCTGCGCTGGGAATCGTGGAGGGAGATACTGAATCTTGATTTTACAACACACTTAGGCAGGGACCCTCGCGCTACACGGGCGTCGCGAGGTGGGCTTCAAAATCTGCCCCTGCACGCTGCCTTGGGCAGTTCATTTGGACAACGTTCGGGTCCTTCTTAGGGTCCCTTAGAGTGGTCCTCGAGAAGTCGTTCTCAAACATTTTGACACTTCGTACATCCATCTAGGTACTAGGGTAATCCCTAATAGTTTTAGACAAAAAAAAATACCCAAAAAGATTGACCAAAATAAAGGACACACAAGCACATTCCAAGACACATTTTTTGAATGTCTTGAACGTTTTACTTTAAAACTTCACCAAGTGACTTCTAATGCTAAAATACACTATTTATTACACTATTAACTCATGGAACAAATGTGAAGGTCTAGTTTGACCTATTTCATATTTAGGGTCGTTACAATATCCTCTACTTAGAACATTATTCATCTTCAAATAACACTAAACATTTGCATGGACTTCTAGGATACAACTAGCATCATACCACACATGTCATCAAGGTCATGATATTCATACTCAATGCACCAACTCAAAAGGAACACTAATTTCACATCCTTAAGCATTTTAAGCAACCTAAGCAAATTTGGAATGTTTCAATATTTCAAAGCACACACTTACTTCTTAATTTTCATTTCATTTGTGGACGAACTACCTTCTCAAACAATAGACATTTTCATCACACCATCATGAAACTCAAAATACAATAACCTTTAAATCACATATTGAAACATAGAAAAAAAAACTTTGAAGTAATTACGGAAATATAGTAAGCTACGCATTGACATGAGAAATATAGATTAACTACAGATCTACTCATGTGACTGAAATATCATCAAGATCATGCAAGACATATCATAATCAATGAAATTCATAACATAAGGAGACATGCAACTCACACTAATGCAATACTCCAAAACATACAAAACTACTATGATATTTGGCCTCAAGCTTGAGTAAGAATAGAAACAAAGATAAGGTTATCAACTACCTTCCTTATTAATCCATTCTTCCCCACTTATGGTACACTCATCTAAAGAAAATCAAAACAATCAAAAAGAACCTAGGACTTACCAAGGCCTTACTCAGGATTAATTTCTTTAGCTCGGAGTACATAGAAATGATTCATCTTTTGAGCAATGGGAGTCGAACCATCATGAGGAGCTTGGTTGACCTCCTTGCCTTTTGCCTTGAGGGTAGGGAAATCTTTCATCTTATTACCCGTATTACCACATCCAAAGCAACCATCCGCACCGGAAAGAAACTAACCCAAGTGTTTCTCCCTAAAACTAGTACACCTAGGCCTCTCAAAAGCATAACCACCTCCTTGAGAATTTTAGTTTTTAATCCTATACTTGTTTCCCATGGAAATATCTTGAATATAGAACCTTTTATTAGACGTAGGTTGACTTTACTCATCCAATATAGGCCTCTTTCCATCCATAGTCACCTCACAAAACTTGGACTCCTCAATTTGTTGAGCATACACTACGAGCCTAGAGATATCCATATCATGACGGAGCATAGTCCTAGGACATTCTTTTTACACTAAGCTAGACACCTCCATCACAAATTTTTTCATCCTAGCCCTATGGTTGGCTACTAAGGTTGGGGAATACTTAGAAAATTGGGAGAATTTGAGATATTACTCTTTCACACTCATTCCCTGTTGATGAAGGTTCATCAATTCCACCAAATTTTTGTCCATCAACTCTAAAAAGAAAAACCTATCAAGAAAAGCCACCTTGAAAAATTCCTAATCTATCAAACCTTCCCTTAAGGTTCTCTCATCCCTCCGTTGCTCAAACAACACTTGAGACACATCTTTGAGTTGATAAGCCTTTAGGTACGCTTTCTCTCTAGGATTTACACCCATATTATCCACCACCTTGAATACCTCATCTATGAAGCCTTGTGGATCTTTGTAAGATCCCAAAAATGACTAAGGTGAAGCTAGAGCCTAACATGGTTTTCGTAATGGTTTAGGGTCCTAAAATTTTGTATAATGTGGGTTTGAGGCAGTGTATAAGAGTTTAGGTTCTTTGGAAGTGAAACGTCAAGGGACGACCAAGACGTTCGACAACTAAATAACCTATGTGCCTCATATGTGGTTTTATGTGTTTATATGTGATTCATGATGTTAAAGGTTCTTAGTTATTATAGTGTATATAGGATGTTAGTCAAGTTTCGTGAATTTTTAAGGTCAAAAATACAAGAAGGTCCATGACGTTCGAAAGGCTTGCCTTTAAACGACCTTGTCTGTCTATGTATGTTTCATCAAGTTTTTCGTGTTCATTATGGATGAAACTACT
The DNA here is from genome assembly GCF_001406875.1 of Solanum pennellii. Lineage (NCBI taxonomy): Eukaryota > Viridiplantae > Streptophyta > Magnoliopsida > Solanales > Solanaceae > Solanum > Solanum pennellii. The sequence goes on from NC_028643.1 coordinate 54,851,397, forward strand.
GTGTTAGGTACTAAAATCGTATACAAAAATTTTTGGGTTGTAAACGTCTTGGTACGACTCAATGTAGGACCCACAAGAGTCCCTAAAGGAGGACACCAACATTGGAGCTAAACACCGCCCGACAGTGGCAATCGACGGCCCAAATGATTGCCAGTAGACAAGGCGACGGCCTGTTGATTGGTCTCATCGATGTATCCAAGTTTCCTACAGTTTGAGAGTCTATTAAGAAACCCACAAGACCCCACCGATAGGGCATGGGTGAGACCACGGTCCGTTGGTATGGGCTTCGATGGTGCTGAAAAATCTCGCAGTTTTCTGTTAAGACTTGGGGTTTTTGGGAAATTCACCCCTAGTCTTATAAAACATGTGGACTTTTTTTTTTATAGATTTTCGGGTCTTTTTATAGTATATATGCTATTAAACTCTCATTTAAACCCTAAGATCTAAATCAAAACACCTTCCTTCTTAAATATTCTCCTAAAATAAGGTTATGTGAACATGCTTTGATATTGATGAATTCATGTGTAGATTGTTCTGAGCTTTTTATTCATCTATAGATTATGATTAATTGGTTTATAGGTTTTTTCAATTTTATCAATTGAATATCGTACATTATTGGATCTATTGAACATTAGGCTTATTGAATTGATATTGAATTGAGGCTTATGATTATTGATATAGTTTCAATGGGCTATCTAATGATGCAGTAATAATATTCAATTGATATCTAGGTTGTATTAGATTGATGAGAATGTAATGACTTGACCTAGTTTCATTGATTATTCATATAATTGTACTGAATTGTTGGTTATGGCCATGGTAAGGGACTTATGATATAGAATTGGATGATTTAGCCTTGAAATCGAAGTGGTAAGATGGAGTGGGGGTATGCTGCCCTAATTCCTTTTATTTCATATTAATTAGACTATAACTATCTTGTGATTGGTATGGTCCACTTATGGTGGCGGTGCTATGTGAATTGAAGTGGCCTTTTCGGCGTTACTTTACGAAATATGATGATCATGACCTTGTCGGCATACTTGAAGTATTATGATGTTTTTTTATAGCTGTTCTATATGAAGTATGAGCATATGTATCTACATGTGAAGTAATGTTAAATTATGTGTTCTTTCAATGTATGTTAGGAGATCATGTACACTATGACTATGTCTTTATATATGTAGTCTTTAATGTTGATACATGATTATTCCTTGACCATATGATTTGGTATAGTTATATTGATAATGATATTGTAATGTATAGGATGCCAAATAGATTATAAGGGTCATTCCTAAGTGCTTAAAAGAATGATATGCTGTATGTTATAAAGGAAAAGAATGTGGGGTATTGTTTGGTAGACTTGTGTCCCTTACTTGATAAATATATGAATGATATGTGAATATGATATGTCTTGACCATGTAGGCTTACTGCACCCTTTTCATTAATCAATGGAAGATATGCGAGACCTTAGAGGATGTTAAGAAGGTCATGTACGTGGTAAAGGTTATGTTATGCATGTTGAAGTTGAGAGCCGTAATTGTATCCTTCATATAAAGGAATGGTGTACTCAGGGTTGATTGGCTGGAACGACATCATATCATCCATAGGAAAGTCCTAATGAGCTATCTTAGTATTTATTGAAAGGTAGCCCTAGTGGACCTCTTTGTTAGGGTGAATGTGATTGGGCTATGAACTAGATAAGGAACCCTCTTCATGTGATCGTTTAATGTCAATTACTCTATGAGAACCAAGGATAGCACTGAGTGATTATGTTAATGAATGTGGATCTAATTGAGAATGAGACTAGAGTACAATGTACCTCTACTTGAGAATGAGACTAGAGTGCATAAAAGTCCTTTGTATTCCTCTACCATGTGCCTACATGGGATGTGTCCTAGCTCTACCCTTGGCAAGTATAACACCTTATCGTAGTAGGTTAGAACTCCGGATTCCATGTCTTGATATCATGGTCTATGTCGATCATTTCCTATTGTCATCATGTGGGATACTTACTAGAACTAGAGAAGTTCTATGATGTTTAGGTGGTGGTACGGGACGCTATCTAGACATTGCACAATACGCTTTGAAGGTGTTAGTGAGAGTCCCTAGGTCTTGTTCCAGAACATTACTTGAATGTCCTTTATGTGTTGAATGTCTCTTAATGAACTAATGAATATAATGACTTAAGTTTAAGAAAGTATGTTAAATCAAGTAGTTCTTATCTTGAGTAGTTAAGGGTTGTATAGTTAAGGTACGAAGGGGGCATAGTAATCGTCACATCTTATATTACCTAGATAAGTCTTAAAATGACTCTAGTTAGGGAAGTTGGTTATTTTGTAGACATGATCTAATCCTTAGGTAGTCTTAAGGATTACTTAGGTAATCTTGAAGAGGTCACTGTGGACGTTATCTTCTTGATTTACTTAAGTAAGTCTTTTAATAGCTTTTGGATGGCAAATGTCATATCATCTATTTTCTAATGTGTTAAGTGAGAATTATTCTATCTTAGGTAGTCAATAGGATCTCTCAAGTGTGTGTTTAAGGGATTGTATGCGTTGTCGCTTCACAACTCACTCTAGCGAACCTTAGAATCACCTTGCATAGGAGGATCTCATGTTCATATGTTTGATGTTTTGTAAATGAATGTTGATCTCATTATGGGTTGTCTTCAGGATATTTTAGGTGTTCTTAGAGAGGGTGTATGGACGATCTCTCTTTGTATTACTTAAGAGAGTCTTAGGATAGCTTCTAGTGAGGGGCTTATATGCTAAATGGTATGTAAGGTGAAGTGAAGGAACTTTATTGTAGTCTAACAGTGAAGTGAGTTACTGTTACATTTCTTAAAATGTGACTTTTTTCATAAATGATTTCCTATGTGTTTCTAAGTTGTTAAATGTTGTTCTTATTCTTATAGTATGATGTTTCAATCAAAATTCATGAAAAGCATGCAATTCAATAGATGTCCTTTTTCATGGTTTTTGCATTGCTTCCATACTTAGTACATCTAATGTTCTAACCCGTTCTTTTCGCTTTTTGATTAAAGTGTAGGGAATTTGAAGTCTTGATGTGCCATGGAGGATGGATAGGTCTCTAACACTTTGAAGATGTTGTATTGGTGAGTCCTCGTCGTTTCAAGGATAATATCCACATGTTCCTTATGTCATAGTGATTATTTTATTGTCTTGTATGAGATTCGTCCCAAGTATTGTATACTCTAATGTTTAGATAGTTCAAGTAGATATTTTTGTAAAGGTTTAGTTTTTTAAATTAAAGTCTTCCGCTTGTGTAATGTTTATGAAAGAGTTCTTTGTGCATGAAGAAAGTTTTAAATTCTTACCTATTTTATTATGTTTATTGTGCAATAAATGATACGAGAGGCTTAGATGAGACTTCAATGATGCTCTAACTTCTACCGTGTACTCATGGGTCGTGACAATCTTCGTCCACCTTAGTGCCATGGAATGTAGGAGGGTTCAACTTCAAGAAATCCCGGATTCTAGAAGCGGGAGTACTTGTAGTGGGTTGAGGTCCAACTCCTAGGTTAGCTTGGGCAACCACATCATTAGTGACAACATGAGATTGAGTCGTCATGAATTTTCTCAACACCCTAAGAGCATCTATTATCTCCACATTAGTCATATCCCCCTTAATATAAGGTTGTTGAGGACCTTGGGACATTGGAGGCATTTGGGGAACTTGAGGTCCTTGAGGTTCTTTAGGTTCTTGAGGGGGAACCTCCTCATTCACATCCTCTTGGTTAACTATAGGGACTTGCTCATTCTGCAGAGGAATTCTCTCAGTAGCTATTTCTCCATCCTCCCTTCAAACGGGTGTCGTCCTCGTGTCTTATCCTATAAACACAAGAGAAGAGGTTCAAAAGAGGAACTTATAAAACTCAACTCTATGGCACGACACTAGAGTAATAAGGAAGTGAAACTTCTATCATCCTATAGCCTCTAACTCTTGGGTGTGTCGCGGCTCACACTGATGATCAAGACTCAACTAGACGTGGATTATGCGACTTTTAGACCCTAAACTATTTCCCATAGACTTACACTCTGATACCCAGATTTCTAACGACCCGGAAGTACACCCAAGAAGTATGGGATACCCTTAGGTCGGAACAAGGACTGCTTGACCTCTAGGAGGTCTTACACAAGCCTCTTATCTATCATTCATTACATAAAGTATAAAAAGTAGTGAAAAATTTAAAGCTTTAACAAGAATATTATAATAAGAAATATATATAATAGAATCTATCGAATAAGTCCTGTCGTCACATGCAAATCTTAAAGACACACCTTAAATATATATATATATATACATGCATGTATAAGATATAAAATTGTCTTTAAACCGGATGTCTCATTTTATAACCTTCTAAAACAAGAGTATATCAAATGGGTGCATCCCATATATCAATGTTATAAAGCCACATATATACTAGGCAATCTTTAGTACTCAAATGAAAATGAAAAAACTAGAAATCTTATTACTAGAACAACATCAATAGCTTGATAGTGGCATTGCCTTCAGAATGTGAGTACTACCCAACGTGGATGAGTGAGAATTTGAAGTATTCCTTCAAAATCATCTCGAAATTCGTTCAACAAACGGAACCTAAAATGTTTAGATTAGAATATTGATTATTTCAAACTTGCAAGATTCTTGTAGTGGTTATGTTATATTAATCTTGATTTTGTTTTGATTTTTGTTAGCTTTACTAAGATTAAGGATTTAAATTATGACAGCTCCTTTAAATCAAAGTTTCAAGACATATACAATAGATTTGTCGATTCTAAACTTTAAAGTATTGTTACGTAATTTGAGTTTAAACAAATATTGTCTTAATTTCTCCATATATATTATGATTCTATTTGAATTTCTCCAATACTATTTGAATAAAAAATTATCTCAGTTTCTCTTTATAAATTATGATTCTATTTGAATTCTCTAATACAATGTAAATTTGTTAAAATATTCTCTTGTACATTTATGATCTTGAAGTAGGTGTTTATTGTTTTTATCTTTAGTATATCGTCCCCTAATAATGTTTTTAAATCAAACACAATCGATAAGAGATGGTACAGATGCAAAGACAGTCAAACAAAGCCAATACAATTATTATATAGTTCCCTTCATAAAATAAAGTTTGATCTATGCATAGATTTTTGATATCATTCATATTTTTCTGATTGAATTTATATTATTTTTTAAAAAATAAATGTCAAAAACACTCCTAAATTATTCTCTTTTTTTGAGTTTTATACCCAAACTATTGAGAGTGTGTTTCATACCTAAACTATCATTTTTTAGTTTGAGAACCCGGTGGTGTGTGTACTGCACTCTCTCTTTTATTTGGAAAAACCTTGACACATGACACTCCACATAAATAAAATATTTCATCTTGATAAAAATTAATTAATAAACTATTAATATTAATTTAAAAATTAAAATTAAAATACAATATTACTATCAAAAAATTAAAAAGAAATGATAAAACTCCACTACTTCCTCATG
>NC_028643.1:54857745-54924435 GCF_001406875.1 Solanum pennellii
TACTTCATCCTCACCCCCACCCCCTAGAGAAAAAAAATCCCCACCCCACCCCCAATAAAAAAATTTATATTATCTTATTTTTAAAAAAAATTAAGACTATATCCTATCGTATTTAACTATCCCCTCCTAATTATTATCTTTTTTACATTTTTCACGTTTGTGTAGATATGTGTGTACATATATATTTTTGAGAAAATTCTATTAGTTGAAGAATATAACATAAGTAAATTAAAAACTAAAAAAAAGTCTTGTTGTTGCAAGTGAAAAGTATTTTCATATGTATTTAGCTAACACTAAATGAGAAATAAAATTGGTTGCGAAAGGTTAGATGGGGTGGGTAGAATTTTCTTTTAAAAAAATAATATCTAAATTATTATTTGAAGCGGTGGGGATGGGGTGTGGAGGAGGAGATGAAGTAAAGAAAAATTAAATACTTTTATAAAAAGAAATATACAACAAAAAAATGGCGGGGGTAGGGGTGGTGAGAGAAAGTCATGGACTGGGGTAAGAAAAATATTTTACATTTTTATTTTATAAGAAATATTTTTTTGTATAATAATTTTTAGTTTTAAATTTTAATTATATCAATAATTTATTTTTTTTTTCAAGGTTGAATATTTTGTCTATGTGGAGTGTGATGTGATAATTTTTTAAGATTAAAAAGAGAGTATATTACACACACCATGATGAGAGTAGTATAAATGATGAGAGTAGTATAAAAGAGAGAGGTCTGCTTCTCAAACTAAAAGTGACAGTTTAGGTATGGAATTCACACTCTCAATAGTTTAGGTAAGAAACTAAAAAAAAAATATAATTTAGGTGTATTTTTTATATTTATCTCTATTTTTTTGGTCAAATTTTGGTTTGTATCTCACTACAAGTTTTAAGAATATTTATGCGATTTAGAAAGTTTAAACTAATTGACAAAGATTACATGTGCATGTTATATTTAATTACCTATCCAATTATCATTTTTAAAATTCGTAAGTCATAACCTTCATGCTTTTCTATTTGATTCATACTTTTGTTTGACTTAATGGAGAAGATTTTTTAATTTTGATTTGATATGAGAGAAGGTGACAAAAACTCTGTAAATTATGTACTGATTTTGTATTTTTTTCCATGTATATATTGTAATGATTAAAGTCTGAAAGAACGATGCATATGTTGATTGTTTCTTCCATGTTTAGTTTTCTATATTTACTCTTTATTAGTACTCTGTAATTTAGTTTTCTATAAAAAAAATAATTTATTGTCATAACATTTATTTGAGATTGTTACATTTTGTACTCATTACACGCATATTTTCGTTAAATTATAATTATCCTAACCAATGTATTAAATATTGCATGGGACACACTTGCAAGACACGTGTTCATAAACTAGTTCATACATAAGAACAACACTCCAAGGCTTCCCACAAGAAAAACTAGTGCAAGGCATAGGCAGAGTCCCATACCCCTATTGAAGCTAAGTCAAACCTCTTAAATCCCATAGTTAGTTTGTACTTCATTACTTCATTTTAGTTTAGAGAACACTTTCCTTAACCAAAATATACCACAAGATATAAATGTGGAATCCGGTGTTGTAAAACCTTACATTGATTGAAGGTGGCGGCCAAAATAGAACTAAATATAAACATAGCTTTTTAAGGGGATCCACTAGCTTGTCTTCCTGTGGGGGAAACATAGTTAAGGAACTAGGAGATATGTATGAACTATCTAAATGCCACTTGGCACTTGGTGCCCCATCTAATGAGAATCCATAGGATAAGTATCCCTCATAGGGGACTCAACAACTCATCTTGAACTATAGGGTGAATCTTCCTTTACGGGAAGTCACCACCACCCATTGTCAATTTCTCTCCGTGCTAAGCCAATGTCTATTTTGAAATGTCTTTATGTCATTCATTATTTTCAAAACTTAGTTAAGGTTTTAGGGTCTATCCCTTATATAATCATCATCGTCATATCTCAATAAGAATTGCATAAGTATTTTCCTTTCTTTACATTTTCATAGATGTGAGGTTAGAACATTTACATAATCATATCATGATAAGGCACATTAGTAAGTTTCACCATCCTTATTACATTTACATCTTAGTCAGCACTTCACAAAGCATTGTCAAGACATTCCAATTCAACATCATACCAACCCTATCAATCCTAATACAAGATATACTTCAATAAAATGTCATCACTTAATCACAAGTAACGACAATTTATGCAAATAGTTGAGAGTATAAGACTTACTCCAAATCTTCTTCACAATACAATCATTAAGGTCTTACCATAAACCATTCTCAATTCAACCCAACAATGGCCGTAATATAATCACACCATCGTAATAAACATAATAACAAAACCAATTGAATCACTTGACAACAATTCATTACTAGTTCATAGCCTAGAATTTTAGATCAAGTTCATAATCTACGTCTCAACCTAGGTTAATTACTCAAGAACTAGCATAATTGGATTACAATGTATCAAAATATACTAATTATTTGCATGATAACTACATAGGGTGTTAATTCACAAAGTAGTCAAGCCAATTGAGTCAATACTATACAATTCAATTCAAGATCACAACCTAGGGTTAAGGGGAATACATCATCTTCTACAATTGAGACCAATACATAAAGAAGTATTCTAATTGATCCATAATACATGTTAATATACTCATCATAACCAAAAAGAATCACAAACAAAGCAATTCACTAGATCAATTTCGTATAGAAAAAAAACCCACTTGAGTTCATCTTTTTGAATTCAGTTTGAAGGAACCCTTTGGGGAATGATATCCAAAAGGTGAAATGAATCCCATAAATTGTTGATTGATTAAGTTTGATGGACAAACATGACCTTTGTCAGCCCTAGAACCCTCTTGACCTTGACTTATATTCTGTTCCTCTACTTGGGATAGAGAAAGGAGAGAAGGAAGAGTAATTTGGTTTTGGGAATTATGAGGACATATGTTAGTTTAATTAGGTTATAGTATATATATAGGTCATTAAACCACTTAATTAGACCTCCCTATGCCCCTAAAAATAAATTAAAAACCTAATTAATTAATTAGTCAACTTGAAAAAGTGCATCAAAACAGTGTGCTCACAGGCGAAAGGTTGAGTGATGCCACGTTTGTGAAACAACGGCCAAGGGACCAACTGTCCTGTTGGTCATTTTTTTTTGACTGAGGCTGTCCAAAACAGGCACACGAATTTTTCTAAGTGACCATCGACGGTGGCCATCGAAGCCCCATTGATTTGACCATGAGCCATTTCCTGCAACCTTCATTGGACACTCCCTTTTGGTAGCTTCTGCCAAATTTCGAGGGTCTTTCTCAAGGACCCTTTTGTTGGTCCTTGGGGAGTCATACCAAGATGTTTCAACTATAAACTGACTCTAATATGTGTTAGATACCTTACCACCAAATTTAATCATTTTCGACGTCATGGACGTTCGTTGACTATTTTATTTGAAACCTCCTAAGTGGCTTATACAAACTAAATTGGACCTTAAAACAGTGACAGAATCCTTAGGCACTCATATTAGCCTCTAGAATACGTCTTAGACTTTCGGAGTGTTACATACTTAAAATGGACAAATACCACACATAAGACGAACTAAAATCCAGAGTCAAGATGACAAATGATCTTAATCTAGACAAATGCCAATAGTGACAAATTCACAACCACAAGAAGAACAAGGTCCCAAAAAGAGTGCCAAGTGATCAAACAATCCGTACAAGTTGACGTGTTACACAACAATCTTTTATGTCTAAATGACAATAAAAAGACAAAGCAAAGTTAGAAGAGGTAACCAAGCTACCAAGACAATATTTCAGATATACCACCAGGTAAAAATATTACAAGCACAAATTTAAACACAAACCACAGTACTTAAGACAAGAAACAGGCCAACAGTACATCAAGAGTTCAAACTTTAGACCAGCCAACGTATGAAAGTCCTTAACTTGTTCTCGAGTATATACAAAATTAAAAATAAAATTAAATATTTTCCTTAATTCATAGCAGCTCTATATTTTTTAAGTAAAACAGGATTATCATAGAAGTAAGCCTAGCCTGTACAAATACGACTAAGATCCCAAAATAATAATTTTGTCAAACAAAAACACTTCATGTCAAAATATAGATTTGAATTAGGAAATGACAATAATTGACTTTATATCCTTCATAAAAGATGTAGAAACATCTCCTAAGCTAGCAAATATTCAGGAATCACCACAAAAGAAGTTTTGTATAAAAAGATATATTCAAAACACTAACAGTTTAACAGAGACGATTTATAATTCCAGAATCTGGACAAAAATTTTCATCTGTAGTTTCGCATATCTAGAATTCAGAACACAAAATTAGAGTTTAACATAAACATAGGAGTTCTAGTTATGTGCATATAGCTTTCTAACACATATTTATACATTGGAAATTATGTTCTGTAGAACGAGATATCCATAAAACACCAAACGGTACACAACATAGAAATAGATTTCATCACTTACCAAGAGGGAGTGTGTGTGTGTTTGTGTCGGATTCAAGCTAAATGGAGATAGTTTTTCACTTTATTTTGAAGAATTTTTTTAGGAATGTTCTAAATTTCCTATCCATCAAATGAAACGAAATTTTATATATAGCTACCAAAGTGATCCTTGTCACCTTGAAAAATTTCACCAAACGGGGCTGCAAAAACAAATAGTTAGCTGCCCAAAAAACATAAATATATACCTATATTTATATACCTTATACCAAAACATCTAAAATATATGTAAATATAATCAGAAAATTATGAAAATACTCCCATCCAATACCTTAAATTACGATAACACTTATTATAAGTAAGGTTGCAAGTATCGCAAAATTTCTAGTCCCCAAAATAAGAATAAAACATAATATAGTAATTAAGCAATGATGTATGGAGAAAAGAATCTTGGTCTAGTATATTAGGGGTGTTACAACTCTCTCCCGCTTAAAGAAATTTCATCCCGAAATATACCTTAGACTAGTCCAAAAATAAGTGTGGATATTGAGTCCTCGTGTCTTCTTCTCTCTCCCAGGAACCTTATTTTCATTAATGATTCGTCCAAAGTACCTTTACTAAGGGGATTCTCTTGTTCCTAAGCTCATTTAATTATCGAGCTTGAATTATGATATGCTCTTCATTATATGTCAAGTCATGATTAATCTCAATAGATTAAATTGGAAGAATATGAGATGTATCAAAACGATATCTTTTGAGGATTGAAACAAGGAAAATATTGTGGACCTTATTAAACACCGGTGGTAAAGCCAATATATATGCAACTGGTTAGACCCTTTCAAGTATCTAATAATGTCGTATAAATCGGGGACTGAGTTTTCCTTTACGGCCAAATCTCATAATATTTTTCCTTTGAGATACTTTTGAGAATACTTTATGCACAACTTCGTATTTAATGTCATGCCTTGTAAGATCAATGTACAATTTCTCTATCCGAAAAAATCTTCAAATGATCCTTGATAATTTTTACCTTGTCCTCTGTTTGTTGTAGTATTTCAGGACTAATAAGCTTTCATTCACCAATTTCACTCAAACAAAGAGGGGTCCAAATATTTTTTCCGTATAAGGCTTCATAGGGATGTATTTCAATACTTTATGGGTAGCTATTATTCTATGAAGATTCTATCAAAGCCAAGTGTTTGTCTTAACAAACCTCAAACTCCATAACGCATGCTCATAACATATCTTCCAAAAATTTTATCACTATTTCTGACTGGCCATCTGTTTGAGAATGAACGAAGTGCTACATTTCAACTTAGTACCCAAAACTACCTGCAAGCTACCCAAAAATCTATATATAAACGTTAGGTCTCGTTCAGATACAATAGACAAGCGGATCCCATGTAGTGTTAAAATCTCATTAATGTACAAGTCGGCTAAACGCTCAATTGAGTAATCTATTGTAATTGCTAAGAAGTGAGCCCTCTTGGTTAGCCTGTCTGCATCACCCATATTCCATCATGATTTCTTCGAGTGGAGGAAGTCCAAAAAAAAAAGTCCATACTAATTCTCTCCCATTTCCATTCGGGCATCGACAAGGGATGTAGTTAACCAACTGGAACTTGATATTTTGCCTTTACTTGTTCACAAATAAAAAAATTTGAAATGAACTCTGCAATGTTTCTCTTCATACCATTCCACCAAAGAAGTATATTATTCTTTCTATATTTCTCTCCTCAATTTGTCATCATTAGGGACACATTATATGTTTTGATAAAGTAAGACACCATCCTTTGTTAATGAAAAATCAAGGTTTTTCCTGTTTTGGACTTCTCTAATTAATTTTACAAGTTTATCATCTAACTTTTGTGCTTTCTTAACATGTTCAAGTAATATTGTCCTTGCGTGAAAACTAGCAATGATAGAATTATCTGAATTAGTTGTAAAACAAACATTCATGGATCTTAACTCAAGGAGCAATCTCAAAGGACTCAAAGAAATACTTGCGAAGGATTTTCGTCTTAGGGCATGTACAACTACATTAGCTTTACCTGGATGATAATCAATCGTGCCGTCATAATCCTTGCTGAGTTCAACCAATTTATGCTGTCTTAGTTTTTGATCCTTTTGAGTACCCATGTACTTCAAACTCTTGTGATCAGTAAAAATATAAAATTTCTCTGCAAACAAATAAAGCTGCCATTTTTTAAAGCAAAAACTATAGCAGCAATTTCAAGATCATTAGTAGGATAATTAAATTCATGTGGTTTTAGCTTCTGAGAGGCATAAAAATTCACTTTCCCCTCTTATATTGAAACGAATCCTAGACCATTGTAAGAAGCATCATTGTACACGACATATTTTTTTCCTTCAATTTTTTGAGTAAGTATAGGCGCTTACTTCAGCAAAGATTTGAGAGTTTCAAAGCTCTTTTGACATTTTTTAACCCAAATAAACTTTATTTCTTTCTGCAAGAGTGTAGTCTAAACGGAAGCAATAATGGAGAAGCCTTTCACAAATCGTCTATAGTATCCTGCTAAGCCCAAGAAACTTCTTACCTTAGTGAGAATTTTGGGAGTTCCCCATTCAACAACTGCTTGTATCTTACTAGGATCCACCTTTATGCCTTCACTTGATTCAACATGTGCTATAAAAGATACTTCATCAAGCCGAAATTCACAGTTACAAAGTTTAGCATAAAGTTATTTTATCCTTCAAAATCTTCTTAATAGTCCGAAGATGTTTATCATGGTCTTCACTGCTTCTGGAAAATAATAATATATCATCTATAAAAACAACCACAAATTGATAAAGATAAGACTTGAACACTAAATTCAATAGATCCGTGAATACGAAAAGAGTATTTGTAAATACAAATGGCATCACAAAAAATTAATGACCATACTGGTTCAAAAGAAGTTTTAGGAATATAATACTCTCGAACACGCAGTTAGTGATATCAAAACCTCAAAACAATCTTTCAGAATAATTTAGCACTATACAGTTTTTCAAATAAATCATCAATCCTAGGTAGTGGATATCTATTCTTTATTGTTATTATGTTCAATTGTCCATGGTCAAAACAAATCCTAAGAGTTTCATCTTTCTTCTTCACAAATAAAATAGGGGCTTCATATGGAGAACCACTAGGTCGAATAAAACCTTTCTAAAGAAGTTCTTGGAATTGAGATTTTAATTTTCTTAATTCTACTGGAGCCATTCTATAAGGAGTGATAGAAGTAGGGGTAGATCCAGGTGTATGCTCGATTGGAAATTCAACCTCTCTTTCCAAGAGAATCAAGGATGGTTTTCTGGGAAGACTTCTGGAAAATCACATACATCAGCTATCTCCCTGACAGATGGAATCTTCAACTATGTATCAACTATTTGATAAAGGTATGCCTACATCGTTGACACATAAAGTTTCATGCCAAAGCCGCAGAAATAATACTAGATATCAATGATCTATCACCTTGTACAATTATATGTGAAACATGTAGGATCTTTTAAAGTCACATGTTTTGACCTACAATGTATGACTCATGATATTTATAAATCCAACCCATCCCGATAATAACAACAAAATCCTTGAAGGGAATTTCAATCAAGTCAACAGGGAAGAATAGGCTTTGAATCACGAGACGACAATCACGATATATTCCAATACACACAACCTGATAGCCCAATGGGCTTTGAACAAGCACATCATGATTAAGTGTCATGATTTCACATTATGAGGAAGAACAAATGAATAAAAATTATAGGAATGTATAGAACCAGTAAAAAACAATGTAAACACACACAAGCCAGATAAGTGAAATTTACCGACAACCACGTCTTCTTCATCTTGATCATTCGTCTTTCTCATTGCTTATTCTCCTACATGACCCCTTTTGTCACGAGCTTAATTAGATTCACTTGTACCTACTGCTTGGGTGTTCCTAAGTCTTGCACCTTTATTAGTATGAGGAGGATTAACAGAAGGCTTATGAGCCCAACCTTTATTTCCCAAAGAAGGAGCATTATTAGGATTAGGAAATTCCTCCACTTTATGATTAAAGATCCCATAATTAAAGCATGCACCTGAGTCTCTCCTTCAAGTAGTAAATGATTTTTTCCACATTGTAGACAAGTGGGAACTCGACGATCACCTTGACCATAATATAGAGTGCTAGATGTAGAAAAATCTGATCTGTTTTGCTTTGGTTGAGCTTGCCTGTTATCACTTCTAGCCTTAGAATTATTAAACGTTACCTTTTTTGATGGACCTACAAAATTTGATCTAGGTTTTATAAATATGTTTTCATTTCTATTAGCTTCTTCTTTATCAAGTCGTTCCCAAGTAAGCAGCAGACAATAACTTAAAAAGTTCTCATGTAAAAAGATCGCCACATCCTTCCTAATGTAATAATTAGAACGATCTTCAAATTTTTTGCACTTATCTTTTTCTTCCTTAATAATACCTACAACATAACATGAGAGCCTTAGAAATTATTGTTCATATTTAGCAATAGACATGCCTCGTGTCCTTATATTCAAAAACTCTTTTTTCTTTGCATTACAATAACAAGGTGGTAGATACATCATATGAATTTCCAAGTAAGAACAGGAGGTTTTACCTTGGTATTCAGAACACTTACCCACCAATCATAAGCATCCTTTTTGTAATATTGAATAGCATATTTAAATTTCGCAACCTCTAAAAACTCCTACTACTCAAACACCCTCTTCATGCAATCAAACCATTGTTTAACATCAGTAGGATCAATAGTGCCTTCAAACTCCACTCCACCCATTTTCCTTGTTTTCTCAAAGTTAATCCTGTTTGTATCATGTATCGATTCAACCATGTGGTGGAAGAATTCAACCATTTGTTGAAATGGAGGAGTCATGGCTTAAGTACCATGATTCATGTAAGGATGTAAACCAACTCTTACAAGATGGTTGTTTCCCACTTCAGACCCACTAGTGTGGGGAAAAAACTCATTGGAGGTATGTTCTACAACCCCTTCCAGTGCAGGAGGTTAGGAAATAGAGGTACCCGAAACATCACGAGCAACTTCCATAGGTTGTTCAAAAGAAGAAGACATAACTTAATTCCTTCAAAAGGGAAGAACACATTGCATTAAGGACATGTGCAAGATGCATGTGCACTCTAAATGCAATAAGAATATGGAAAACCACATAAGTGAACATGATCTCTAAATAGAACCTTTACGAAAGAAAATAAATATCCAAGTAATTCACAACAAAAGTCCTAGAATAATAAACCTAGACTCTAATATCAACACTTGTAGCGAGCGCTTCAAAGAGATACTAGAACTTGACAAGAAACATAATTTAATACTAGCGACATTAAAAGAGAATAAAGAAGGGCATACAAATTTTAATCTAGTTCAGAGATTAGGTTCATAATGAATAATTTAGTTAAGGATGTACATCCCGCCCAGTTAAACATTTATTTAAGGTCCAAATTTATATGGCACAAAATTTTAACCTCTAACGAAACCCTCCCAAAATTTACGAGCAATTAACTGACGAGCTTTACATGCATATATTATCCACATACTTAAGAAGGAAATAAGAAGAATATTACCAACTTCCGGGTAGCAAAATCATCTTGTTCATGCTTTACACATACTTTCAAAACATATTGTAAATTAGTATATTAGAAGACTAGGGTTTACACACACAAAAAAGAAAAAAACGTATACCCGTACTTCTTACAACTCATGGTACTAACAAACTCAGCCCACCGATCTCATGTAAATATACATCACATAGATCATGTAAAAGACCCAAGGTTTATACAAAATATATATTCCCATATGAAAGTGTATTTTTCCTTAAGGCATTTAAATCTCCATCTTTAATGGCCAACTTTAAGCACCCTCTAAAAATTCCCTACGATAGAACTAACTATCGCTAAGCATATAGCTTAGTGGTGTTAAACTATATATCCGGAGCCGTCCGATTCATCAAGTTATTAGTCTCAAGTCAAGGGTAGCATAATTGAAATAGAATCAATAATTTAAGTAAACAATATACAAAGAGTATTAAGTTGGATATTTAAAGCTCCAAATGTCAACGACACTAATAGAACCAGTTTCCAAGTGGTTTAGTAACAAGATTCACCAAATATATACATCATGTCGTCACACCAAGCATGAGAAGGTAACAAGAAAAATTGACGCCCAATATCAAGAAGTTTAAAGCCCAATAATCAATATAACTAAGAACCATATTAAAAATTGCTTTCTAGTTCGTTCTTAAAATTGACAACTCCCATACTTGAGACGAACAATATATCCAGAATAAAAATATCAAATGATTCGAATCAAGAGGAAAGCCAATAGTGACAAAGTCACAACCATAAGATAGAAAAGGTCCAAATAAAAGTGCCAAGTGGTCAAACGATCCGTACAAGTGGATGAGTTACATAAGAGTCTTTAATGTCTTAAATGACAAGAACATGAAAATACACAATGACAAGAGGTAACAAAGGTACTAAGCTAATATTTAGTATATACCAGAAGGTAAAATAGAACAAGTACAGGTTTATACACATAGCTTAGTTCTTTAGACAAGAAATAGTCCAACACCACATCAAGAGTTCAAACCGTAGACCAACCAACATATGAAGGTCCTCAACTTGTTCACGAGTATATAAAACCTTAAAAATACAATCAACTTCCATAATTCCTAGAAGCTCAAAATTTTGATATAAAAAAGGATTATCATCACAAGTAAGCCTAGACTGTAGAAATACAACTAAGCTTCCAAACCAGTAATTTTGTCAAACAAAAGAACTTCATGTCGCAACTTATATTTGAAGTAGAAAATTAAAAAAACTGGACTTTACATGATTCATAAAAGATGTAGGTAAATCTCCTACGCTTTTAAAAAGATATTATTGAAAAACTAAGAGTTGAAAAAATAGGATTTCTAATTCCTGAATCTGCATATAATTTGTCATATGTTGCATTCCATTTTTGGAATTCACAATGCAAAGATAGAGTTTAACATAAACGTAGGAGTTCTAGGTACGTGAATTAGCTTTCCAAAACATATTGATACACTGTAAACTAAGTTCAATAGAACAAGATGTACATGAAATACCAAACACAACACAACATAGAAATAGATTTCATCACTTACCTAGTTGGAGTGTGTGTTTTTCGGGTTCTACCAAAAAGGAGCTACTTTTTCACTTGATTTTGAAGACAAACTTGTTAGGTATGTTCTAAGTTTCCTTTATATCAATTGAAACGAAAATCACTAGAAGAGGTGAAGACATAAAGCTAGAAAAGTAATCCTTGTAACCTTGACACATGTCACCAAACGGGGTGGCACAAACAAATAGTTTGCTGCCCAAACAGCATATATATATACCTATATTTGTATACGTTGTACCCACACTTCCAGTGTATATATAAATATTACTAGAAAATAATGTAAATACCCCCATCAACTACCTTAAATTACGGTAACACTTATGTTAGGCATGGTTGCAATAATCGCAAAATTTCAAGTCCCCCAAAAAAGAATAAAATGTACTATAGTAATGAAGCAATGATATATGCACATAAGAATCTTGGTCTAGTATATTAGAGGTGTTACAGTATGAAAGAAGTAAATGGATTCCTAAATACGGAACCTTATAATTACTGATGTGGCACACTTCAAACTGATAACTAGGACTCTACATACACGATTTCATAGTCTCCCTATGAATGTTAAAGTTTTATGAATGTTGAAGTTTTGTGAATGTTGAAGTTTCATCTCTGATACAATGTTTGTCACGCCCCGAGCCTACCCCCTTGGAGGGACTTTCACTCAAAGACCATTTCAGGCCCAAACAAACTTTTGGCCTGACTTACATAACTCAGCGGAAAACAATATCCATATTAATAAAGATCAATAGCACTTAACAGAGCTAAATACTAAAATAACTTAGAATTCTTAAAGGTTAAACATTCAACTTGGAAAAAAGTGAACACCCCAGTCTTAAAAATAAGAAATGATAATGGAAATACTCAATGGACTAACATTTGACTGTCTATAAAGCCTCTTAAAAGACTGAGATGGATGTTAGGATAAACCCCAAAACACCCTAATGGACAAAAAAGAAAGCAATTAACATAGATCTTGCGAAAGGCAAGGAGGCTCACCGAATGATTCTGAACTAGTCACTGGATAAACGTTACACTAGAATGTCGATACTAGTTACCTATGATTGCATCATAAGACGATGCATGCTAACTGACATCAATAAATTTTATGTACGAGTATGCGAATTTGAATGCTAAACAATTACCTTTGATCTTCCCATTCGTCAATACTTAACTGAGTTTATTTCATTACAAAACAGTTTAAAAAAAATGGAATATGAAAAAAAAGTTTTTTATGAACATAGTATAAACTCTATAAATATAACAAAAATACCAAATAACTATGAAATTTATGTAAAAATTTAATAAACTGATGTATATAAAATACAATAACTCTTTTGGAAGACTCCCTAACCGACAATAATTATAATAAATCAATAGTGATGATAAATCAATCTACCTCACGATGGCAGCGCATCCTATACACGACCAAAGGTATTGGACAAAAATACTAAGTTGATCCTCTAGTATATTGTAAAAAGTAATCATCTAAAAAGTATAACACTTTTCTACCCATAGTGGCTACATGGTCTTATGGAGAAATGAGTTACATCAACTCGTGCTCGTCCCCAATTCGGTGCTCAATACTACTAAAAAATATACTAGATCTTATGTTTTAAAAATATACTTCTTTTGTGATTTGAGATAAGTTCTCAAAAACATAGCTCAAAAGCTATCTTCATAATCTTAGTTTTCCTACTTGTTTCATTTAGAAAGCTATTACTCTTTTATGAAAACTAGCGCGAAGACTTTTTGGAAATCTCAGTTTCTGGTCTTATTTAATGTGAAAATAGTTCAAGAACAATATATGAATTCAAGAATAGATATCAAGATCATCAATATTTAAAATATTTTAAGATGAAACAAAAATGGAATTAATATGATTGGAACGTGGGAAATCAATCTCATCATCATGAGAGCTTCACATACCTTGTAGAAGTAAACCCTTGACGAAAACACCAACTTTCTTGATTGATCTTGATGAACCTGTCATTTTTTCCTTTTTCTTTTCTCATACCTGTCTCCTTATCGCTAGCATGGAATCCCAAATTCTAAGCACACTATAATATTATTATTCCTGTATTAAACTACTTAAAACGGACTAAACTAATAGGGCAATGAAAAGACTATAATACCCCTTAAAATTACGAGTCGGACATTTCCTTAATTAAATAATCAAACTTCCACTAAACAAAACTCACTCATACGAACTCAAAATAATACAAACTTCACGCTTTTAAAAAGATAATTCCAAGATCTCTCCAACCTTATATGGACTATACTAACTCATCCTTATATAGGATCTATGGATGATTAAAGTTCACCAAAAACTGAACGTTAACACACTTACAGTTTTTTTCAGATTTACACAAATACATAAAAAAATAACTATTTAAGATTTTAAACATCCTTCTAGTTCTTTCTAGTTGTGAGATGTTACACTTTACTAATTAAATTGAAACTTACGTCTTCAAACAACGTTAAAACTTTTGTTAAAGACGTTTGAAAACTTTATGAACTTTTCTTTTACTTGCTTCTTAACTTCTAGACTTGACGCTTAACTTCTCCTTACTTAGATCTTAACTTTCATTGAATTGTATTACGAATTCAAGGTTCATGATCTCATGTTTACTTATAATTGAATGAAGTTTGGATATACCATTGAGTGTTGAAAAAATAAAGATAATATGGGTAAATTTCTATGGAACAAGTACTAGTAGGTAGGGAACGGATGGGAAGAACTCGCATCCTTGGCTGTATGATATGCGTGGGGCGCCAGCCATCAAAGTTTAAAGGGCTTGTTGGGTTCTCTTGATGGCGCAAAATTCCATAGGTCCTTTTGGCCGTGATGCCCTTCCCCGATCCTTAGGTATTTGACAACTTTTCTTGGTCGTTTTTAATCCTTAAACCCTCTAAAGTTCAATGGTTCTTCCCCAATCTCTTAGAATCATTTATACCCTCAATGTACAACAGATTATACTTGGAAAAAAAAACTAAAAATGCGAATCAATATCTTGAAAACTCCAAGAATACAACCCACACAAATTAAGAAAAATTTTATCAAGAACTCAAGAATTTACTTTGAAATCTAATAACTTCGCTAAAATTGAATCATGATTGGCACGTGGGTGAACTAAAACAACTCTTTGTGATTTCACATACCTTTCGGGGATCAGCCCCGACGAATGCACAAGCCAAAAGCGGCGAACTTGATGAATCTTGAACTTACTTCTCCTTTCTCCTATTTTTTTCTCATCTGTCAAAACCATATCCCTTTTTCTAAAAGCGTAAACCAAGATTAGTTTAGACCCCTAAGCAATTATCAATGATGAGTCAAAATAAAAGGATAAGTAAAATGCCAAATTACCCTTTAAAATCCGGATTAGACTTTCATTATTCGAACAACCCAATTTCTAAAGGACATAATTCACTTATAAGAATTCAAAATCGCGCAAACTCAACAGCTTTGAAAAGATTATCCCAGGAGATTTCCAACTATATCTTGAATAAAACCTAAATCATCATGAGCTAGAATTTACGTCTGTTTTAAGGTTACCAAAAACTAGCTTCTCCTAACATAAATAAATTTGTAGGTCTTCATTTTCCCAAAAATGACAATATCAAACTCTTAGTTTCTTCTTAGTTATTTCAATTTGCAAGATCTTACAATCTCTCCCCTTGTCAACATTCTTCCTTGAATGTGATTACTCCTACTAATATAAGGGTGTAACATTCCAAATTAAATTCAAGCACCCACAAGCAAATGCGAAACAACATGCCAACTTATAAATAACTACGAAGAAAGGATAAGAACCTTAATGCAGAACTTCTCTAGATTCGAAGATTTGAGGTATATGTTCTTCCTAAAATCCTCGGATTCCAAAGTAGTTTATTTTATATATTGGTTCCTCCAAATGACTTTGACTAATACTACTTATTTTTATCTTAACTTCCAACATGGTGATCAGGAAGACCCCATAAATAACCTATCCTTTTGTAAGACCCCCAAAATGAGTTAGGGTGTCTAGAGCCTTACTTGTTACTATAAGATTTTTACCATGTTAATAAGTTTTTTAAAGTATTAATGAGTGATTTGAAGTCATATGGATGTCAAACATCAAGGGACGACCAAGATGTTCGAGGACTAGTCACCAAAGGGGCCTTATGTGATTTTATGAGCATTTATGTGTGCCATTGCCCTATGAATTCCTTATATGATTTAAAATGATGTTTGTAGGAATTATTTTGAGTTTCATAAATTTTTTAGGTCAAACGTTTAAGAACGTCCAAGACGCTCGAAAGTTAGCCCTTGAGATGTGCATGTATGCTTGAGTGTGCCTTGCATGTTTGGATGTGTTTTACGTGTTCATTTTGGGTGAAAATTATGTGGAAGGTTCTTGACATGTTAAGGTATATATTTAAGTTTGAAATGTTTGGGTAAGATTCTCCAAGGTCCCCGCAAAAGGCCCTTAAGGAGGACCTAAAGGCTGTCAAGACACTCCCTCAATCGATAGAGCCGAGGGACGATCCAGCTGTCCACCTACACCCCTTCGATGGTGAAGCGTATATTGTCACTTAGCCTGGGGAAGGATGAGACAAAGGATAGACTAAGAACCAAACGACGGAGGCCACAAAACGCCCATCGATGGGCCTATGGGGCGTCGATGGCTGGACGTTGATGCAGGCTGCAATTAACTGCATGCACGCTGTCCCATAATGGCGTAAATGGTAAATTCACCCCACGTTCTAACTTGAACCTACATGGTTTATTTGGTTAATTTTGGGTGTATTTAAGAGTTAAAAAACGTGACAACCTCATTCTTAATTGAATTCACAAATTAGACTTCCCTCCCCAAATATCGTCTCTAGAACTCCCATTGAAGGTGAAGCTCAAGAACAACTTGTAGGTCAGATTTCCGTGGGTTCCTCACTAGGTTTAGAGGTTTTCTTCTACATTAAGTTATGGGTAATCCTTCATCTCTATTTAATATTACATCTAAAGAGTTCCTTTCAATGTTTTCAAAGGAGATTCATGATCAAATCTCTTCTTCTGAAATCTAGCCATGAGTTCTTTCTCAAAATGTTTTCCAACGCGTAATCATGATAAGATTAAGTTAATATGATGATTGTAACGTGGATTTCAATTCAATTTCATGATGAACCCATGACTCCTTCAACTCTCATTTTAGCCTATGTATGGGCATTGTGATCGTGACTTTTTATTGATTACAATGTAATATATTGTGATCTTGATACTAGCTTGATTGTTATGTGATTCAATTATGTAAAATCGATGGTTATCTACTGCCCATGATATCATGTGATTACGAATTACATACTGGTTGTCCAATATGGATTGATTATTGGATAATTGATCTCTCTTTTCCTTTTGATTGTTAAAGCATACTATTCACTATAATCTCGATTTCAAGGCACTTGTAGTAGGATTTCGCTTCGGTTAGGATTTATTTAACTACTTCCTTATGTTTCTATTATTAATGAATTGTGGATGTTATTCATTCTTAATCAAACTAAAGGAGTCTTAGCAATGATTGATGTGGGTTCTTTAGCCTATAGATTGATAATTCTATATACTTGATGTGATCTCAATTCTAGGGTAAATGAAGCCTGAGTTATACTATATTATTATGTCTTTCTAAGCTTCCCTAGATTTATATTATTGATGAAATATAATTGATTATCAATACAAGTGAATTGGTCGCTGATCTATGACTGTCTACTCTCTAGTGTATTGGTGATGTAGTAAACTTGTTAGTAGCATGATCTTATAGTGTTGATGGATGATTTAATTTGTGTTAAAGTACATTTAAGATAATTCCCTATACTTGAATTTTTGATGAAAGATTAGTATTTATCAATGATGATTACAGTCTAAAGAATTGTTAAGAATTTCTCTATTTCTCTACTTCTTTACTTTCTTATAATATTGTTAATCGAAGGGGCCTTATATGGAATTGTATGGTATGGTCAACTTATGGTGGCGGTGTTTACTTTATAGTACATATATATATTATGAAATCATGGACTTGAAAGCAATTATACTACGTACGTGTGTTGGTGATGATCACCCTATGTGAAGCCTATGACTAATTTCTAATTCTACTTATGATCTAGGTTGTATGGCTAATGTTATGAGTATGTATATGTTTATGTAAAAATTATATATATGTGCTTATTATGATGAGGTCTCATAATTTTATATATGAAGTAAAGTTAATATAGGTGCATAATGACTATAACTTACTATGAGAATGTTGTAACTCTTAAATAGATGAGACTTATGTTATGCTATACATTCTATGATGTTGTGTGATGTATCATTCACTAGTATGAATTGATAGGTATACTATTATAGGCAAGCGTATGGGATATTGTCTATGCATTGCACATGTGCACCTTGATAGGATAGTTCCTAGGTTGGTCTTCTAAGTACATGCATAGGAATGTATGAGCATGTTATGAATATGACTTATATGCTATGATGCTATGAATGTGCATAGTATCTTGGTGTGTTTAGATGAAAGAATTGCTAATATTGTTATACCTATAGACTTATATATTGATATATGGATATCTGTAAAATTTATGTTTTATGTGAAAGGTTTGCTTACATATAAGTAAACACACACATGTAGGATAATCTAGTAAATAAGGGGACTTGAAAGGTGTGCTCAAGTGTACAGAAAACTAGATAGGTTCTTACATATGCTATGTCCATGTGAAAGGGTTCCTCACATGATTTAGATTGATTTAAACTCACCTATGACCTATGATCTAAGCATAAAAGGAGTTAACTCTCATAAGCTTAATTTTATAAGATAAAGTTAATAAAGGAATTTTAATAAAAAAAGAACTTAGCTTAGCACCGAGTGAACTTGAAGTTGAGGGTTGTCCCTTCCCATTGGAAGAAGGTAGGTCACCACAGTCCTCACGAGTTGGTTAGACATGTAGCCCAAGGGGAATAGAGTGATTCTCCATAGTTGATAACAACAATGCCCCACTTGGCGTAAAGAAGGTTTCCACATATACCTCCAAGTTCCATAAACTATGGTTTCCACATAGGATCTAGTAAGTGATTTCACTAGTGTGCAAGCATGTTTGATTTAATGTTCTACCTTGGATAGGTAAGAACACCATCCCTTGGTATAAGGCTCTACGACACCAAATTCCATGTAGCACCCATGGTCTTAGTGTCGGTTAAGGTTATAGTTTAGCTAAAGTAAAATAAATAATGGTAGTAAAATAAGGACCCTAACTAGGCTAACCTAAGGGTAGTTTGTTAGTGTAGGTGGGGGTATGAGACTTCACCCATGCCTTGAACAAGTGGCTCTTAAAGGAAGTACTAGGAAGGTTTTCAAATGCATGTGACTATGTTTATGTTCCTAAGCATCACTTTGTAGTATTTGTCTACTTGTTATGAAGATATGCATGCTATGAGTCGTAATGGATCTATGTGATGTGGTCTCTTCTTATATGTACTATGAAGTTCTTATTATTAAAATGATGAGGTCTTTCCTTATGTTCATGATGTTGGTGTTATTGACTATGTGAATGAAAGTTCTACTTGAGTTGCATATAATTGACTGTAGTAGTATGTTCGAAGTGTGAAGTACATGTTTTGATGCTTATATTCTTATTATAGGTTTACTAAGTATGTGTGAGTTCATGGGGCTTCACATGTACATTGCATTAGTATACTTAGAATAGGATTGAAGGTCGTTGACTATGGTGCACTGTAATGTCTTTAGGGTCTTATACTTGAAGGTGTCTAGTGGTATGCTGTATTTCTTAGATGGTTATGGTGGCTTGTGTAGAATTTATGTATGTTTCCTTCTGTCTTTAAGGTGATGCATTTCACAAAGTATAACTAGAGGGTTACTAAGGAGGTTAATGAGTTTAGAAAAAGAAGTCATCTTAAAGAGAAGAAAGCTTACTTTAAAGAAGGAATATGCTTCTGTAATGTGACTCTAAAATGCCTTAAATTCTATGTATGAATTTATATGATGTTTGGACTTTGAATATGCCTATATGAAGTATGTAATTTATATAAATGCTATCGTATCAAAGTTGCATGAAGATTTCTCAAAAAAAAAAAGGCTTGAAACATAATTTTAAGTAAAATTTTCCTTTTAGATGAATGTTTTTGCATGGTTGTCTTACTTTGTGCATTCACGTATAAACTGCTCTCTTCTATACTTTCTACACAATGTATGTTATGGATGCTTAAAGTATGTATCTATGATTTGGGATCTTGTTATGCATTTCCCAAGCTCAAGCAGAAGGAATACTTAAGATTCAAGGATGTCCTATGTCAAGTTATGTTTTACGTCTTGTTATATACTTATGATTATGTTGTAAGGGTCGTATCCTAATATACTTTAATGATGTTGAGTCAAGGATGACAAAGACATACTACAGTTTAAATATGTACTTATGATATTTTATATACAAATGAAAGTGATGTATTAGCATATGATGTCCTATGAAAGTTTTATATTTTCCGTTAAATTTACCTATGAGAATCTGATAAATGATAACTATGGGCTTGTATAAGACCCCCAATAGGTCAAGTACGCCATGATACTTCCAGGGGGTGCTCGCTGGATTTGACACATTCACCCCAATATCTGCAGTTGGTATGATCAATGATGGATCGCCTATTCACTTCTTCAACACGGAGATGAGATACCCTAAATGAATCGCGGCTAACTCTTATGGTAGCTCCAACTCCTATGATTCATTATAAACCCTCTTGGATATTCCATATGGTCTAACGACCCCCAATTACACCGTAGAAGTTAGGGCATCCTTGAGACACCACACGGCAAATAAGACTTCAAGAAGTCTCACTTAATCCAATCGTATCAGTCATTGCATAATAAATCATTGTAAAATGAGTATGAATTTAAAACCTTCTTGAGACACAAAAAACTCTTTGTATAATTATTAAGCAATAGGAAGACTTTTATTTAAAATATTTAACGTTCAAAACATCTCATTGAACCATTTAAACTTTGGAGTATACAATGCTTGGGAATAAGACCATACATGACATAAAATAAAGACTAAGACATAAAGGAAACTTGTGGATCCAATACTTCTTGTTCAACTCTTAGAAACCTATCCATTATCCATGGCATATCAAGACTTCCAATTACCTACACTTTAGTCTAAAAGGGAAAAGATGGGGTTAGCACATTAGATGTACTAAGTATGTAAGTCATGCAAAAACCATTAAAAAGGGATATTTTGTATATAACATGCTTTTCAAGAGATTTGATTAAAACATCATACTATAAACATAAGAAAAACATTTGACACCTTAGAAACACATAATAAATGACCTAAGAAATTTATCAAATTTTTAGGAAAACATTACAGTAAGCCCGTGTCACCTCACAGTGACATAATTCACTGTGATAGTGAAGTTTCTCAACCTCACAAGGGAAACTTTCTACCATGCAATCCTCTGAATAAAAGTTATCTAAGACTCACTTAAGTAAGATGAGAAACAGTCCATACACCCTCTCTAGGAAAAACTAAGTGATCCTTATAACCACCTATAATGAGATGCACACTTGCAATACACAAAACCCATAAACATGAGATCTTCAACTAAAGGTGATTCTAAGTTTCACTTGAGTGAGTTGTGAAATAACTTCTCATACATACCCTTTCACACACACATAATATATCCTACAGATTACCTAGGATAAGATAATTCTCACTTAACATCACAACATACATAAAATATGACATTCTACCTCGCAATTGTTATTAAAAGACTTACTTAAGTAAATCAAGAAGATAACTTCCGTAATTGACTTCTCCAAGATAACCTAAATAATTCTTAAGAGTACCTAAGTTTGGATCATGTCTACATAATCAATGAACTTCCGTAACTAGAGTCATTCTTAATACATATCTAGGTAAGACAAGAAGAGACCATTCTAATGCCCCCTTCTCACTTTAACTAGACATCCTTAACTACTCTAGATAAGTACTTATTCATTTAACATGGTTTCTTAACTTAAGTCATAACATTCATTGGTTCATTTAAGAGACATTCATCACATAAGTACATTCATGTAATGGTCTTGGAGAAGACCTAGGTACTCTCACTAACATCCTCAAATCCTATTGTGCAATGTCCAAATAGGTACCCATACAACCAGTTAAACTTCATAGAACTTCTCTGATGCTAGTAGGTATCCCATATGATGAAAATAGGAACAAATAACATAGACCATGGTAGAATATCATGGCATTCAGAGTTGTAACCTACTTTGATGGAGGGTGCTCTACTTTCAAATTGTATAACTTGGACACATCCCATGTCGGCACATGGTTAAGGAATAGGAAAGGCTTACTTTGTAATCTACTCTCGTTTTTAACTAGATCTACTTCCCAAACCATATTTACTCAGTACTAGACTTTGTTCTCATAGTGTAATTTACATTAAAGGTTCATAAAAAAGGGTTCCATATCAAGTTCATAAACCAATCACATTAACCCTACCAAAGTGTTCCCCTAGGGCTTCATTGCAATGGCGATAAGATAGCTCTTAATGATTTTTCCTAAGGATGATGTTATGTCGTTCCAACCAATCAAGATAAAGTCCGTCATTCATTACATAAAGGATACTATAACGTCTTTTGACTTCAATGTTCATAATATTACCACTAGGTTTAAGGCTCCACATAAAGGACCTTCTTAAAATCATTCACACATTCAAGACTAAGATCTTTTAGTATCTTTAGTCAAGACATCTCATATTCACCGCCACATCTTTTACTGAAGTAACACATAAAAACCGCCACCATAAGTGGACCGTACCTATCAATCATTTTAATACAAAAGCTATACATAATATTCATAGAGTTAGGTCAGCATACCGCCAATCCAATCTCACCACTTGCATCCATAGCCAAATCAACAAACACAATACTCAAAGGCCCTTACCCATTGCCATGAACATAAATTAAATTCAATAATCTTAATATACAATGGATCTATGAATATAAAGTACTCATGTGATAAAGTGGAAACAACCTATAAACCTGCAATTATAATCTATACATAAATAAAGAGCCTATAACAATCTACAGATGAATTCATTACTAGTTAGCAAACATCAATCTACCCATATTTTAGTCAAATTGAGATATTTTAGATGGGTAAAGGGTTCATGGAAAATTTATAATAAAACATCAATTATACATCAATAATATCATATCTTATTGTTTTTAAATGTTTCATGCAAGAACCCAAGACTTAGAGTACAAATTGGACTTTTTCATCTTTTATATCTTTGAAAATCATCTTTTGAATTGAATGTAAGTTTATAGCAAGCCGTAGATTAAGAACTCACATACCTTATTAGAAGAACCCGATGATAATTGAAGATAAAACTCCATTCAAGATCAATCTTCAAGCTCCCTCTTCACGTGATCTCTCATGGAGGTTTTTTGAGAAACTTTGGGAGGGAATGGGTTTTGATCTAGGTGCTGGGTTTAAATGAGATTTTAATGAATTATATACTCATACAATACCCATAACACCTAAAATAGTCGTCCTCATATTCATAAGACTTGGGTTGAATTTTCCAATAAAAAACCAAGTCTTAACAAAAAAACTGGCTTTTTTGCACCACCATCGACGGTCCGTGGGTGGGACCACGCCCCATTGATGGGGTCTATTGGTCGTCTCTGAATTCCCTTAACCTGCAGGATACATGTCTCCATCGACACCACCCATCTACAGTCCGTCATCTGATCGACCCGTTGTCGATTTGGGCAGTAGATTGCGATTGCCTCACAAAGTTGAGCTCTATATTGGGGTCCGCTGTGTAGGGCACGTTGTGGGTCTTAGGTGGAGTCGGGACCGTACGTTAAACCTCTAAACACGCACTTTTAGGTACTAGGGACATCTCCAAACAAGTTCAACACAAATCAAGGCACTCAACATGCTAAAACACATCCAAACTCACAAGGACGTCCAATGGATATCTTTCTAATGTCACCCAGGATGTTCATAGATGTTAGACGTCCAAACTTCCAAACCTTACCAAACCTCACATTCTGACTCTAAAAACTATTTCCAACAATATAAGGACCTTACAAACACATTACACACACATAAGCACATTAAAACAAATATGGCACATAGGTGACTAGTCGTCGAATATTTTTGTCGTCCCCTAATGTTTGACTTCAAACATACTCTTAATCTCTAGACACTGACTCAAAAACCATTTTAAACCATCTTAGGACTTATAAACATCAGATCACACATATTAGGCCCTAGTTTCGCCTATGTCATTTTTGGAGGTCTTGAATTCTCTCTCACTTGGACAACATTCATCCCTGAATGTCACTTGCTTTATTTTAGACATTATCAAAAGATGATTAACTCAAGACTAGAAGCACATAACAATACAACACAATAATACAATAGGATAGACATCACTTTCACATAAACTAGAGAATTACAACACGAGAAGAAGCTAGTAACTAATCAACTACTCATCATGTCATAAGACCCACAACCATTTTTTATATTATAGAAACATTATTCTCAACAAAATATCATGCTTATTTACATCAATTCTGGACACCATACAACCATTTTCCACGAAAGAACATTTAATTCATTTTCACAAATTCTTTACAGTGACCACAATTTTTCCTTAAAGTGAACATGCTTCACAATCTAACGATTCAACACTTAAGATATTCCTTTTAAATGATCAACAAATCAATCTCACATAACAATTTATACATGCTCACTATTAACCTTCATGAAACAATTAGTAAACCTACACTACATGCACATGAACCATGAGAGAGATACCATGCATGAAAACTCATTTTCTCTTTCAACAAAACATCAACCAAAACATGCATATAATAAGGAGAATGTTTAGAACTCAATTTAAACTAAATACTCCTACATAAATAAAGTTACTAAGAACTCTTTGTTTTAGGATTGAATAAACACATCAAGAAAGCTACTCTTCACCATACTCCCCCACTTACGAGAAACCCAATTAAAGGTCAACATAACATGTACTACAAGGAACTCCCTCAAGGCACCTTAAACTTACTAATACTATCTCACCTAAAGTCTATCTCTTGAAAACTAAAAACTCTCAAA
Source organism: Solanum pennellii (assembly GCF_001406875.1). Lineage (NCBI taxonomy): Eukaryota > Viridiplantae > Streptophyta > Magnoliopsida > Solanales > Solanaceae > Solanum > Solanum pennellii. The sequence continues at coordinate 54,882,590 of NC_028643.1, forward strand.
GGTCTAACCTTCTACCCACCACATCCCCCGTACTAGGGGAAGTCACTTTTACTCTTTAAAATATCATCACCTTCCTTTCTATGGTTGGGTCTTAAACAACTTTAAACCATATAAACAACCACTCCTTCACATTTCTAACACTACACCTTACAATTCTTTCCAACTACACTACCTTTCAAAAGGTAACTAAAACCTAAGGTTACCATTAAAACCTCACATTTCTCATCTAACAAGTAACATATTATTTTTTCTCTCCCTCAACCCAATCATCAAAAAGTCACTCTTAAAGGACAAACACATCAAGGAAAAAGGGAAAAACACCTTATATAAAGATCTTAGGCATGATTAGATAGATAAAGAGGTGAAACTTTTCCTATCACCCAATAGACTCCTATTAATAATGTGGTGTGCTTCAAAATATGAACAAGACTCTACTAGATGTGGTTCCTGAGACAACTAAGACACTCACAAACATTATGCTCTGATGCCAATTTGCAGCGACCCACAAGCATACCCTAGAAGTTAGAGCATCCTCGAGTCACCACACGGAAAATAAGACTTCAAAAAGTCTCACTAAAGCCACTTGTCTCATTCATTGCATAATAAAACATTGTAAAATGTGTAAGTATTTCAAACCTTGTTCACACACAAAGAACTCTTTCAATAATCAATACACAAACGAAAGACATTCATTTAAAACATTACACCTTCAAAATATCTCATTGAACCATCTAAACTTTGGAGTATACAATACTTAAAACTAAGACCATAAAATACTTAAATAAAGACAAAGACAAAAAGGAATTTGTGGATATTGTCCTCTAATCGATGAGGACTCACCAATACTTCATCTTAAACCCTTAGAAACCTATCCATCCGCCATGACATATCAAGAATTTAAATTCCGTCCACTTTAGTCAAAAAGGAAAAAGAAGGGGTTAGCATATTTAAAACTTTATGGAATTTATGCAAAAACCATGAATAAAGGACATTTAGTAAATAACATGCTTTTCGTGAATTTTGATTAAAATATCATACTATAAACATAAGAACAACAGTTAAAACTTTAGAAACATGTAAGAAAGCACATAAGAAATTTATTATATTTTTAGGAAAATAAAACAGTAAACACATGTCACCTTACATTTACTTAATTACTTGATTAAGTAAGACTGTGAAATTTCTCAACTGCAGAAGGAACACTTGATAGCATGCAATCCTCTCACTAAATGTTATCCTAAGACTCACTTAAGTAAGACGAAGAGAGACCTCCCATATATCCTCTCTAGGCACACCTAAATGATCATTAAGACTGCCTATAATGAGATACACACTAAGAATACACTAAACCCATAAACATGAGATCCTCCTACCAAAGTTTATTTGAAGGTTCACATGACTGAGTTGTTAAGTGAGTGCCATACAATCCCTTTCACACACACTTAAGAGATCCTACAAAATAACCTAGGATAAGATCATCCTCACTTAACATAACAACATACATATAATATGACATTCTCCCTTGCAAGGGTTATCAAAAGACTTACTTAAGTAAATCAAGAATATAACGTCCATTATTTACCTCTCCAAGCTTACATAAATAATTCTTAAGACTACCTAAGTTTGCCTCATGCCTACATAATCAGTCAACTTCCGTAACTTTAATCAATGCTATGTATTATCTAGGTAAGATAAGAAGTGACCATTCATATGCACCCTTCACACCTTAACTAGACAACCGTTAACTATTTTAGATATGTACTTATTCCATCAACATACTTTCTAAACTTAAAGTCATTACATTCATTAGTTCATATAAGAGACATTCATCACATAAGTACATTCAACTAATGGTCTTACAGAAGAGCTAGGGACTCTCCATAACATCTTCGAAGCCTATTATATAATGTCTAGATAGCGTCTTATGCAACAACCTAAAATTCATTGAACTTCTATAATGCTAGTAGGTATACCATAAGATGAGACTAGGGAATAACTGACATATACTATGGTAGAACTTGTACACATCCCATATAGGCACATGGTTTAGGAATATAAAGGGCTTATATCATACTCTAGTGTTGGTCTTCAGTAGACATATAATGGCGACAATATATTTGTTAATGATTTTCCTAAGGATGATATGATGTCAATTAAGCTAATCAACCTTAAGTCCATAATTCATTACATGAAGGATACCATTACGACTTTCAACTTCCATGTTCATAACCATACCACTAGGTTTAAGATTCCACACAAAGAACATTCTAAACATCATTCAAGGTCTCATATCATTCATACATTAAAGAATAAGAGGATTAATCAACCTAAGTCAAGACATCACATATTCACATTCATCCATGTAACAAGTAAGGGACACAAATCTACCACACAAGACACTGCTTTCTCATAACACATGAGAGAAGTCATTATGGACTACCTTAGTCATACATAGCCATTTAGTAGTACGACATGTTAATCATAACGCATCCATATATGGCTTCATCATATATCATCCCACAAGAGGAATCATAACATAACCACTCAAACAAGATCATGCAAGCACTATAAGGGACCCTTATCGTCAACCTTCACAAATATCACCCATTATCTATCATGGTTTAAACCATATATTAATACAATCCATAAGGTCTTAAGCATAATTACATTAATTCACATCAAAAACATCACATTATACCTTCATATAAGTCCTTAACATTTTACTAATACAATTCATAAAGTAATGCCGACGAGGCCACATTTTTTAGAAAGGTAACACATAAACACCGCCGCAATAAGTGGACAATACGAATCAATCATTGTAATAAAAAAGCTATACATTATATTAAGATATTTAGGGAAGGATACCGCCCATCCTATCTCACCACTTCCTTCTATAGTCAAATAATCTAACATAATACTCCAAGTTACTTACGCATCGCCATGAACATCAATTCAATTCACGAAGCCTAATATAAAATATATCTAAGAATATACAATAATACTGTCAATAAGAGAAATCCTATAAATCATACAATCATAACCTATAAATAAATTAAGATCCCATTACAATCTACACATGAATTCATTACTACTTAGCCAAGATCAATCTACCCATATTTTAGTCAAATTGAGGGATTTGAGAAGGTCGATTTTTCATGGATAATTTCATTGGAAAACATCAATAATATCATATATTTATGTTTTAAAACGTTTCATGCAAGAAACAAATACATAGAGTATAAATTAGACCTTTTCGTCTTCTTTAAATCTTTAAAAATCATCTTTGAAATTGACTAAGGTGATAGCAAGCCTTATATTAAGAGATACCATGCATTATCAGAATAACCCTATGATAATTGCAGAAGAAACTACATTGAAGATCCATCTTCAAGCTACATCTTCAACTTGAGCTCTCATGGAGTTTTTCAGAGAAACTTCGGGAGGGAATGAGTTTTGATGTAGGTTCTAGGGTTAAATGAAAATTTAGTGATATACTCTTAAAATAACCATAAACACTAAAATAGTCGTCCTCAAATTTTATCTTACTTGGAGTGAATTTCCCAAAAAAAACCCAAGTCTAAACAGAAAAACTGCAAGAATTGCAACACGATCGACGACCCTAGCAACGACGGTTCATAGGTGAGACCACGCCCCGTCGATGTGGCGCGTTGGTTGTGTATGAAAATCCTTAACATTAAATCTAAATTGATCTATCATCTCCAACTAGCAAAGGGTCGTCGTATGATCAAGCGGCCGTCGTTTGGGGCAGTTAATTGCCACTACCTAGCAGTGTTGAGCTCAAAGTAGGGGTCCTCCTTCTAGGGCAACTTGTGGGTCTTAGGTAGAGTCGTATCCAGACATTTAATCTCTAGAAACACACGTCTAGCTATTACGAACATCTCAAATAAACTTCAACATCAAACAAGCCACACAACATTCTAAAACACATCCAAACTCACAAGGACGTCCAATGGCTATCTTTCAAGTTTCACCGGATGTTCTGGGGTGTTTGACCTCAAAACAATACCAAACTCAACATGCTGACTCTAAACACTATTATAAACCATATAATGACCTCATAAACTCATTACACATATATAATCACATGAAAACACATAAGTCACATAGGTGACTAGTTGTCGAACTTCTTGGTCGTCCCTTGATGTTTGACTTCAAACTTAATCCAATTAGACACTGACTCAAAAACATCATTTTAAACCATATTAATGCTTAAAAACTTCATTTCACACATATTAGGACCTAGTTTAACCTATGTCATTTTTGGAGGGGTTATAGTTTGATATACCGATGCTAAAACTTCCCTTTCTTACAAAATCTCATAACACCCTTTACCCTTTATAGGTGAAAATTTTAATTACACCTAATGATTTTATTTTAACTATAAGACTTTTCTCCTAATCTCAGTGTAGGATTTCTAAATACTCTGTGCAATTTTCAACCTCTCTTTATTACTTTCACCTTCTTCACAGCTTTATCAACTAAATTTGTCATATAAACCCTACTTAATCACATCAAACCATCTAATAAGAGATCTGCATATTAACTCATAAAGAGTTCCATTATATCCATTTTTATACTCGAGTGGTAATTATTGTTGTAAGTAAACTCGATGAGGTAGGTGATCATCCCAATTACCTTTGGAATCAGTTCCATGTGCCTTCAACATATCCTATAAGGTGTGGATAGTGTGCTTTACTTTCTCATTTGTACGAGGAAGAAAGACAGTACATAAGTTCACCTTTGAACCCATGTCTTTATAGAAGATTTCAAGATTTGTGTAGTAAATTGTGCACCTTTATTTGAGATAATGGAGAGAAGAACCCCATGGATTCTTACCACCGCTTGGATATGCTTCATAGCATAATCTTCGGGCCAATAGGTAGTAAATACGGGCAAAATGTTTGTTGATTCTGTCATGCAATCCACAATTACCCAAAGTGAATAATGTTGCCTGTTGGACTTTGCAAAGCCTGTGATGAAATCCATATTATTTATCTCCCATATCAATTCCTAAAGTTCTATATTCTAAGCCAAACCAACAGGCCTTGGATGCTCTACTTTAACTTGTTGGCAAATAAGACACTTGGCTAATAATTATGCAATGCCTTTCTTCATATTACTCCACTAAAAAACTTCTCTATCTAGATAAATCTTTGTAGGACACGGATGAATGAAATATCTGGAGCTATGAGCTTCCCCAATGATTTTCTCTTGGAGTTCATCAACTATTGGTACACACAACCTACCTTTATACCTCAATACACCAACTCCACACTCTTCAAAAGCTAATACTTATAGATAATTAATATTTGCCTTCAATTGCAGAAAAATTGTATCTTGATCTTGCTTTTCTTTCAATTCTGACATGAATGATGATTCAACCCCATTCATCACCACTACTACTTATCTATTAAATCCAATAGTCGGACTCCTAAACATTTAAGTTCATGCACATCTTTCCCTAACTCTCTCTGTTTTTTCCTCAACATAGGCGGTACTACCCATATACAACCTGCTCAAATATTAAACAACAACATTTTCTTACTTGGGTGGTAAAGAATACTAATGTCATAATCCTTGAGTAATTGTAACCACCTCCTTTATCTTGGATTTACCTCTTTGTAAGTAAACATATATTGAAGGCTCTTGTTATCAGTGAATACATCTACCCGGACACCATACAAATAATGATGTTATATCTTCAAAGAATATACAATTGCACCCAACTCTAAGTCATGGGTTGAGTAATTCTTCTCATGAACTTTAAGATTTTGGGATGTATAAGCTATAATCTTGCCATTTTGCATAATTACGCAACACAAACAAACTCTAGATGCATCACAACAGACCATGAAGCCTAGCATATCTTCATGTAAGTTCAACATTGGGATTAGTCAACCTCTTTGTCAATGAAAGTCTTACTCATAGGATTTAGAACATTGATACTTCAATTTTTTCTAAGTTAACTTGCTCAAACATGACGAAATAGATGAGAACCCCTCTACGAACCTTCTATAATATCCAGCCAAGCCCAAGAAAGTCCTAATATTGGTTGGAGATATGGTTTTAGGCCAACTTTGCACTTCCTCTATCTTTTGGATATCAACTTTAATGTCATCACCGTAAACTATGTGACCCAAGTATACCATAAACTCAAACGAAAATTCACATTTAGACAACTTAACATATAACTCCTTATCTTTCAAAGTGTGAAGAACTATCTTGGGATGGCTTGCATGACCTTTTTCATTCCATTAATAGATTAGTATATCATTAATGAAGACAACAAAAAACATATCTAAATAAGGTTTGAATACACTACTCATAAGATCCATAAACGTTGAATGTGCAATAGTTATATCTAACAATATAACCAGAAACTTATAATGAGCATAACAAGTTTTCAATGTTGTCTTGGGAATGTAACACTCCCTTAGTTTCGACTGATGTTAGCCCGATCTTAGTTTAATCTTTGAAAAACAAGAATCACCCTAAAGTTGTATGTAAAGATCATAAATTTGATAAAAGGATACTTGTTCTTGAGGGTAAGATTGTTCTAATAATAGTAATCTAGAAACATCCTAAAGTTACCATCCTGCTTTCTCACAAATAAGACTGGGGCTCCCCAGGGTGAGACACTTGGTCGAATAAAGCTCTTACCTAAAAGATCTTTTAACTTCTCTTTGAGCTCTTTTAACTCTTCTAGTCCCATTCCATATGTCGGAATAGAGATAGGATGAGTATCTGGAAGATTATCTATGCCAAAGTCTATCTCACTATAATGAGGCACTCTGGGTAGATGATCTTATAAGACTTCTGGAAATTCGGTTAATACAAAGATTGACCGAGTAAGAGCTATCTCAACACTAGAGTCATTAACTCTGAATAAGTGATAGATATTCCCCTTGGAAGCTAACTTTCTGACCTTAAGGTATAAATTAAAATAACCCTTAGGTACTACTTAATTACTTTTTTACTCTAAGATTAACTCATTAGGAATTCGAAACTTGACAACTTGAGTCCTACAATCTATTGACGCATAATAGGAATGAATTCATTCTAGACTAAGAATAACATCAAAATCTACCATGTCTAAGTCAATTAAATCAACCATGGTGTCATTGTTATTGATAGAAATGACACAATAGGTAAAATTCAACGGCTTGAAAAAAAGAACATCAATGATTTGGTTATGGACAGCATAGTCAAAGAATCACGTGAGAAATTTGGACTAGATCAGGATCAAGGGTCTATATCTATCCTCATGAATCCTAAAAATCCCTTGGAAGTAGATATGCAGGATATAACTGCCAAAAATGAACTTTCTTCGACAGTCCCAAAACAGAGGAAAAGACAGAAAAAAGAAAGTCAAACAGGAAATACTAGTCAGGCATGACTTTTACATGACAACATCAAAGACAAAAGCTCTCATCCCTATACACATAAATGATTAAAGCAATCACATTGATTATTAGAGGTATCAGGTCAAAATGGGCTTTTGACAGACTTATGAAACTGGTCAATCTTCACACAGTAAATTTTATTACTTTACCAGAACCCTTCCTCATTCCCAATCAGCTTGGGTAATTCTGGACCCTTTTGGATTTGATCATGCTATATTCAATATCAACAGTAAGATTTCGGGTTTTGTGGAATGACTCCATAAATTGCAGCCTCGTCTCCCATAACAACCAATAACTAACCTTTCAAGTAACTAATATCGGTGAATAATATGATATTTAGGTCACAATTTGTATATCCTAAAAGGAAATCTAGAAGAAAATGAAATTATGGAGAAGTCTTCGGATAGTTTGTTGTATGATTAATGCTCCTTGGGCTCTGTTTAGAGATTTCAATACTATTTTGAATGCTAATGAGAAGAAGAGTGGACTGCCTCATAATTTATCCATGACCTTGGACTTTATAAGTTGTATGGATGATTGTCTTCTTATGGACTTGGTGATTATCTTATACTTGCTGAAGTGCTTAAACTTGTTTAAATGGTAGGGGAATGAGGTGGAGAATCATTAACATACTTGTCAGAGTTATTAATAATAATGCATGGGCCTCCAATTTTCCCCTCACCAGAATTGATCATCTCCCTCAGACAGGTTCTGATCATAGTATTTTATTTCTTCAAGGTGCACAAGTGAGTCCACCCACATTAAAATAGTTTAAGTTCATTAATCTTTATATAGAACATGAAGGTTTCTTAGATTTGGTCAAGGAAGATTGGGACAATGAGATCACGGGAAACCCAATGTGGAGACTACGAAATAAAATTAAAAACCTTTCTAGAGCTCTTAGAAAATTGCTCAAAGAATGCATTGGAGACGTTTTTGATATTGTCAAACAAAAGGTGTAACATAAAAGGTTAATGGAGAAGCAACACAAAATGAATAACCCAGACCACAATAGAATCCATTTTCACAAATCAAAGGCTGATTACATTAAATGGATGAAGCTTCAAGATTCCATTCTATTGAAAAATACTATAGTTAAGTGCGCAAACAAACGTGAATATAACTCTTAATATTTCTGTAGGTTCATCAAAGGGAGAAGATTACTACTGTTTTCTCCATGGATCCTAACAGTTATACATGTCCAGGCGTATATAATGGTATGTTTTTCTGTTTTATTGGAGTTCTCTCAAGAAAGACATTACTGACTATGTACGAGTTTTTTTAATTGTAGTTAATTTTATTGAGTTCTATTCCAACTGGAGCTTGGTTTTAGATCCAAAATTAAAGACTGTTGATCAATTTTGACAACTGATTCCTATAAGCTTGAGAAATTTGACCAACAAAATACTCTCAAAAGTTCTTTCGTTGAGACGGCTAAATTCGATATGTGAAAGTCCTACGATAAAAATTCTTGGGTTTTACTCATGTCTTTCTTCAAAAAGCATGGCTTCAGAGAACGTTTTATAGAACTCATATATAGATTTATTTCAAGCATTTTGTATTTTGTAATTGTTAATGGGTCAAGACATGGTTTCTTTAGTTCTTCTGGAGGTCTAAAACATGGTGATCCTTTGTTTGCTGCTTTAGTTAATATTTGTGTTGAGCACTTCTCTAAGATCTCAATCATCTTAACAACAGAGCGGATTTCAAATGTTTTACTATGAGCGAAAATGGACCTCAAGTGTGCTGGAATGTATATGTCCAGTAAATACACTATAACCAGTTTCTTAACACAATTACGAGTAACAGAAAATAAGTAATAAAAATAAAGATAGAACACAAAACTCTAAGTGAAAACCTCCTTCTCAAGGGAGTACAACCACAACCTGTCTCACAGGATTTTCAAAATTCTTTTACTAAACTTCACAAGCAAAAATAAAAATTAGTTTACAACTCACATGACATTAACCATCTAATCTTTATTTTGAGTAACATATGATCACTCAATAAGAAAATTCAATGCCTGCATTGTCCACTATACTAACCCAACATATTAATATAGAGTTTTTCGTAAGACACGAAGTTGCCCTCAACTAAGTTTTTACAATTATTCACCCAAGGTTAAAATATTTCTTTCACAAGCGAAATGAATCTTATAATTTAAGCACAAATAAAATCAATCAACGTAACAGTATGTTCATGAAGCACTTAGGCGGTCTATAAGGTCCCTTGTTGTTTTGAAGCTTGAATATCGCTATTTTCATGAATGAATATTTTGTTGATTGTCATTTTGAGTTTATCAAACATCAAGAGTTAATACACATTAAGCAAACTCATCCCTTCTGATTCGTGTAGTATATTGAAGAACTTTCAAACTTCTGAAACGCAAAACATTACACCTATAGAATATGGGCCTTCACAACATACTCTATAGAGGAATGGGTCCCTACATTTGTGTGGACATTATAAAAACTTCTGGGAGCAATAAGACATTTCACCCTCCCCTTTTTTGATGATGAAAAAACAATCGTGAAAGATCCTCACATCTGTTTAACATTCATGCAATCAAAAACATTAATTCCCCATATTATTAATATCCCTTTCTTTTGTAGTAAGCGCAAAAACATATGCCAGTTCATCCCATCTTCTGATTTCATAGTAGTTGCAATCTATCTATGCACCGTTGGACATTATTGAAAAGCAGTAGCAGTAAATATACACAAACTGCATGCAAAATATAAAGAATTCAAGGTCAGGGGTCACACATTACATGTAAAATTAAGTAGTAATAGTGAAGATAAAAGCATACAAGACAAGTCATAAGAAACAATTTCATCAGATCACAGAGCTGACAAAAGTATTAGGACAAAATAGTTCACTTGCCACGTAGAGTTAAATAGAGAAGAAAAGAAACGGGTGACAACAAATATTTAGGACAGAGGGGGAGGGGGATTAAAAGTTCTCGTTATCAAAGACATCCGCTCATTTTCATTAACGTGAGATTGAATGATTTGCATGTTGGATGCCTTTACTTCCTCACTAATTGAGGCATATGTTTACAACGTCTGCTCATTTTCAGCTCTCAACTTCTCGACCTCTTCATCATCCACGACATTTGTACGAGCTCCCTTGGAGATGTCCCTTTTAAACTAAGACTTACGTTACGCTATCTAAACCTACTTTATTCAGGACCACTCTAAGGCTAGTTAAGTCTCATTTAAGAGAAGTTTGCTACTCTAGAAGATCTTATACCAGATACATGCCCTTTTCCTTTCCCTCAACATATGCACATTCAAAGATAATTTAGTGAACATTTTAACAGTTTCATGTACTCCACATCCACGAGGCACTTCAAACTCTTTAAACACATGATTTAACAAATATCCATAAGGATTGCCATGTTTGGATGACTTCCAATTCCTCAACTTGCGCATATGTTCAAACATTATAGCGGGAAGAGTACTTTCCTCAAGTTCATCAATTTTTTCATAAGAAACAGATCAGCAACAGATGCTATAGTTTTATTTCATGTCCTTGCTACATATACATTTTTGAGGAATTTAAATTTCAACTTTTACTCTCATTGACAAATTTCTTTGGCATACCTGCACGTTTGGTGTCGCTATAATTTGCAGCTTGTTTAGTAAACTAACAAGATGGTTTGTACACTTCAATTGACCGCATCCCTTTCAAAGGCACACACATAATGATTCCAGAGTTTCCACATCCACAGAAATCTTGATCTCTCTAACAGTAAACATATCCCCCTCATCACTCAGCATAACCCTCGTACTCACACATTTCTGAGTCATGCATGCAAGTATGGTGTTGGGCCCTCCAATAGGTGACCCCATCCTCAAAATGGACATACAAAATTGTGTTAGGATTTTTGTGTCGAACACTCTAGCATTCAACAGCTTTTAATTTTCCATCTCTGCTTTATGTTTTTCCATTATCATCACATTTTCCTCAACCTCCTTTTCAATGCGAGGACATGGTCCCTTGATGGACAGTTATTTCAAAGTGATCTTTTTACTCACACTCTCCTTCTTGACTGTAGAATTTCTGATAGACTTGTGATCCTCTTTAGATTTAACCATCCTAATCTCTAACTCCTTTCTTCGTTTAGCCACAGCCATATGAATATTATCAGATTCAGTCTCACTAGACCCTACAGGTAGAAGAGTTGAAGTAGGCACTTCAGGTACAAAACCATCTCCTCTACTCTTATTGTATTTCCATTTGCATTTCATTTGCTTCTATGTCACATCCCATTATCTTTTACACCTCTCATTTAGTGGAATATCTTTTCTTGTCCCTTTTTGTGAGACTCTACCATTTTCTCTTTCCACTTTATTTTTCTCTCCTATTCAAACATAGGAGGTTCATTGTCAAATTTAGTCTGTTAACATCATCAACACCTCCTGGGTCTGGGACATCCATATTTGAGGCATTACCACCTCGAACCCATTTACTACTCCACACCAAAAGAGTTTCCTCTTCCACCTCCTCCTCAATATTGACATCAAAAGACTAAGGAGTTTGGTCGAACATGGTTTGAGTACTATGAGAGACCTATTACGGCAATCTCAATTCTTTTTCCAATGGAGTTGGTTGAATATATCCTCTAAGAGAGAATATGATTTGTATGTCTACCAGTTCCTCTATTTTTGCTAGAATATTCGGCTCTGGACCCTTTACCCAAGGCAAATTTCCTTTAAAAAGACACTCAGATATGGAAGAAGGCATAACTCTAAAAGCCACTTCTAATTTTTCAAAAAACAGTTAAATGGTGCGCTTCCCAATTGACTGAACCTTCAAATTTAGTGATATCTCAAAAGATAGAGCTAAGGTTGGAGAACAGAGCCAGATTTGCGTAGGGTTGTGTGCAAGAGATGTCACCACTTGAGTATGGTGTGTGTTAGTGTCGCATTCGGGTATATTCCCTATACGTAACCGACGTCTGCGTCCTATTTATTGACTAAGACTAGACTCTAATTCTCATGACATTACATTAATAGATTGATATTGCAGAAAAATTTAGAACTTTTCATTACATCTACTTGAAGGTTTATATAGGCCTCTACATACACATAATATAGTCGTATCGAGTATTCATAGACCCTTCGTATAGGAATGTTACATAGCCTTCTACTTTTATTGCATATTATTATATAAAAAATACCATAGTTCTCATCTCATACAATCTATTTGGAATATATAAACTTTGGGCAAAGCTCTTACATTAGAAACAAGACTCCATATAGGTCATACAAAATTATAGTACTCGATGGAAATGAAAGAAATGAAAGATTCTTTAACAAGTCTATAAGATAGATAGTGGTATTGTCCTCGGAAATGGAGGACCTATCCTACTTGGATGAAATGAAAAATCCAAGCCTTCAACAATGTTCCCTTGCAAATCCTTCAACGATCGGAACCTAAAATTTTGGGGAAAAGGGAATAAAATGGAGAAAGTACTCAACATGTACTAAGTATGACACCATATGCACACATAATGTCCAAACATGCTAAAAAGGGACTTTAAGTCAAAATGTGTCAATTTACAAGTTTAAAGGTCTCATGTATAACCAAAAAAGCCATACCAATCAATCAAACATGCTTACTACTCAAACAAGGAACAGAATCCCAACATACCTTAACCCATGATTATCACAACTCTTACATCAAGGAATGACATCACCAACATGGTTAATAAATAATACCATCATATTAAGTAAAACATCTACTCATGAATCCTTATATAGTCAACAAGTGTAATGAAAAATCAATGCCCTATAACCCTAATCAATCAAGATACCTTAACAAGAAAACATAATTAATGCTCAACTTCAGTTAATATCACATTTAGATATGCATTTCATCTTATCTTAACAATATAACCTAAGACATATTCATGAGTGAACTATTCAACATATGGTATCAATAATGTGCAAGTTCATCATATACACATCATATATCACTATAACATGAACATACATATAAAAAAATACTCCTAAGACTTCCCTGAAGTCTAACTAGTGCAATGCTTAGGTTGAGTCCCATACCCCTACATAAACTAAGCTAGACCCCGTAGGTTATCCTAGTTAGAGTTCAAGTCCTTTAATTCATTTTACCTTTTTTTGAAAACCTTTCCCTACCCAACATAGACCACATGAGCTAGTGTGGAATCCGGTGTCATAAAAACCTACACCAAAAGATGGACTACATGCCAAGGTAGCACAAAAACATGAAACATAGAAACTCTGTGGATCCAATAGCTCGTATTCCTCTGGGGGCAATATAGTTGAAGAACTAGGAGATATAGTTGGGACACTCTTTACGAACCATGCATTACAGTCTACAATCTCAAAACTAATTTAGTGTTTTTACCTTACTTATGTGGGAAGGGACACTCATCTATCTATTTCACTCGCTATTAAGCTAGAGTCCTTTTTTGAATGTCTTTAAGCATTTAATTATCAATCATAGTTTAATTTAGATCAGAGGGTCTACCCCTTGTATAATCATCATCATCAATAGCTCAAAAAAGAATTGTATGAGTGTAAGTCCTTTCATCACAATTAATAAAGGTGAGGTTAACACATTATATAGCAATTCATAATAAGGCACATTGTTATACATCACCACCCTTATAACCTTTACATCTTAGCAACAACAACCTTAATCAAGAAATTTCAATTCAACATCATGCCACCCTATCATTCCTAATACAAGGGATACAACAATATAATGTAATGACATAACCACATTTAATCACAATTGGATGTAAAGATAGATATTCTAAGACTTACCAAGTTTTCCTCACAGTTCATCATAATGTTCTCACCATCAACCCATAACTAAACAAAATTAGGGGAGTAACATAATCACACAATAATAACCAATAAGATAACAAGATCAATTGCATCTTTATAACACAATTCAACATTTGATGGTTGCTTAAGACAAAACATAATGGCCAATTTCACAATATAATTAATAACCTAAATCATATTTTAAGAATCTGCATGATAAGCCTATAATTATTCATGAATTTTTCCTAAAACATCATAGGATAGTAATCTAACCAACAACTAAGCAAATTGAATGATCACAATACAACATAGGTCAAAATTACATTCTAGGTTTAGGGGGTAAAAGGCCACATTCTTCAACTAGATCAAACTATGACAATTAAAACTAATTAAGTTCAATTACATGTTATTCTACCACTTAAAACCTAAAAAAATCCATAAACAACTTAGTTCACAACATCTATTTCGTTATTGGATAAAACTCACAAGAAAACTCAACTTCTGAAATTCATTTTGAAGGAACCCTTTAAGGAAAGAGTCTCAAAGGTGAATTAGATCCCATACCTTAATGCTTTATGAAGAATTGATGTTTAATTTGTCCCTTTTCAAGCCCCAAAACCCTTCTCATTGTTAGTCTTCAATTGAGAGTTCAAGTAAAGAGAAAAAAGAAGAGACACGGAAGAGAGTTTGTATTTGAGAGTTGTCTCTGATTATTGACAGTTGGGAGTATTTATTTTGGGTTTTAAATAAACTTTATTAGAATACCTCAATCCCTAATTAAACAACCTAACACCTTAACTAATTCATTGAGACCAAATTATACGCAGCAGAAACCTGACCCTCAAAGACGAGACCCCGAATGGCGGGCCGTGTGTGAGTCGACGGATTCTCCCCCCTCTCGTCCTGCTCTCCATCGTTGAGTTCAGAGATTGTTCAGGCAAGGTTATTCCTCACCATTGATAAGTATTTGAAAACGATGGCATCTAAACCCCGCTTGTCCACACACGGCCCGTCTCTTGCGCCGTGGAGGCACACTGTTACGCAATGTTGCTTCTAAGAGTAGGGTCTTCCTCAAGCGCCCTTGGTTGGTCCTTGGGGAGTTGTACCTGTACGTTTCTACCATAAAACAACTTAAAAACTTATTAATAACCTTTTTATTAATGTTTATACATTTCTGACTCCTAAAAGGTAGTCAAGTAGGCCAAGGTGCGCTAGTACCTCTGTGAACCAACTTCCGGACGTCATGAACGTTCTCGAACGTTTTGGTTCTAAAACTTCCTAGAGTACCTAAATTCATTAAGACTGAATTTAAAACAGTAATTAGACATCATAATCTTTATGTTAGTCTTTACAACACATCTTGAATTTTCAAAGTGTTATAGTTAGATTCATCTGTCTCATAAAGTCCACATACTGGAGTAGACGAACAATGTTTTGGTGAGGAATAGAGAAATTGAATGAACAAATATTTTCAATTTTTTTTGGAGACAAGAAGATTTAAATTTGAAGAAGACTTAGACATTTTTATGCAAGGAGAAAATAAACTAAAACGAACCAGTGAATTTAAACAAGAGGTAGGAAGAAATTAGTAGTGTAGAATCCCTCAACATTGGCGACTTTTTTATTAATGTGAAGGGACGGATGATACTGACAGGATGAATGGGGGAAGACATATGGCAGTGCCCATTAGATATCTTTGTAAGATCAGTTATATTAAACTTTGGAGAACTACGTCCCTTTCTATAGATGGCCCTGCCTTTATTTAGTCTTCTATCAAGTAATATGCCATGAGTGTGTACCTGAACTAAGGTACCATATATGAATTGTCAAATGAGAAGAAACACAACTTCAATAGATACCTTCTCTTCTTAACACGGTAAAAGGGGGGATTTCATGCAAGCTAGATATAAAATCATGTTACTTTGTGCGTCACTAGCTTCAGTCTGTTTTTGGAAAAACATTATTTGCTCAAAGTCTTTTTAAAGATATCAACCCCTTTGTCATCTCTCTTGGAAAATCTCATCACCACAGTCTTATTCTAAACATTATCACTAAAACAATGATGTCTCACCTCTATGTGTTTAGTCCTCATATGCTGAATTGGATTTTTTCCATGTTCATTGCACTTGTTGTGTCGCATATAAAAAGAATAGTTTCTGTGAGAACACCAAAGTCTTCGAGAAATTACTTGATCCATAAGAGTTGAGCACAACATGAGGAAACAACCACATATTCTGCCTATTGTTGTTGACAAGGCAACTCAGTTTTCCTTCATTGTACCCCATTAATTCAATGTTGATCCTAATAAATTAGCCATTTCGGACGTACTTATTTTATCAACCAAAACATCTGCATCGTCAGCATCAACACAAATTATTAGATTAAAAGAGTCACCTGAAGGGTAGAACATGACCAAGTCATGTGTTCCCTATACGTATCTCAATATTTGCTTGGCTGCCTTCAAGTGTGAGTCCTTTTGTGCTTCTTCTAATCTCGCAGATATTCCTAGATTGAAGACTATGTTAGGCCTACTTTAAGTGAGGTAAAGAAGGGTCCAATGATTTCTATCTACATGGTCTTATTTACATCAACTCTTTCTATATACAAGTCAAGTTTCACACTTGTGGTCATGGGAGTATCAAGAACTTTTTTCTCAAGCGGGTTAAATTTTTGAGCAACTCTTTTATGTACTTCTCTTGGCATATTGATGTCCCCAGAGATGACTGTTTGATATGCCTCCCTAAGAAGAAAATAAGCTTCCCCTCATGATTATTTAAAATTCACTACTCATTAAATGAACTAACTCTTTACACAATGAATCTTTAGTTTGTCCAAAGAAGATGTCATCTACATATACCTCCACAATCACTAAATCTTTATCTCTAGATTTTAGGAATAGAGTGTTATAAATTTTACATCTTTTGAACCTATTTGCAAGAACTAATTTTGGCACTCTACCAGATCATGGATTTTGCTTTAGACCATAACGAAGCTTTTCCAGCTTCAACAAATGGTTTGTGAGATCAGTATACTCATAACCTTAAGGTTGTTTGACATACACTTAATCCTTCAGATACTTATTCAAGAAGGTACTCTTCATGTCAATTTCAAACAATTTGAAATCCATGTAGGCTGTAAAAACTATTAAGCTTCTGATGGCTTCCATTCTAGCTACCGGAGAAAAGGTCTTGTCATAGTCAACCCTTTCTTTTTTATTATATCCATATACCAGGAGTCACGAATTATTTCTGGTGATGATCGCATGTCAATTTGAGAATCTTCTCTTGATTTTCTTTTACTCCTTTCAGAGTTTCACATTTTCTTTCAAATGGACATTTCTTTGTCAATGGGTACATATAAAACATTGAGAAACATCAACATATATATTGTGGGGACTGTAGGGAGGCTCTTTCTGTATAAAACTTTAGCCCTTTTTGTTGTTGAACTTCTAATTTGCTAAGTTAGAAAGGAGCTTAGATGAATAAGTTCAATTGAGGGTGTGGTTTAACTCTTTTTGATCTTATGTAGATCCTTCACTAGATGAGAGTTTATTTCAAGGGAGGCAACTAACATAGACTCAGAGTACTTCGGTTTCACTTCTAGCTCAAACTCAAATTTATTGAGTTTTCGCTTCCCATCTCAGAGGTACCGAGTTCCTCATAGGGCTGCAAAATTTTAGTCTATAGAAAACTTATCCTAACACTAATTTAATACATTTGAGAGTTATAAGTTGCGATTTAATCCTCACACTAGCTCAATATTTTACTTATCATAAAATTATCAAAATTTAATTCATTAACTAAGTCAGTTAATACAACATCATGTTCTCAATATTTTATTGGAAAAAGTAACTAGGTCACTATTAATATCAAAAAGGGTTACATCATCCTGATTCCCAACATAGTAAGGGTTTTCTATTAGAAAAGTTTTATCATTTTTAAAAACTATCATCGAAGCATGTTTATGTCTATCTACCTCTTCCTCAATTTTTTTATGATGTAGTTTCCTAGAAAGTAAAGTCTTTCTTCACTAGTAGATCAGAATGAGCCAGTCTTTTGGCATTGTCGAAGACCTGGTCTCTTCTTTGAGGTTTGAAGTCCTGAGTTTCTTGCTTCAGGCTTTGACGTTCTCTTGTAAAATTAATAGGTTTCCCACATTTATGACATATATCATTTGCATTTCTTGCTCTGTCGGTCGATCATTTGTTTGGAAAACCTCCATTTTTCTTGATTATCTTCTGGACCCTACTAGTGAAGTATGCCATTTTATCCTTTTCTTTAGTCCAATCATTTGATGATATTTTTTGGGCCACTGATTTCTCCTTCTTTCGCTCCTTCATAGTTTACCCATGTCATCTCTTCAGCTCATAGGTTTGAAGATTTCTAATCAACTCATCCATGGTGAGTATTTTTAGATCAATTGCTTTGGTGATATCATTCACTTAAGCCTCTCATTACTTAGGACACACCTTAAGAATCTTCCAAACTTTTTTTCTTCGTTGAATAGGCTCACTAAGAGATATCCGTTTGTTGGTTATGGAAGTGAATATTGTATTCATAGTGTGAGTGGTTTTACCTTCCTTCATGGACAAGTCTTCATATTGAGTCATTAGCATATCGATCTTACACTCATTTAATTGTTTGTATCTTCATTATTTATTTTGAGCAAACCCATATCTCTTCTGCAGTCTCGCAACGAAATAATCTTTTGTACTCATATGAGCCGATTACACATACGAGAGTCTTCTTCGCTTTATAGTTCTTCTCTCGCTTCTACCTATCCATTTTATTCTATTCCCTTCAAAATTTTGGAATCACCTTACTAGTCTCTCCATCTGCCAAATCTTTGGTGCGAATGTAAGTTTTGTAAAGAATCACATCCCACAACTCAGTGTCTTAACATTGATGTCGTTGTGCATGTTTCTCTTCCACCAACCATAAAACTATCCCTGAAATGAGGTAGTCTTGTGGTTGACTGAACGTCTTCCATGCTAGGTGGAGGAGTCATTCCTTCAGGATCTTTTCTTTTCTTGGTGTTACCCAAATAGAAAAGTGAAGATCTGATAATACTTTTTGGAATGTATGTGTCCACTAAGTACTATAGGATCAGGTCCTTCACACAATTACGATGAACAAATAAATATTGAAAATTAAAAATAGCACCCACAATTTTAAGTGGAGACCTCTTTAATCAAGGGAGTAAAATTATAACATATCTCATAGGATCTTCTACTTATTATTCTAAAATTCACAAGACAAAGTAAAACCAAGTTTAAAACACACATGAGAATACTCTTCTAATCTCTATTTTGAGTAATACAGTATCACTCAATGAGACAAACCAATGCATGCGTTGCCCTTATATCAACCGAACTTATTAATATAGACTTGACAGATGACACAAACTTGCCCTCTACTATGTTCTATGAATGATTCACCCAAGGTATAAATGTATCTATCACAATTAGAAAAAATCCTACAATATAGACATATATACAAGCAATCAATGTAGCTGTTTGTTCAGGAAGTACTTAGGCAGTCATAAGGTCTGTTGTTGTTTTAAAGATTGAATATCTCTCTTTGCATGAATGAAGAATTTATTGTTTTTTCATCTTGAATATATTAAACATCAAGAATTAATACAATTTGGACAAATAACCTCGCCCCTTCTAATTGGTGTAGTACACTAACGACCTCACCAACTTTTGACGCGGACAATTTTCATGTTGTATATCATATTGGCCTAGACAAACATACTTTGCAAAGGGCATTCTCCTTGCATTTGGGAAGATATCATCAAACAACTGGGAGCATTATGACTTATAAAAGTGAATCAACTATGTTTTGTTCAATCCACAAACTATTAAATTAATTATGATGAAATTCAAGATGTAACAGGATGAATCAAGTCAAGAGATTAACTATTACAAGAGTTGATTCATTACTTTTAAGGATGTGAACTTCATAATAATAGGAAAATCAAAAGATGAACATGTTGGTGTTTTTCCTAAAGAAAAAAAGGGCTGCATCAAAAATCGAAATGACTCTCAATGGATTAAAATGACTTTCTTTTACTTCCAATTTATTTCAATAATTTTCTTAAGCATTGAAAGGCTTTATATAGACAATAAAACACGTAATTTGCATAATTTTTAATCTATTAAAACCTAAAATATCTCAATATTTATAAAAACCTAAGTAAAATTCACTGTTCATAGTCATCTTAAACTAAGCAACTTATTTTATTAAATGTTACTGCACTAACTAGAAGCGAACTTAACCACACCTCCTTGCCTTTAGTTACTTCTGTTGAAAGGATACTTCTTAATTTTCCTTAGTTAGTTGATTTTTTATTCTTTTCATTAATTTTGAACTTCCAAATAACTTCGTTTTTCTTTTCATTCTTTTGCTTGTGTGCTTCAAAAACACCTTCGATTACATTGTATTGTGTAGAAACTTATTGTAATATCTTTAATATCAACTTTTGAATGATTTTAAAAGTATTGTTGTACAAAATCTTGTTTCTAGACAACATCACATATCACACAGGTTTCTAAATATGGTTTTATTCTCACAAAACAAATTTGATAATTTTTGCCTACAAATGTTTTCGGGGCACGCAAAAATAGATTGGTTTTTGACATTATTATTTGTTAAAAATCGATTATAAAAGCGTGTGCGTTGAAAAAAAACCAGCACAGGTCCAACATAGTAACCCTAGGGGGGTGAAAATGGATAACCTTGATGCATTAAAAATATTGACAAAAAGCCTTTTCCAGTTAAAAGCAATATGGTAGTTCTTTAGAAGATTTTACAGATCCCGTCAGATCAATACTGATAAAATGGGCATGCACAAAAGGATTGATGTCTCTCTAAATATTGAAATGTTTTTAATACTATTTCAATAATTTTATTAAGCACTGAGGAGGTTTATATAGCAATAAAAAACCATAATATGCATAAGTTTAAATTTAAAACAACAATAGTACCTCAACAATTCAAATAACCTAACTAAAATCATAATTTTAAATTCAAATTGACCCCCCCCGCCTCGCAAAGACTATTCTTTAACAATTGAAGATTATTACAATAATTTGTTGTGGGCTCAAGACAATGTCGTACACATTCTTTCTGTTCAACTAGTTCAACAGTTGATTCAAGTAGACTTTTAAAATATGGAGGAGAAAGATCATTGCATTTGGACTCCTCGAACTATTCGAAATTTTTTGCTCCTCTACTTGGGATTTTCTTCGATAGAGAGATTAGAAAAATCCCAATTTTTAAAAATTTTGGGAAAAGGAATTCCTTTTGAAATTTCTTTAGTCATGTGGAGAGTCATTAAAAAGAAAATTCCTATCGATAAGATCATTATGATATTTGGTATTCCTGAGTATACAAGATGTACTTTTTGCACTATCTTTCAAATGGAGAAACTAGATGTAGTGTTCATCACTAGTGATTTAGCAGTTTTTGGAATCGAAACCACGAGGTTGAATTAATATCACTAATCATTAGTATACATTATTATTATGATCATTAAAAAATTAGTTATAGATGATATGAAAGACAAGATATTATTTTTAAGTGAATGACCCTTCCCCTAGGTTTCTCTACACATTCAACAATTTTTTCAAATAAACTTTGAATGTAAGACTTTGGGGGTACATAAAACACACATCTTTTTTCAGAATTTCTAATTGAATCTTTTTTAATGTACAGGGAACTATATCAAAGAAATTCGGTAGAATGGATTCTAATTGGGGACAAAGGCTTCACGATCTTTAATTTTGTTTGTAGAAGGACACAAAATCTTAATACTCTAGGAGTTCCTTAAAATATTCATTCATATAAAAATACCTTACCATATTAAGGAATCATTTTTAATATATCCTGTTAGTGAAAACTGGCAATATAACAAAAATACAAGTTTACAAATGAAAATAAAAAAATCTCTTCAAGATGAGGTGCAGATCTGTTGCTCTCTTTAAGGAGATTCAAGCCCACTGCACAAAATGTTTTCATCAGTCCTACACTAATCCTCTTTTACTTGTCCCTCTAAGACACAACAACCCTCATGAAAATATAATTCAACAACTCTCGAAAAGAATTCAGTTAAAAGCTCCACAAAAAAAACAACCTCCCTTCAACTAATAAGAATTCTCTTTTAGATAAACATATGCACATTATATTTTCTTGTGTGTTATGAATATTAAACAAAATGAATATCACCACTATTTATACTAGATGGAGTCTTCCTAGCAATGAAGAGGAAGATACATTGTGTAGTAAATAATAAAGATAGTTGCCTTAGGAGTTACATAGGTTACAAAGAGTAACGGAGGAATAAAGCATGAGATAATGGAAAATGAATGTGGAGAAGTAATTCCCAATCTTCCAGAAACCACAAAGTAATCAATTATACCTTAACGTTCTGATCAGCATTCATCACTAATCGAGAATGGCAATTAAGCCATACTCTTACGGACAAACAAAGTCAAAGTAGTTATGCACAAGATGCAATATAGCATAACTTCTAACTTGAATGAAAACAAAATAATATGGGAAACAACTTAATATGATTAAAATAATATTAAACTGCTCTCACAATCTCACATTACCAACAATCCCCCACTCATTTGAATATTTGATAAGAGAGTATATACCATAAAGGAAGAATACTATGCATAATTAAGGTGTGCTTTGCATTGAACCTCCACATAGTGAAACAGTAACCTTTACTTCAGAGTCGTAGTGGTCTCTAACTTGAACTATGACTGCTTATGGGAAACAAAATATTTCTATCCACACATAATAATCAAGGTGTTGCCGTAAGTTTTAAAGCCAAGACTTTATGTCCATGTGCTATCTAAGTTTCATGAGTGTTTTTGAGAATAAACCAATTCTCACAGGAAGCGACCTACTTCAAGACATCACATAGATGAAATCATTTGAGAGTGCTCCTATCAGCCTAACACTACAACCATATGGTCTACAAATATTCATTAAGAGTTTTACCAACTCAACCTTCATAAACTATATGAAACAATGCACTCACATCATAGGGAGGGAATAAAAAATAGTGCATTTTCATAATAAGTCATCATATGATTAGTGTTTCCCATTGAACCTGTTCTAAGATATCTAGTCCCCAGCTTGGGTTTCCTCATATATGACTCATGGATTTGTAGGCTTCAATCCCATTCCCCTTGATGTGCTCAAGACCTTATCTCTTGTTAAGACCTTAGTAAGAGGATCTGCAAGATTATTACAAGATTTGACATAATAAACATTAATGGTACCATTGTCAAATACGATCTTACATTACTATGTTTCATCCTTATAAGTCTATCTTTACCATTGTAATAATGGTTTTGAACTCTACCAATTGCAACAGTACTATCACAATGAATTAAAATAAGAGGAATTGGTTTATTAAAATAAAGTATTTGATATAATAAATCTCTTAACAAAATTCGCTTCATTATTAGCTGAAGCTAAAGCAATTAGTTTTTCCTCCATTGTAGAGTTAGCAATTATAGTTTTCTTTTTCAGTCTCCAACAAACAACACCACCACCTAGAGTAAAGACATAACCAGTGGTAGACCATGAATCACCTGATAAAGTTTTCCAATTTGCATCACAAAAATGTTTATGTACAACATGATATTTTTTTATTGAGCAAACCACAATTTTTTGGTCCAATAAAATATCTCACAACTCTTTTTATAGCAAGCCAATGTTTATTACGTGGCTTACTTGTAAACCTGAAAAGTACTCCTACTACATATGAAATATCAGGCCTCGTGCAATCAGTCACATATCTCAAACGTCCTATTATACTAGCATATTGCTTTTGATTTACTGCATAATTTTCTCTTTCAACAAGAAATAAGTGAACACTTCAATCAAAAGGAGTAGCGACATGCTTGTAATCATGAAAGTTATATTTTTCCACGATTTTGTCAACATAATTTGACTAATCAAGGAAAATCCATCACATATTATTTATTTTTATTCCAAGAATAAAATTTGTCTCACCAATATATTTCATATCATAAGAACATTTTTAGATTCATCAATAACATTCATGTTAGAGCCAAAAATCAATAATTCATCAACATATAGGCAAATAATATGTGAACTTATCAAACTAATTTGCTTTAAAACCAATTTCAATCATGAATGAATCAAATTTTTTATCCCATTGCTTTGGTGAGCCTGTTTCAAGCCATATAGGAATTTAGTAAGTTTACATACTTTGCTATCTTGACATGCTTCAACAATACACTTCGGTTGATCTATAAATTTCTTCATTTATCTTTCCATTTAGAAAAGCAATTTCTACATCAATTTGATGAATTTGTAAATAATAAATTGCATCCATAGAAATTAAAAGTCTTATGGATGTAATTTTGTTAACATAGAAAAAGTATCAAAAAATTATAAACCTTCTAATTGTTTCAAACTTTTTGCAACTAGCCTAGCCTTGTATTTATCAATAGATCCATCCGGTTTCAACTTTTTCCTTAAGAACCATTTGCAACCAATTGTTTTGCAAGTTTATTAGAAATTAGTGATTTCGTTTCATCATTTAAAACATCTTTCCAAAAAATTGAATCATGTGAAGATAATGTATCTTTCAAAGTTAGAGGGTCATCTTCAGAATTAAACACATAAAAATCAGAACAAAAATCTTGTTTTACTCTAGCTCTTTTACTTCTTGTTAACTCAACATCATTATCTTCTTTATTTTTCAATGTTTAAGTAGAAGAACTAGGTAGTGACATATGATTTTATTCAATAAGTTGAATACCACTATTTTTAGAATCAAAAGGAAACTTATTTTCATGAAAAATAACATCACACGATACTATCACAATATTATTTTCAAGATTGAAAAATCTATAGGTTGTACGATTGATGCATAACTATGAAAATCACAAGTAGTAACTTTCTTACCCAACTTTCTAATCTTGGGATCCATTAGCCTCACAAAGACTAGAAAACCTCAAACTCTTAGATATCCCATACTTGTTTGTGACCTTTCCACAATTCAAAAGGTGTCAATTTAGACTTTTTATGAGGCACAAGATTCAACATATAATAAGTAGTTAAGATAGCTTCACCCCAAAAATTTAAAGGTGCATGTGACTCAATAAGCATGACATTCGTCAATTTAACAAAAGTTGTATTTTTCCTTTATGCTACTCCACTAGATGAAGGAGAGTAAGAAGGAGTACTTTAATGAGTTATTTCCAATGATCTAACATAAGAATAAACTCATTTGACTCATGTTTTTGACCTCTATTACTTCAAATTCTTTTTGTTTTTCTTCCGAACTTATTTTCAACCTCTTGGAGATAAGTTTTGATATTTTCAAAAAGCATCCCTTTTATTTTACATAAAGTAAACATATAATAACTTAGAAAATTATCAATTAAATTGATAAAATATCTATTACCTCAATGAGTTAGAATTCCACCATGTTTTCAAATGTAACTATGAACTTATTCTAACAAATCAATTTTTTTTAATCTAAAAAATGAGGCCTTTTAGTGATTTTAGCTTTACTACAAGCCTCACACTTTTCAAAATTCTTTTTAACCATTGTTATTAATCCTAAAATAATCATGTTTCAATATAACGATCAATAATCATACACAAACGGGCATGCGAAAAATTGGTCGAAGAAAACATATAAACAGAAATAGAAGTTTTATTCATCTCAACATTCAACTTAAACATCCCATTACGTGCTGACCTCTTCCCCAAAAAAGTACCCTTCTTCACTATTAAATATTGATCAGATTCAATAATCAGTGTCTCCTTTATTACGAAGCTAACTAGACATCAAATTTACTCTCATGGAAGGAGTATAAAGTACATCTTTTAAAGTTATTATCCCTTCCCGAAGTAAAACACAATTCAACATCCCCTTTTTCATGAACTTTAGTTGTGTGAGCATCAACAAGAATGATTGTTTTGGGATCCTCAAAATGAATATATTTTTTGAACCTGTCTTTCTCATACAGACATGACGGTTTGCACCAGAATCAGCCTACCATCCATCAAGATTCTCAACCATGTTTATGTCAGTAATCACTGCCACAAAAGATTCTTTGGTAACGTTTGCCTTAGTATAGGACCATATTTCTGAATATTGGCAATATCGAGCAATAATCCCAAACTTGCCACAAACAAAGCCTGGTCCATTTTCTTGAACTAGTTGATTTTGTACTTGGTGATTTTCACCATTATTTTTCTTGTGAGGTCTACCATTATTTTTCTTGAATTTTTTCTTTCTAGGTTTTAAAGAATTATTTTGTGAGTTTCAAGAGTAGTATTAGTTGAATTAATTAAATTTCACTTCCATATGATTTTGCTTCTTCTTCAATGTGGATTTTCGTTATCAAGGTTTCAAGAGAGAAGTTTCCTTTTGTTTGTAGCACATAAATCTTTGAATTTCCTTCCAAGACGGTGAATGTTTATCTACTATGCCACAAACAATAACGTTATTTTCAATTTTTAACCTCTTCGGACTGAAACTCTCCAACAATCATGATAATGACATGATCTTGGTCTACCATTGATTCGTTGTCCACCATTTGAAAACGAAAAAATCTACTAGCTGCATATTTTTTTACTCCATCCTCTTTGATATCATACTTACTCTACAATTATTTCAAAATATTTTTTGCACTAGAGTAAGTTCTATCATAATGAAAAAAAATATAACATTTACAATTAAGAAGAAAATACTGACAGTTATGGGAATGACCATCATACTTTTCCACTTTCATTAGATGAGAAATAGGTTCATCATCATTCATAGAGGTCATGTCTTCTTTAATAAGATTCTTCTCATTTAACACATAAGAAACACTGAAAATACTTTAGTAGAACAGTACTTTGCCCTTCTATCTCTTAAAATGGTTACCATTGAACCAAAATTGCTTGTTAATGTCTCCCATCTTGACATCATTTTTTTTTAATAGTAGCCATGTTTAATCTCATTAAAATTGTTAGTGAAAACTTACAATATAATAAACATACATGATTACAACTTAAAATGAAATGAAGAAACAAAAATCTCTCCAGGCTGAGGCGCGGATATCTCGCTCTCTTTAAGGATATTCAAGTCCCTGCAGAAAATATTTTCCCCAGTACAACAGTAGTATTGTTTGACTTATCCCTTCAATGATACAAGAGCCTTAACAAAAATTTAACTCAAGAACTCTGGATAAGAGTTTAGTCAAAAGTTACAAAATAAAAAACACCTCCTTTAAACTAATAATAACTATTTTAGACAAAATTTATACACTCTATATTTTCTTGTGTATTCTTTGTATTAAACCATATAAAAACCACAACTATTTATACTAGAAGAAGTCTTTCTAGCAATGAAGATGAAGACAAATGGTGTAGTAAATTGTAAATACAATGACATTCGGACTCACATAGGTTACAAAGAATAATTGAGGAATAAATAATGAGATAATGGAGAATGAATGTGGAGAAGTATTGACCATTTCTCATTCTGCCATAAACCACAAAGTAATGAACTATATACCTTAACATTCTGATCATCATTCATCACTAATCAAGAATGACAATTAAGTCATACTCTAACCGACAAACAAAGTCAAAGTAGATTTGCACCATATGCAATATAGCATAACTTTTGACTTTAGTGAAAACAAAAGTATGTGGAAAACAATTTAATATAATTAAAATAATATTAAAATGCTCTCAAAATCTCACAAAATCAACATATCCAATGTTAGAAATCTTCAAATTTGGAGTCTATATGAATTTAACAAATGGCTTAGTAATATTTTTGGAAGTTGGAGAATTAAAATCAACCAGTGTCAAGGACTAATAGGGAGGCCTCTTTCGTTGAATCTCTTAATGAAGAAGAAGCTTCCTATATTAAAACTCTTAGATATATAACTTACCCTAGCGTAACCGTTTCCATTTTTTGTATTACATATGAAGATATTCTAGGAGTTATTGCCCCATCTATTGGATTGTTATATCATTCATAAGCAACACATGTTTTGAAAATCAAAGTTGGTATTTTCTTATCATAATATTAGAATATTTACCAAAAATATTGGGTTGTTGGGTTTTATTAATAATTTTTTTATTCCTTAGAAATTGAGTCTGAGCTCACACAGATCCATACATTTGGGATCAATAATTTGATCATTTTGAATTGTGAGTTGTAGGTATGGTGGAAGGAACTAGATCTAGACTGGTAGAGTAGAAGCTTTAAAGGTTTGATGACGTAGTGGATTCTAAATTGCTCGGACTCGGGTGCGGGTGTTCGTAGCCATATTCAGATAAATTTAAATTTTTAAATTCGGGGGGTGCGAATTCGAGTATAGATACGGGTGCTTTTATTATGCTAAAATTATTAAATATCATAAAATATAGTTATAATAATAATAATATTAAATATGTTGAAAAACCAATCATATATTATTATAAGGGGGAAGCTCCTAACCTCAAAGTTGAATTACCATTTTACCATTATTTACCTCTAAAATAAACTTATATTAATATCTATTTAATTAATTAAATATTAAGCAAAAGTTATATTTAAATTCATGCATCAAATAAGATCTTAATGCATCATATATTCATGTACTAATTAAATGTAGATAATGAAGAGTCTAATAACCTTTCAATTTTAATTTGTAATTATAAGAATTCTTACTATTTTATTTATTGGTATTCTTTAAAATTTAATGCATATTCATCTTCTAGTTGTTGAGAAATATGTAACTTATGATAGTTACAAGATAAATATACTCCAATAGGAAGTTGTAAGTAAGTATTTATTTTTCATATCTCTATCATTTTGTGTTTTCAATATAACTTCGTAGTTGATTACTGTATTTTTGTATTCAACCTTTCTTCTATTTTCAGGATATATATAGTAAAGCTAATCACATTTTGTATTTATCATTAATTATTTTGAGGGTAAACATGTTAAATCTCATAGAATAATAATTATGTCTTTGTCATTGTTTGATAATCATTTATCTTATTAAACCAACATATTTGTACTTTTTTCTTTTTAGATGTAATCTCAAATGTTTAAAAAATTCATGTACTTAACTGTTATAGAGAGGTACAAAATAAGTGCAAAAGTAAATATAAAATAAAAANATATATATATATATATATATATATGTTTTCTTTATTCTTAAAATATTCATGCCTTCTTTTCTGTTTGTCTTATTTATTATTATTATATGATTATAGTTTTTTATACATATGATATGTTTCGTCTTGATTAAGTCATGTTTTGTCTAGAGTAAGTCTACTTTTAACAAAATGTAATTCAATTAGTATGAAAATATTTTTGTCTATATATTTTAATGTGATGTCTTTTATTATGGATGTCATGTCTTTGTTTACTTCTTTTTTTTCGTTTGAAACTGTAATTTTTTCTATAAATTTGATGGTATACATCCCAAAGATTTTGTATTATTTTTCTTTGTACGTATCTTTTTTTATAGACAATTTCTTTCTTTTTTATTAAAACTTATGTGTTTAGTTATTCAAATGTATTAATTCCTGTGTTAAAATAAAATGTTTTTTTTTCATGATTTATTTAATATATCAAACCTCCAACATCTCACACAATATTTTCATGTTATATTTTGTGCAGAGTTATATTCTTATGTTAAACTTACATATGAAAGGACTTAGATTTCCACTTAGCTATATAAATTAAAGTTTTATAATATCAATTAGGGGACAAACGTGCAACTAGTACATAAAAACATATCAATTAAAGATGTACAAGTTTAAAAAATAAATTAATTATTACTAGTTACCACACTAATTAATTTAAAAAAATTCTAATTACTTTTATTTTTTATAAAAAATTTATCATTATAGCCTAACAGTTAGATGATACAATTTATTAAAGTGTTGTGTTTCCTTTTCTTCTCTGAGTAAAGCCTTCTATTCTCCGAAAAGACCCTTAGCCTTTCTACGCCCCTTTTCAAGAGAAAAAGTTACTCCCTTCTTTTTAAACAACAAGTGTTCACTCCATGGATCCTTAATCTCCTTTCTATTCTTATACAATAATTGTTTTCTATGCTGTAACCAGACCTTGTGACAACTTCGTTGGACAAAAGTCATCTAACTTTGCCGGCCATGAAATTAATCTTTTCTTCCCCATTTTTTGGCTCTAGTCAAAGTATTCGGATCTGATTGAACGAATCCCACCCTTACCCTTCACCCGCAGTAGTCTTACTCGAGACGCGTTCGACTACTAAGCTAAAGTGTTCTCGCCAAATAGAATGGATGAGCTCCTGCAGAATCATCAAGTAGTTTATAATACCCAATCAGGATTCAGCGTATGCTTGAGTTAATACTTGATAGGTTTAATAATCTTGAAAGGGTGCCTCATCGAGATATAGGTGACCATCCAAAAGGATATGAAATCATTTCCGTTGCGGCTTAGCATAATCGACAGAACGGCTCTAGATGGTTGTCATTCCTCCTCCTAAGTTATGGCTTGAAAATGTGAGATATATTGTATAGAATGGCTCAGTACGAAAAAGTGTAGTGTGATGCTCTTTGCTAGAATTGGTTGGATAAGGCATGTTACCATTCATTAGTTTTGAATAGGATTTTTGACATCGTCCAATTTCATGGAGGAGTTATGTGAATGATTTGGTGTGGTATACTTAAATTATATAGAGGAGGAGTTTAATATGCTCAAAATGTCTGAATTCTCAGATATTATTCTAGACAAATTTGAATATATCAAACTCAAATGTTTATAAGAAATCATACTCTTGTTAAGTGGTATTTTGTTTCCAGTTTTAATTGGGGATTAAAAGAAGAGATAAGTATTGTTAAGATTTTTAAGCTCACCTCTTTTAGGTTTGACATTGAGTAAAAAATAATTCAAAGTAGGATATTGAGGCTGGCCTTAAGAAGAACAAAAATACCTTAAACCCTATTGGAATGCAGATGTTTTTAAGTTCACTAACATGATGAAACCTAGGACTACCTATTACAGGTTGAGCCCTGAGCTTTCTGAATACATGAAGAACAATACCTTGTTATTTATATGTGGTGATATGTATGGACATGTACATCAATGCAAGAGGAAACAACTAAACTATCTCATAGGAGGACTTGAACATAATAAGGTAATAGAAGAAGATAATGCAGAGTTTGAGTATATCGTTCGCAATATAATAATTGAAGGTAAGATAGAACAAGACATGCAAGAAGTTGGGTGTCTAAGTTCAATCTTACGCAACCATATGGAATAAACCCTATTTTGGTCAAAGGAACCGTGACGAATAGTTACCTGGCCATACACGTAGATTTTGGAATCACATACAACTTCGTTGATAAAAATATTGTTAGAGAGACCGGTCACAAAGTGAGTTGTTGTCATCCTATAAGAGTGAAAGAGTTAGATAGAAACTCTGTCCATACACGTAGATTTTTGAATCACATACAACTTCGTTGATAAAAGTATTGTTAGAGAGACCGGTCACAAAGTGAGTTGTTGTCCTCCTATAAGAGTGAAAGAGTTAGATAGAAACTATGTCATGTGCACTTAACATGGCCAAGGGTTTTCTTGGAAGATGCAGGACACACTCCCACTTTATTCCTTTAGGAGGATATGATATAGAACTTTGTAGCGATTGCACTAGCAATATACAGTAATTAATAAGATAATTATAAGTATTAAAAATATAAAATTGTAACTCTCTTTCAAAAAAATACAATCTTAATAATATATTTCAATTTTTTTTGAGACATAATTAAGTGTTAGAAATCTATAAAAAATAATATTGGTCTATGATAAAGAAAACAAAAGATTGATGCTTCAATTAGTACACAGTAATTACACAAGCATTCTTGCTGGATCAAGCTCCTAGAAACCATAAAAGCTACCAACTCTCTCTTTTGTTAGGCAAAAAACAGAAATTTGATGAGAGAACTTGAGATGTATCGATACACATATTGCCACTACATTGTCAGCCCCTTCTTTTTCCACACGAACATTGTATACAAACATATAGCCTTTTACTAACGCTAAGAACTTCAAATCTACATAATTATCATAAACATAAACTATTTCAACAATCTCATATTCAAAATCTTCTAGATTAGTACCTTTCATTAGTTGAGCACTCCTGATTTTGTATACTGCCCAAACATCACCTATAATGGGAACATCACCTATGCGTATATTGTTCAATTTATAGATGTCTGAGAATGGATCCGTTTCTGATCATATAAACGAGTTCAATATGATTGTGAGTCAACTCAATTCTGAGGATATTAATTTTGAAGATGAAATTAAGGCGTTGATTTTGATGTCATCTTTGCCCGAGTCTTGGGATACTGTTGTTGCTGCGATTAGCAGTTCCCGTGGATCTGAGAAACTGAAGTTTGATGAAATCTGTGATGTTGTTCTTAGCGAAAGTTTTTGTAAACGAGAAGTGGGAGATTCATCGGGCAGTGCTCTCAGCGTTATTCGAAGGGGGCGAAGTAAAACGAAAGGCCAAAATAAACATGGTCGATCAAAATCAAAGAATCGAGGAAAATCCCTGAACAGATCAAACGTGACCTGTTGGAACTGTGGAGAAAAAGGGCACTTTCAGACGAACTGTACAAAGCCAAAGAAGAAACAGAATCAGAAATTTGGAGATGACAATAATTCTGTAAATTCAGCAAAGGACATTGGGGATGCTCTAATCCTTAGTGAGAAGAGCCCGGTTGAATTATGGATTTTGGATTCTGGTGCATCTTTCTATTCTTCTCCAAGCAAGGAGTTGTTCCAAAATTTCAAATCTGGAAATTTTGGAAAAGTATATCTTGCTGACAATAAAGCCTTAGAGATTGAAGGGAAGGGGGATGTTTTGATAAAGACCACCTCGGGAAACCAGTGGATATTGAAGGATGTCAGATATATTCCTGGGATCAAGAAAAATCTGATCTTTGTCGGTCAGTTGGATAGCACGGGATATGCAGTAGAGTTTGGTAAAGGTTCGTGGAAGATCATGAAAGGTGCTATGGTAGTAGCTCGTAACACCAAATCTGGAACCTTGTGCACCACTGCAGGGTGTATAAATATGGCCGCTGTTGCTAAAGGTGCTTCCGGTTTATGTTTGTGGCACAACAGACTTGGACACATGAGTACTAAAGGAATGAAGATGCTGGTTGCAAAAGGAGCATTGGAGGGTCTGAAGTGTGTTCATATGGGTCTTTGCGAGAGCTGTGTTATGGGCAAACAGAAAAGAGTAAGCTTCACAAAGACTCCTAGAGAGCCAAAGAAAGTGCGGTTGGAAATGGTCCATACAGATGTTTGGGGAACATCTCCAGTATCATCACTTGGGGGATCCAGATTCTATGTTACCTTCATTGATGATTTCAGCAGGAACGTATGGGTTTACTTCTTGAAGCATAAGTCAGATGTGTTTGCAACTTTCAAGAAGTGGAAAGATGAAGTTGAGAATCAGACCGGTTTGAAAGTCTAATTCCTAAGGTCTGACAATGGAGGAGAGTATAACAAATCAGAGTTCAAGGCATTCTGTGCAGCTGAGGGAATCAGATTGATGAGAACAGTTCCTGGTAAGGCAAGGCAGAATGGAACTGCTGAGAGGATGAACAGAACATTGAATGAGCGTGCAAGGATTATGAGGATACTGTGGGCTGTCCAAAACATTTTGGGCGGATGCTGTGAGCAAAGCTTCATACTTGATCAAGAGGGGACCATCAGTTCCTTTAGGGTTCAAGATTCCAGAAGAGGTGTGGACAGGAAAAGAACTCAAGTACTCACACTTGAAGACTTTTGGTTGCACTGGTTATGTTCATGTTGATCCAGAAAAGAGAGACAAGCTTGATGCCAAGGCTGTGAAGTGTTACTTCATAGGCTATGGTTCTGATTTGTTTGGTCACATGTTTTGGGATGACAAGAACAGAAATATCCTGAGAGCTTGTGACGTGACATTTGATGAGTATGTCTTGTACAAGGATAGAGAGCAAAAGGTTCTAGAGATTACAAACCAAGTGGGAGTTGAGGTTGAGTTGGAGAAGAGTAACCCTAGAGATGTCGAAGCATATACTCAACCAACTACTAGTGAAGAATCTGAAATGGAGCAAGTTACACCTGAGCAGGTGTTAAGGAGATAATCCAGTTCGATCAGGTCACCAGATAGGTATTCACCTTCATTACACTATCTATTGCTGACTGATGAGGGGGAACCAGAGTCTTTTGATGAGGCCCTACAGGTGGAAGATTCGATCAAGTGGGAGCAAGCCATGGATGATGATATGAGGTCACTTGAGAAGAACGACACATGGGTGTTGACTGAGTTATCTGCAGGGAAGAGAGCTTTGCTGAACAAGTGGTATCAAAGCCAGATTCAATGATGGAGTCAGGTTCAGTGGTTCGATAATCGATGATTGAAACAAGTCAGAAAGAGGTGTTCATCTTGACGGGTGTAGTTCTAGCCGCAACCTTTTTGACAGTAATTAAGATTTTGTTGGAGAAACTGTTTCAGAGAGGTTCTCTGTGTTCAGACATAAATTTTGCAAAGGAGATTATGGAGAGGAGAAGAAAGTTGTTGAAGATTAAGTAAAGAAGGTGGACAAATTTATTTTGTCAGAAATTTAGGCCAAGGGGGAGATTTGTTGGGTTTTATTTGTCCTGATTTCTTACCATAAATAGGTTTTCCTTTTATGAAAAGGTTTTTGATTGATTAATCCTTTTTCTTGTAGGAAAAGGTTTAAGACTCTATAAATAGAGGCGTGTTCCTTCTAACTTAATTAGCATTCACAATGTAGTCTTAAGGGCTTTGAGAGTTTTTGTTAGGGGGAGAATTTATGGGTCACAAGCTTGATACGTTATCACTTGTGTGAACCTCCCATGTATTCCGAGTGAATTGGTTGAGGTTGTTTATCTCTGTATTTTGTACTCTCATATTTATAGTGGATTGCTCATCTCCTTTGTGGACGTAGGTCGATTGACCGAACCACGTTAAATATTTGTGTCTTTTGGTATATTTCTCGTTGTCTTCTTACTCGTAGTCTTTTGAGGTTTGCTTTGATAGCTTCCGCGTTACACCTGCTTATTTTTTGGTCCTAACACCTTCTTCAAAGGTTTTGTAGCTACTACATGTGAAATGTTTTTAGTTAGATTACATTTGTTCAGATTACTATTTATAAATTTAATCATTCCACAACCATTTGGCAATGGTTTATCATGCCACTTATTGTACTTTTAAGGACTAGAAAAGCATAAAACCATGCCACATGCAACACAAACTTAAAGGAGAAGATCTATCTAATTTAGCTTCCTATTTTACAAAGGAAATGAATTTTTATCAATGTATATCGCCCAACATTTACCAATTTAAAACTTCTCCGGTGATCTCTTAGCAGAAAATTGGTAAAACTCGGGTTGAGGAACACGATAAGGTACTGATGCAACCCAATTTTAATCAAAATTCACGCAGTCCGTGAAATTTGTTGTCTCCCTTTGGTTTATGGATGAAGCAGAAATGCCTAATTGGTAGGTAGATAAGGAGGCAGGGTCTAGTTTAAAGTATCCTTATAGAACATCATCATTCTCCATCATCTCTTCAAGAATGCCTCTAGTCTTGATAGCCTCTTCTTTTTTGCAGTCCATCAGTATTCTAGAACAAAAAAAGATCAATCATTTATCATAAATATTAAATTTTTTAAAATAAATCAAATATTAAACCTTAGGATTAAAGAACCCCACAAAAAATTATAAATGAACACTCTTTGATTGACGAAAACAAAAAAGAACTTGACTTTTATTACTATTTTTTTTAAATATACAGAAGGTTGATAAAGAAACTTACACTAAAGATGATAACTTGGGTTTTTTGAGAATGCAAATGAAAGTGAATTGAAAGAAAAGTGAGACTGAACAAATTTTTATATATAGGAAAATTATAAAGAATATTGAAATACATTATGTCTTGATCAGTACGATCGAGGAGGATTACTAATTTCTCTAAATTGTTTGCAACATTTTACTTGATTTAATTGATGAGTGGGACAAGGATAAATTTTAAGCTTTATTTGGTTTAGCTAGGCAAATTGACCGCGCTTTGCGCAATAGTGAACTACATCAATGACCTACTTTTGAACATTTTATGATAAAATTATTTTCAAGTGGGTAAAATCCTTCTATAAATTTCAGAATATTTTATCCAAAGATGAAATAAAATATTTTTTCTAAATCTTAAAACCAAAAATATTTGATTATATGTGTATGCATTTTGTTATTTATTCTGGATTTAACTATAGTTATTCATTACTAAAGTATTTATAAAAGATATGCAATTGCTTTATTATATATATTTGTATTTTAAAAAACTGATACAAACATTATATTGATCAACTGCGAGAGTTTTTCTCCTCATCAAGGCCTCTAGATGAAAAATCTAAATATTTTACATCTTATATAATTAGTTATGCACTTGATAAGTTAATTAAAATTTAAAAAAACATATCATGGAGTTCAATGTAATAACATATATCATTTCATTAATTTTGACTTAATAATGTTTTTGCAAGTCGCTTTATTCAAAATCATTCGCAGTCGATGACAATACTTTGATTGGCAATAGACATATTTTGTTGCTTATGTTTCAATCCATATGGATAAAATTTAATATTTTGTGACTTTGAATAATATGTCTATAAGTAGATAATTGTTTCTTAAATTTTTTTATTGATGTGGATTCATCCTACTTTTAGGGGTAGTTCATTGATTCCAATACAACATTTGAACCCCCAGACTTTTGATTAAGATTCAGCAAAATACTTACTGTTGTTATGCCTCGGAGTTCAAATGACCTAGACTAGAGTCTCACATAATTAATATTGTTAATAATTGATATTTCCATACCTATACTAATGCAATAATATTGATTTAGAAGTATGAGAGACTACACATAAAGGACGGCCATGACGTTCGGAAACTAGTGAAATTTAACTAGTATACATCCTTAGATCTTGTGAAGGTTTGAGAGTGTTTTATGAATTCTAAAACTTGAAAAAATACTTTCAATAGATAAAATAATGTTCATGGAGTAAAACATCTAGGTCCGACCACCCAAGGGGTGGTCCTTCAGGAGGACGCAACTATTGGTGAACAAGTTGCCTATGGTAACAACAAATTTCACTTACATAAAAACACTTCACGTCGCACACTTATTTTACAAAGGATGAAAATGTTTGGTCCACATCATCAAAATTTTGCAGACTCTACTGTCATCAAATATTAAATTTGAAAATCTTTTGGGAATAGCTCTGCGATGCGAACTTGTTTCCTAACGAAAATTCTGAATTTTGAAGTCAAGTTTGACTTCATAAAAAGCCAAATTACGTAAGGGGTCTATTTATTATGTTTTAGGTTAGGATTATATATTGATTTTAAATCAGTTTATACCAAATTTTACAAACTCAAATTACATCTCCAAATCTAAACCCAAAATCTCTTCATTCAGTCTCTACCCATCCTCCATTGATGAAACATTGAAGCTTGAAGAAGAATACAAAATCCCTCAAGTTATCTACTGAAATGCGTGGATAAAGTATTCATACGATGTGGATTCTTTTACTCTATTGATTCCTTTCTCGAAGAGGTCCATTCAAATATGATTTATAATCACCAAAATTCAAGTTTTTTGTCAACAAAAATGGGTGTCCTTCTAAAACTGAAATTTTGGGTTAATTATGATAAATTGTGATTACTTAGTGTTAAATAAGAGTGAATTTGTGGGAAATTTATGTTGTTTAATGGATGTTGTTTTTTATCTATGTTCCCTAAATTTTGGATCTTGGTTATGAATTGATTGGATATGATGAATGTATCCAATGTTAGGGCTTATGTTAATTATGTTATTACATCATGGACTTCCTATTGTCATGTATTGTTGGTTTTGTGACTAATTATTCAAGAATCCATGGATATCTCTCTAACCCTAACCCTAATTATTGGTGTATGTTAATTGATGGAAAAAGATAATCACTGAAAAAACATAGTTTAGCGACGGCCACAATACGTCACTTTATAAAGA
The DNA here is from genome assembly GCF_001406875.1 of Solanum pennellii. NCBI lineage: Eukaryota > Viridiplantae > Streptophyta > Magnoliopsida > Solanales > Solanaceae > Solanum > Solanum pennellii. The sequence goes on from NC_028643.1 coordinate 54,920,944, forward strand.
AAATCCATCACTAATCATGATTATCAACAGATTAGCTACGGAATATTAATTTTTGCTATTATGCTCGTCAGTAAGCTCTTAGTGACGAAAATTGAGTTCCGTCACAAGTTTAGTGACGTCTTAGTGACGAATAAATTTTGTCACCATATGTTAGCGACAAAAGATATGTCATTATATTTACGCAATTTTATTTCTAATTTCATAATTTTATGATGAAAAATGATGTTTTGTCTCAATTTTAGCGACATCATAGTGATGAAACATTTCCATCGCCACATGTTAGTAATGTAAAGATTCGTCATTATATTTATATAGTTTTGTTTCTAATTTCATAATTAATTTTGTTATTTTGGATTAATATGCAATAAAATATCCGTCGCAACATATTTTAGAACAACATATTAGGCCTTTAATAATTTTTCATTGATCCGCCGCTAAAATTTCTTTTACAACAACGACCAAATAGTCGCTAAATTTGTTACTAAAATTTCTCTTATGCACTACCGTAATATATTAAATTAAACTAACTAAATACTCCAAATTAAAAAAAATATTCATATAGTATAATACCCATAAACGATGCTTTCACCTACTCAATCATAATAGGAACAAGATGACTAGTTAGTGCAGACATCATTTTCTTTACAAACTCTCCCATATTTATTGTCGATGTTGAATGAGAAAATGGATGTGGTAATGATGATGACCCATAAATTTTCTGCCCATAGTAATTTTTTGCTTCAGATCCAAGACCGTATATTCTTCTGTTCTATTCTCCTCCCACAACTTGGTAATATGCTTCATATTGATCAATGTCAGTTTCAGACAATGTTTTTTCTTTTAATATTTCTTCATATCTTTCCTATAATAAGTAGAGAAAATGAGAAAGCATTAATGATATGGAACAAACAAAATTTTGAAGGAGAATGCAAAAAATACACAAAGCCATGCTTAGTAAAGTGTAGAGAGTTGTAGAGACACTAAGAATAAAGATGTCCCTTTCCGTTAATTTTGATACTATTCTATATGAATATTTAAAGTATATCAGCTCTTCTTTACAGATATAAAAGTAGTATATGTGAGTACAGGATGAGTCATCCTTTTGAAACTAAGAGAAATGATAGAAATAAAATACTTCACAAGTTGACTTCTCTACTTTAGCGATGAAAATTGAATTCATAGATGTGTACACCATTTGTCTAAAATTTTACATACCCTCTAAGAGAACTTATGAATACAATCAAATCAAATCATTTACTTGACGAAAGACGCACCTCTATCTTGTGTACCAGTTGTTGTGTCTATGGTAATTAATAGAGGGTAGCTATGTAATTGCTAACAACATCCACTTTAAGAGAAGATCATGTCAAGATGATCTATCACTTATTACAATAGGTGTCAAGTAGAAGTGTAATAGTTTAGAGCATGAGTTTGTGTTTTTAGCAACATATAATTCGATACACATCAACAAAATTAGTTCCCCAGATTATTAGCATTATGAAACAATGAGATTTGGACTCTTCGCTACACCCATGTTGTCAATAATTATATACTAATTGGGTATTTTACCACACAGACAAAGACAACTAACTATTCAAGAAAATCCCCCTGCCCATCACCCCACCCCAACACACGCTATGTTCATCAGTGAGTGACTTTTTAAAGCTAGAGCCACAGTAAAACAACTCTAGAATCACACCAAAACAACACTAAAATTGCACAAGAAAAGCCTCAAAACAGTGATATTAGTTTCTTTCTAAAACGATACTAGAAGAGCATTGAAAAGTCTCAAAACATCATTAGAACTATACCAAACAGCAGCAATAATTACACATTGAAAAAGGAAAAACATGCACTATTAAGTGCAATAGGAATGAAACGAAACACCTCAATGTTTTAGAATTACATGGATATATTGAGAACGCTCACCTACAAATATTTTTTCCATCATGTCCATGTGTATGAACATTCAGATATAACTCACTTGGTGTGGGATCTCTGTCTTTTTCAACGGCCTATACAAAAGAAATCACGTTATGCATATCATACAAAAGAAGATGTTAATTATAGATTTTGTAGAATATATGTATACTCATAAGTTATTTTCCATGTTCTCCGATAGAAATAGAGCCACCAATGTGAGTCCCAATAGCAATTTCACGACCGTAACGATTATTTTGCAAATTCATTTTTGATTTCCTAATACACTCTGCACTTCACCAAGGCTCCAAAACATTGTTTTGGGTAGAAAGACCCTAACATGTTCAGTAACTCTCATTTAGTGTAGCTAGAGGTGTCCTAGATATTATTGGGCTAATACTCTGAGTTGACATTACAATATTAGTCGGGGTACCACATTTTCGGGGAGAAAATCTAGTGGGCTTGGGAATAGTTGAAATGCTTACACGAACAACAGGATTACTCATACCTGATGATTTTCCACGACCTCTTGTAACGACCTGTTTAGTCGTTTTGAGCAGTAGTGTTTATTCAGGTAATAACTGTCTGAGTCGACGGATCCCACGACGGACCGTCATCGGCACGACGGACCGTCGAGGGTGTCTCGTTCCAAAACACTTAGACTTTGGAAAAATTGGGTACTGAGAACAACTCTCTGAACTTCGCGACGGCATGGCAGGACGGATAGTCATGGGCACGACGAACCGTCACAGACCCTTTAGTGAAATTTAGTCTCTGAACTTTGTGACAAAAGTAGAAGGACGGACCGTCGCAGGCACGACGGGCCGTCACAGGCTGCGTGACCCTGACTGGGTCGGATTTCTGTTAAATGTTTTGAGGGGCGTTTTGGACTATTCCTGCTTTTAATTATAAAGCTTGTAGTTTAATGTTAATAATTCAATTACTTGGGGGTTAAAGGAGATAACCTTGAAACAAAAAGTGGGGTATTTTATCATCTTTTATACTTAATTATATGATAATTAGGGTAAAAGAAAAAGTGTTTTGAATAAGAAAAATAGAAAGAACAGAGAGAGAAGGGAGAAACGAACGAGAGAAAGAGAAGAACGCAGAGGAAAGCAAAGGTTTTGGGAAGATAGCTTGTTTGATCGTGAATTCTTCGGTGGAGGTAGGTTATGGTTTATGCTATTCATAGTAAACTCTTAATAGCGAATGATATGTATTGGGTAGTAATGTAAAGTCTCCTATATGCTTAATTGTGTGCATGCATGATGTGATTATGTAATTGTAATGAATTTGCATGATGAGGCTGTTGAATCTTAAACCTTAAAACCTCTTTGTTAATGATGATGTCTTGGCATAAAAGAAGGCTTGATGAACTAAAAGAATGAGGTTAATGGATCGGGTGTCACGAACCGACACGTAGTATTAGGGGATCGGAGTGTCACGTTCCGACACCAGGATAGTAGATGGATCGGGTATCACGTTCCGACACCAGGATAGTAGTTGGATCGGAGTGTCACGTTCCGACACTAGGATAGTAGATGGATCGGAGTGTCACGTTCCGACACCAGG
>NC_028643.1:54927648-54928107 GCF_001406875.1 Solanum pennellii
TGTTTCTACTCCGGTGGGTGAGTCTGTGATAGTTGAAAAAGTGTATAGGTCTTGTCTGGTGACTTTTATGGGGAGAAATAGTCATGTAGACTTGGATATCTTAGAAATGGTGGATTTCGATGTATTTCTGGGTATGACTTGGCTTTCTCCAAATTTTTAAATCTTAGATTGTAATGCTAAAACTGTAACGTTGGCCAAGCCTGGGACAGATCCGTTAGTGTGGGAGGGTGACTACACTTCCACTCCAGTTCGTATCATCTCCTTTCTTCGTGCTAAGAGAATGGTTAGTAAAGGGTGTTTGGCTTTCTTGGCACACCTCAGGGATGATACCACCCAAGTACCTTCAATTGAGTCGGTTTCGGTAGTTCGTGAGTTTCTGGATGTTTTTCCTGCAGACCTTCCTGGTATGCCACCGGATAGGGATATTGACTTTTGCATTGATCTGGAGCCGGGTACTCG
>NC_028643.1:54930883-54932555 GCF_001406875.1 Solanum pennellii
GGAGGAACACTTCAGAGAATGCCCATTCCTGAATGGATGTGGGAGAGAATTGCAATGGACTTCGTGGTTGGTCTCCCAAAGACATTGGGTAAGTTTGACTCTATTTGGGTAATTGTAGACAAATTAACTAAGTCTGCTCACTTCATTCCGTTTAAGGTGACTTACAATGCAGAGAAGTTAGCCAGACTCTACATCTCAGAAATTGTTTGATTACATGGAGTTCCACATTCCATCATATCAGATAGAGGTACGCAGTTTACTTCTATGTTTTGGAGAACATTGCATGCTGAATTGGGTACTATGTTGGACATTAGTACTGCATTTCACCCTCAGACCGATGGTCAATCTGAGCGAACGATTCAAGTGTTGGAGGATATGCTTCGTGCATGTGTGATAGAATTTGGTGGCCATTGGGAGAACTTCTTACCCTTAGCAGAGTTCTCCTAAAACAATAGCTATCACTCAAGTATTGATATGGCCCTATTTGAGGCACTGTATGGGAGAAGATGTAGGTCTCCCATTGGGTGGTTTGATGCATTTGAGGTTAGACCTTGGGGTACGGACCTTTTGAGGGATTCATTAGAGAAAGTGAAATCTATTCAAGAAAAGCCTTTAGCAGCTCAGAGTAGGCAGAAGGAATATGCAGATCGAAAGGTTAGAGACTTGGAGTTTATGGAGGGTGAGCAAGTCTTGCTGAAGGTTTCACCCATGAAGGGTGTGATGCGGCTTGGTAAAAGAGGTAAGCTAAGCCCAAGGTATATTGGACCATTTGAAGTACTTAAGCGAGTAGGGGAGGTAGCGTATGAATTAGCTTTGCCCCCAGGATTGTCAGGAGTGCATCCGGTATTTCATGTGTCTATGTTGAAGAGATACCATGGGGATGGAAACTACATTATTCGTTGGGATTAAGTTCTGCTTGATGAGAATTTGTCTTATGAGGAGGAGCCTGTTGCTATTTTAGATAGAGAAGTCCGCAAGTTGAGGTTAAGGGAGATTGCATCCATCAAGGTTCAATGGAAGAATCGCCAGTTGAAGAGTCCACTTGGGAGAAGGAGGCTGATATGCAAGAAAGATACCAACACCTGTTTTCAGATTCAGGTACTCCTTTTTGCCCTTATTTTTCTTCTTGTGATCGTTCGAGGACGAACGATGGGTAAATTGGTTTCTATTGTAACGACCTGTTTAGTCGTTTTGAGCAGTAGAGTTTATTCTGGTAATAACTGTCTGAGTCGACGGATCCCACGACGGACCGTCATCGGCACGACGGACCGTCGAGGGTGTCTCGTTCCAAAACACCTAAACTTTGGAAAAATTGTGTACTGAGAACAACTCTTTGAACTTCACGACGGCATGGCATGACGGAACGTCGTGGGCACGACGGACCGTCACAGACCCTTTAGTGAAATTTAGTCTCTGAACTTTGTGACGAAAGCAGCAGGACGGACCGTCGCAGGCACGACGGGCCGTCACAGGCTGCGTGACCCTGACTGGGTCGGATTTCTGTTAAATGTTTTGAGGGGCGTTTTGGACTATTCCTGCTTATAATTATAAAGCTTGTAGTTTAATGTTAATAATTCAATTACATGGGGGTTAAAGGAGATAACCTTGAAACAAATAGTGGGGTATTTTATCATCTTTTATACTTAATTATATGCTAATTAGGGTAAAAGAA
>NC_028643.1:54932848-54932918 GCF_001406875.1 Solanum pennellii
CTTGATGAACTAAAAGAATGAGGTTAATGGTTCGGGTGTCACGAACCGACACGTAGTATTAGGGGATCGG
>NC_028643.1:54933171-54993687 GCF_001406875.1 Solanum pennellii
TGGATCGGAGTGTCACGTTCCGACACCAGGGTAGTAAAGAGAATGAATCTTGAAATATGTTAATATGCTCAGATTTTAAAGAAACATATTTCCCAAAAGAGTATGGTGTGGAGGATTGAGTCCTCATAGATGTGTTTGCTGTTGTTGTAAATGATTCTTATACTTGTTGCTATCACTTGTTAAGCATTTGGTTGGTTTTATGTTATTATCTCAAATATATTATTTTCTATCTTGAGTTGGCCGATGATACCTACTCAGTACTTGTGCCTTGTACTGACCCCTACTTGTATTTGTTTTTCTTTGTTAATTGTGGGGTGCAGCAAACGTGCCATCGTCTTCAACTCAACCGCAACTCTAGCCATTCTTCATCACGTCAGATCTCAGGGTGAGCTAATGCTTCTAGCTTGGACTGGATCTTTTTCTTCATGTCTTGATGCCTTGAAGTTCCGGCATGGACTAGTTGTTTTATTTATTTTAGCATCCTAGATATTCTTAGATTTCGTAAATTGAGGATAGATGTTCTTGTGGTGATGACTTCCAGTTTTTGGGAACAATAAGTATTGAGTTTTTAGAAGTTATTTAATCGATTTTCCTTAATGAGTTTTAAGTCTTCCGCATTATATTTCGTTTATTATGGTTGAAATGTTGGGGTTTAGATTGGTTGGTTCGCTCACATAGTAGGATAAGTGTGGGTGCCACTCGCGACACGTTTTGGGTCGTGACACCTCTGCCTCCAACTATATCTATAAACAAATAAAACATTGTTGTTAGATAATCAGGAACAAAGATGAAATATGAAAATTGTCTCTATAAGAGCTTGTTGATATAAAATCTATCATGTTCTTCTAATAAGGCTCCAGAACATGATAGGTACATAGTCAGTGTCAAGTAATGTTATTCAATTCAAAGAAATGATAAAAAATTTACATTACAATAAGTCTCCCAAAGAATTAATTAGTAATTTAAATAAGAAATTAAGAACACGTGGTTTAAAGACAAGACCTATTTCTTTTTAAATCCTAAACTGAAAAGCATTATTATCCATTGAATATCAGAAACAAATAAAATATAATGAAAATACGATGAAATATAATTTTTGAGACATGGGATTATGATCTTCCTCAATTGAAGGTTCAAAAGGATGAGATGACTCATGTTCATTATTGCCAAAAGATTGCCAACTTGAACCTTGGGGAAAGTTAGGACCAACTTCATCAAAGATCATTTCACGATATGGATTATCATATCCTAATTCAGGTGCAGCACTACCACTCAAATCTTTATCACAAGATATCTCACTAATCATATTTTTTTCTCCTTGATGATTCCAGAAAAGATAGCTATCAACAAAACCAGATTTATAAAAGGGATGAATAATCGTTCCAAAATCCATGAACCTTAAGTTGTGACATTTACTACTTGGAAATAGAACTTTATTACCGCTCATGCGATTCTGTTGCAAACATGCAAATTGGATAAATTTATCCACTACAATTAGAAAACTTGAATTTATAGCCCCTCGACCATCCAACCTATCATACATCCAACCAAGCTCTACATTATTCATATTCCTAATAAAAATTATATATACAAGAATAAAAAATAAGTAACAAGCACAAATTTGTGGACCATAAGGTACTCTATTCATATTCATAGGCTTACAGACAATGAAAATGAAGATCAAAGATTCTACGACATAGCGAAGAGTAATCACCTAAAAAAGATTCAAACAAAAAGGAATAAATATGCGTCAAAAGCCAACTTTCAAATTAATATGAAACAAGAAAGTCCATTAAGAACATATGAATAGCAAATTAAAGTCATCAATTCTCATCTACAGAAAACGGTGATACAACAACAAACTAGCGAGTCGTATTATGAAAAGAAGAAGACGAGGAGAATATTACGGGAGGAAACATTACCTTTCTCTAGACACTGAATAGATAGTGAAAAGCTTGGAGAATTCTTATCACTGTTATTTCGAGATATAGAGAATTTCGTCAACCAAAGTAGAAGCAAGCAAGGTTAGAGTCTAAAAAAAACAGAAAAATATTCAAAATCAGAAATTAGAGCATAGTGAAGCAAATAACACAAACGAATGAAAGTAAAATATTAAATACAATAGTTAACTCAATCCTTTCAACACTACAAGAAAAGAAACAAGGAAAACACATACATTTCAACGAGATTGTGAAAAAAGTTTATAGCTAACACATAAAACCTTTAGAAAAATACCTACCAAACAACTAGTGTTGAAGCCTCTATTAACAATTTCATACATAAGAAGAGACTAATAAAAATAGAAAATCTCTTTTCTAATGATCGTAGAAGCTAATTTAATCCAGTGAAATGTCTAATTATCATCTCATATCACTCTGTAAATTCTAAAGTAGATAGAGCACACACTTTTTTTCTTAAATATCATTGAGATATGTACTCATTATTAAAATCTAATTCCTAAATCATGTCAATACCTATTTATCTTTTTTGGATTCTCTTTTTCTATCAACTTGCATGTCAATATCTGTTTATCTTTTTTGGATTCTCTATTTCTATCAACTTTTTGCAAGTTATAGCAATAAGATTTTCTAAGCTACATGCAATTCCCAAAGATAACATACGACAAACAAATACAAGAATCACATAATGTGTACATCAATAGAAATTAATATTTTATTTTTGAAACACTGCTAACAAGTTTTAGGTGGTTAAGCATAAGAAGAACTTCATTCAGAAGTGAGTTTACTGGCAATTTTTACGTTGTGTTAGAGTGAGTACAAAACACAATGTGGTTTATCAATATGCCTAACATCACCTATTGAAAAAAATTTCAGTAGACTAATGTTCTTCCCGAATAACCCCATCCCATTTCCCCAATTATTTTTTCACCAAATAGAATTCAAAACCCTCCTCTTCTATGCACTAGAATATCACCAAACATATGAAAAAGAGAAATTATCAAAGGTAGAATCTCACCTTTAATATGAGGATGAAGGAGATAGGAGAAATTTCACCGTGAACCTGAGTCAGGAATAATTTCACCCGAGACGGGAGGAATCGAAAGGATAGGGAGATGAGAGCAATCGAAAGGAGAAGGAGACAGGAGAAATCGAATTCTTACCTCTCACTCAGCTGCAACAATGCTCTTGGAACGTTTCACAATGATATACCCCTTTTTTTAGGTATTGTAACTTTTGTTTCCTTTTTTGTGCTTTCAATGAATGACGACTTGGTAAAAATTATTGCAATGAACCCGTCGCTTTGAAATAAATAAAATTGTTTACATTAACTTTTAGAGATGGATATTTCCATTACTACAAATTTAAATTTCCTAAAATTATATTTGTATTCTAGCAACACTAGTCCGTCACTACTTCCATCACAATATATTATCAAATTTGTAATACTTACTTTGTTGAAAAATTTGTAGTGATATTTAAGGCACCAATGTTTCCCGCTATTATTTCACAACAAAAAACATTTTCCGTCGCCAATCCGTTACTTTAATTTAACTCAAAATATATTTGTAAATTTTGCAACGAAATGAGTTCTTTGTTTCTAATCTTATATAGCGGCGAAATTGACTACGTCGCTAATATTCATCACTAAACACTATTTGTTTTTGTAGTGAATGAAATTAAGGGTGTTCTTGTATACTCGGTTAATATATGATGAGGATAATGGGTTTGTGGGTAATTATCATGAATTGGAATTGAGTCTTGAATGAATTTCATGAAGTTCCTTGGTAATACGTTCAATATCATGAGCTAGTTATTGCTATTATGTTATTGTTTGTTTATACTTAGTGTTGTTGGTGAATTGGAGTATGAATGAAGAAGTTATGAATGTATGATAATCTTATAAATGTGATGACTTGAGAGATGATAAGAAGTGTGTTAATATGTAGAATTTAAGGTAATTCTCCTATACATCTTATGATTATGTTAGGAATACTGATCTAACATCATGTTGGTTTTGATGAAAGGACATTCTCGTCATATAACCTATGAGATATGTACATGTCACATATGGGGTGAAGCCCCAAGGGCCTATGTCATTAACTAATGCTTAAGAAAGACCTAAAGGTTCATTAAAAAGTAAATTAACTTAGCACTGACTGAACTTGACAATGATAGGTGTTCTTTCAAAAAGGAAGGAGGATCACACTTTGTTCTCTCATGAGGTGGAAACTATAATGCTAATTAGCACAAAGAGCGTTTCTAGTAACAACCTTCTAGTTCCTTAACTATATGCATCGATAGGAAGACTACCTAGTAGATCTACCTACATGCTATTATGATAGATATGTCCTACCTTAGTAAGTAGGATGCACTATTTTCTGTGTGAGGTGATCTCACGTGATTCCATGTTTAGATCACATGGCATAGTGTTGGTTACGGAAAAGTTTTCGGGATGTTAAAATAAATGAATCAAAGTATGAAGATGAGAACTTACTAGGATTTCTTAAGAGGTGTTACTTAGTGTAGGTATGGGAATGAGGCTTTACCTTTACATTGAACAAGTGGGACTTTAGGGGAGTTCTGGGTGGGTTCTTTGAATGTATGTGATATGTATAATGTTGGTCCCATATGCGTGGTACTTTGTGGATTCACTCGATATACATGATGTTGATCAGAATATAATGTATGATATTGACTACTCTTTATATGATGTTCTATGAGTTAAAGACAATGCTTATGGTCTCTTTGTTAGTTAACTTAGTTTATGTGGGTTATGGGGCTTCACATAGATATTGCACTAGTTGGCTGGGATTAGGATTGCGATTAAGGTATTCTGATATCTTAATTAAATGGACTCTAAAACATGAAATATCATTATGGTTTTGTTTTGGTGATAATCTTGATCTTAAATATGAACATGTCGTATTGTTGTTTATGTATAGACTTGTATATGTTTTTTCAATGTGCATAAAAGTCTTTCTAAGTGAACTTGGCATGTTTATACTAAAACGTCCTCCCTAACATGCTTCTAAATTACTTGCCTATATTCACTCAGTATATGTGGTTTATGCTAACACATGTTTTCTACACAAAGTATACGTTCGGGACATAGAAGATATTTTGGTGAACTTGGATAAATAAATTCCAAGTTAGTATTTCCTCAAGTTAGAGGATGAAGAAGCTTCATTCTAGTTTTTTTTCTTCCAAAGACTGTATTGTAATTTATATATGAGACTTATTGTAATAGTGTAAGATATATGTCCCAAATCTTGTAATCCTATATTTGGTTATGTGTGAGACGATTGTGTAGACTATATTTGATATATGAGAAGTCTATGTGAATTTCAAATATAAAGTTTTAAATTATCCGCATTTTTATTCCATCAATAATGTGATGGTATAAGGTCTCTAAGAGGACGAAGACGCCTGTTATGATTAGGGGGTTATCCCCGTTGGTGACACTTACCATCCCATATTTCTTTATTTTTTGCATGTCACTAATCAATGAGATGACTTTAAAAGATAGAAAGTTAGATTCCAAAGACTCCAATGTAATGCAGAACTACCATAACTTCCGAACACTCAAAATTCCCATCATGGACATTTAATAGATCTTTTAGCCATTAAAAATCTCTATAATTATCAAAGCCATTTATTTTACAAGCTTATAAATTATAATCTACACGACACTAATAAAGGTTGCATCAAACTGTTGATTAACATATCTTGACTTTGACTTCTTATATTTTCTCAAGCATTTAAATTCATATGTAGGACTATAGAAGATTAAATTTGGGATTTAATTTAATTTAATTTGATTACTAGGAGTCAAGAAGGTAAATTTTGAATTTTAATTTTAATGATATTTCCCAAAATATTTAATTTTATTAGTAGGAGCCAAGACCTCGAAGGGTAAAATTTGTATATTATGTCATTTAATTTGATGATTAGGAACAAAAATGGTAAATTAATAATCTCTTGATAATGGATCATTTCTTATGGAAAATGTAATAAGTGTTAGTGTTTTCTCTTGAATGGACCTTAATACCTAACCAACACATTAATTGTCATGATCCGAGCCTACACCCTTGACGTGGACGACACTTGAAGGCCATTGTTGGTCCCCAAATGAACCCTCATCCTGGCTTATTATAAGGGAAAGACCAATTTAAGCATGTAAAGATTAAAAACTGATTAAAATTCATGAATTTAAACGCAAACTTTAACTAAAATAAAACTTTTGATGATAAACTTAATATATTTAAGTCTCCATAAATAGGAAACATTTGTTATTAGACATTTAATCAAATAAATAACTAATATCGACTTCGAAAATATATCGACTATTTATTAAGCCTCTAACTGACATAGATGGAAGTCGAAATAAGATCCATGACAACTTGACTAAACTGAAAAGTAAATGAAATCCTCTAGAAGGAAGGATGATCACTATATGTAACTCGAACTCTCAGATGTATTAACGAAACTTTTGTTGATGATCATGAATACTTGTGTATGCACCATGAGAAGATGCAGGCAATTTTATTTAGTACATGGAAACTACGAGCATGGAGGGGGGTTGCTAAAACATAACATAAGCTTGAATCTCGATAAAAAAAGAAACATACTTACCTTTGTCAACTCCAGGATACTCAAAATTACTCAAACTTGTTTGACTCAGAAGTACTCAAGGATAAGATACTCAACTCAGAGATATGATATTAAACTTCAAACATTTGATACTCGACTCGATTATTATATGCTCAACTTGAAATACTTAACTCTGGGTACTCAACTCTTGATACTGAACTCATAAATGCTTTAATTGAATTCATTTCGTTATAAAGAAGTTTAAACCAAGTGCAATATAAAGAAAAAGGGAAAGTTTTTGAGACATATTATCAGCTCTTAATAATAATATCATAAAGACATAACATCCTCCTTCTAAAAGTTTACTTCTCCAATGCATGAATGAGGTCTCATACCCCCATTAATACAAAGCAAACCCCCATGAGGAACAACACATTTACTGTTGTGTGAGTTTCTCTAACCGAAAATCATCACTAAAGAGCTATAGTGATGCTAGAACACTTAACCTCGCACTGCTAAGGCCCATACTATAACTTGACATCAATATAGGAAGCTAACTCACTAATTGGATCCACAAGTCTATGCGAAAAGGATTCATCTAAAAAGTATGACTCTGTTCTATCCATAACGACTATATTTTTAAAGGGCTGATAGTTTCTGAAATTTTCCACATATCTGTGCTCAATACTACTCGCAAAAAGTTTATGTTATATTTGCTCTTTATTATTAATCATCCAACTACCTTTGAAGTCTATCAAAAAAACAATCAATATGTCCCAAAAGGTATGAATGGTACGTTCGGCTTTTCCATCTATTTGCGGACAAAATGTTGTGCTAAGGTTAACCGGAGTACCAAGATCTTTCGGAAATGACTTCGAGAAGTGAGAGGTGAAATGAGAAATTCTATCTGAGATGATAGAAAAAAGAACCCCATGTAACCTAACTATCTAATTAATATAAAACAAATCATAGTCCTCCATTCAATAAGTAGTCTTGACTTCTAAAAGGCATTAAAACTTAGTAATTCTATCAACTTTCAACCAAATGGAGTCATGTTGTTTCCAAATATGAGGTAAACCTATGATAAATTCCATGTTGATCACTTCCCAATATCCAATGGCAATATTCATTTTTTGAGTGATACCTCCTGGATTTTAATGTTTTAACTTGACTTGCTAGCAATTAGGGCACTAAGCCATAAAATCTTCTTATTCTCTTTTCATACCATTCCATCAATACACTTCGCGTAGATCATAGAACATCTTAGTGGCTCGTGGATTAACATAATATTTGAATTTATGGGCTTTTAAAAGAATATGTTGTCTCAAGTCACCAACCTTAGAAACAAATAATTTACCCTGATAGCGAATCTCCCCCTTGGGAGAAAACCTCAACTCTCTTGTGGTGGATTGCACTCTTTATTACAATAAATATCGGATCACTGTCTTGCTTTTCCTAACCTCCACTACCAATTATGTTTTTTCCTATTCTTAACTAATATACCACTTTTTGATATGCTAATAAGACAAACTTCTAAGCAAGCAACTTTGTGAACTTCTTTTGCTATTTTATTCCTTTCTTCCTTAACATGTGCTACACTGCCCATATGTAGTCTACTTAGAGCTTATTCTCCTTTATTGGCAGTACCACGACGGTAATGCACACTTATATCATATTTCTTAAGGAACTCAAGTCATCTTCTATGGGGAGATTAAACTGTTTCTTGGTGAACATATATTGAATACTCTTATGATTTGTGAACACATCTACGTTATCATCATACATGTACTGTCTCCAAATAATAAGTTCAAACACCTTACATCGCTGCATCAACACATAACCTAGGACGACTCTGGATGAATTAAAATGAATCACATAACTATTTGAACCCTTTGCTAAAGTAAAAAAAGGAGTGTTAGTCAACCTATTCTTCAGCTCTATGAAGCGTTTCTCACAATCATCACAACGTTGAAACTTGACCTTTTCAGAGTCAATTTAGTCAACATAGAGGCTATGGATGAAAATCCTTCGACAAACCTTCTCTAATAAACCTCTAGACCTAAGAACTTCTAATATCATTAGGAGACATAGCTCTAGGCCATTGTTTCACTGCCTATGTTGTTTGAGAATCCACTTGGATCCCTTCTCTAGAAAAAATATGCCCGAGGAAAGCAAAAGATTGCAACCAAAACTCTCATTTGTTAAAATTAGTGCATAGCTAACAACCTTTGAGAGTTTGTAGAACAATCTTCAAATGATTCCCATGTTCCTTATCATTCCTAGAGTAAATAACGATATCAACAATAAATACGATAACGAACAAGTCTTAATAAAGCTTGAACACTTTATTCATCAAACACATGAAAGTTGTAGGAGGATTGATTTTTCAAATTCACATAATTATGAATTCATAATGAAAATATCGAGTTATGAAGGTTGTCTTCGGAATGTCACGATCTATGTATTTAACTTGATAATGACTCAATATGATTTCTATATTTGAGAAATTACTAGTGCTTGATACTTGGTCAAACAAGTAATCTATCATTGGGATATGATACTTATTATTTATTGTGACCTTGTTCAATGGCCATTAGTCAATGCACATTGTTAGAGTAGGGGTTTCAACTGCACTTTCAATTTCATAAACTCAACTAGACCCATTTTGTAAGGAGGAATAGTAATAGTCTAGATATTTTAAAGGAGGTCAATTCTAACGTCGATTTCCATTTCGAGAGGAACTTCGAGAAGATCTTCTAAAAATTCTCTAAGACTATAAATTACTCAAGAGTAGGGGTTTCAGAGCTATATCTCTGTAAAATTATGTAAAATCACATGTTTAGTGAAGAGCACAATTAGGTCTTTAAGAATGTGTATTGGGGGTACATAGATGTCCCATTGACCAATTTGAAGAATATTGGGCATAGTTTAGATCTTTAAGAATGCGTATTGGGGGTACATAGATGTCCCATTGCCCAATATTGAAGAATATTGGGCGTAGTATAGAAAATTGGCTAAGGGTGTTATCCAATTTGTATAAAATGTTAAAATTAGGAATAATATAATCCAATATTGTTGTCCAAGAAATGTACATGCAATGCAGACCTAAACTAAAAACAAGTCCTCAGCAAAATATATTAGGTACTAGGCATCCAAGTGTCAAGCCTAGTACCATATCACATGACCATTTAAAATGATCATGTCAATTAAGCAGTGCCCAAGGACATTGTGAGGATCCTTGGGACAATAAGTAAACATTCCCAAATGATCCATATATAATAGTTAGTTAGGAAAGTAATAGAAACGAATCTTTAAGCCAATTTTCTATAAAATGGTGAGAAACGTCCAACAGGGGACCACCCGAACAGAATTTTGTTAGGGTAGTTAGGGTGCAGGCATGCACATGGGTTCATCGAAGTGGGACTAACTCTCTGACTAATTATAAACTCTAACCTACAACCCTAAATAACTAAATAGCCTAGGATAAAACAAAAACATAAATTATCTAGTACACTCGACAACCTAAGAATTAATTGGGTGACAATAACGTAGTAACTAGTTAAAGAGATAACCTAGTACCTAACCTAAGATTGTCCAAAGGGTTTGTTATGGTCCTAACAACTTAGGGATACTTGAATAATTATACTAGGTTACTTTATAATTTAATTTAGAAATTTAATTAATTAATTTAAAAGTACAAAACATAATCACAAAGCAATTTCTAGATTTCGGTTAAGACAAGAAAAAGATAACCTCATAATTAACCTAGGATGGTCCGAAAGGGTCAATTATGGTTCCAATGACTTAGGGGTACTTTAATAATTACCCTAGGTCACTTAATTAATTCAATTATCAATTTAATTAATTAATTTAAAGGGAAAAAACGAAATTCTTAGGAAAAATATCATATTAGACTAAGTGTTGTGTTTTCCTCATTCTAGTCAACCTAGGATGGGATTTTTAGTAATTAATTAATTTATTTAATTAATTAACTTATTAAGACTTAGTTGAATGAGTAAACATAATTTCCTTAACCAAAAACGCACGATCAAACTCTCATAGAACACAACTCTAAAACGAACAAAAGAAAGAGCTAGAAAGTTCATAGACGTTTGAGGCGATTTCAAGGTTTCTTCAAGTTTTTGTTCAAGGTGGTATTCGTAGATTATGTTCTACTTAAGATATGGGTTTATATCCTTGAATTATTTATCCAAGAGTACTTTCCATCGTCCTTAATCTATGTAGTTCCGAAACTAGGGTTGTTCTCAAGGTTCTCATCTAACTTTCCCTTTCCTAGTATCCTTGTTAGAATTTCAACGTTGAATAGATTAATCTTGATCATGTTGTTGGTATATGGTGCTGAATAATATTAATGTGTCGGGTTCTTTATTTGTGAATGTCGATTGAACTTATGAATTGAACTCGTATGATTCTAAGTGTTCCTTACGTGAATTAAAGGAATTATGCTATGTTACATTATGTCCTAAAATGTTAAGTGTTGACGTGTTCCCTCCTAATAGTTACCGTTAAAGTATCCATGAAGATGTTATGTTCATTTATGTGTAACATGATGCTGTCCAAATTGGCTTATAACGTTATGCTAAAGTTATAATCTAAGGTTGGATTAAAAGATCTCCATTAAATTATACTTCAATGAATTACCTTCCTTATGCCAATAAAATGTCTAACAATACATTGTTGAAGAGTGATGAATGGAATTGTCTAAAATATTATCCTAAGTAATTAAAGGATTAGCTAATGGTTATTACATACAAAATTAATCATGAATGAATATGATAATTGGCTTATGAAAACAAAGATGGTTATGTAATCTTTACCCAATTTTTTTGGCAATACTAATCATATGCCAATCATATGTAGCAAAAAATAATGAAATGACAACTCCAGCATTTCTAAAGTTATTCAATGAATCCATATCCAAAGGCGTGTCATTCATTGGGATAAGACCCAACATTCCCTAAAAGAATGAACTATGAACATATGTAACTCATTGGAAGAAATACTCATCATCCATAAACAATGATATGAATTTACAAATCAAAAGTAAGCAAGTAAAGTGAGTATTAACATAACTAAAGATGTATAAGTTAAGAAAGTAACTAGAATGAGGTGATTAAAAGAAGTGAGACAAGTCTCACTTACACCTATGCTACTAGGTTAAAAATGCTCACGAATAAAGGTGTTAGAACGTGTGAGACAAGTCTCATTAACACCAAAAGATGTTATGCAAGGAAAATTCACATTTCATCAATGTAAATAAAAGTATTACAAGTCATCAATAAAGTAAGTAGATCTCAATCTAGAATCAAGCTTCCATAATGTTTGAGTCAACTCTAATAGATAAAAAGATAATGAAAGTGAGCAAAGCACAGATAGACTAGCTATGAGCTCGTGCTTGTACATGTAAGTCTCATGAGACAAGGATACCCTCGATTTGGATAAGAAGTCTCCATATGTCCATAGTCTTCGAACTATATCTAGCCAACACAGGAACTTGCTTATGGTTTCCACCTAAAAGAGCTAGTTATGTTGCTATCTCACCTTGGCCTGTTAGATCACCTCCTTTAGGTGTGGGGTAGACATTGGATTTCATGTTTAGATCACATGATACGTGTCATTTAATGCTCAAATGATGTTCTAGGTTCACTATAGCTTTGAGCCACTCCTTTTCGGTGTGGAGTAAACACTTTGTATGGATTCGCCTTAGCCGGGAATCACTTATTTTTGGTGTGGAGTAGACATTGGGTTTCATGAGTAGCTCACATGATCTAGATTCATTTTATTAGGTGAATCACATATTTTAGGTGTGGGAAAGACACTGGATTTCATGTTAGCTCGCATGATCTTACTTCTAAAGATGTCTCTAAGAAAGCAAGAAAGAAAGATGACGGAACGTATGTTAAAAGTGAGCTATGAAATTAAGAGCTTAAGATTGTCAATTTCCAATATCAACAGCAATGAAGTTTCAGCAAATCATGGGCAAAACCATATAAGATTGGGTTATAATGACTTCATATATGATGACAGTAAAAGGGAGTAGAAACATAATAGCAAATCAAAGCTTCATATCTTCCTTGATATGAAAATGATGAAATAAATAGCAGAGCCAATAGAGACTGGCATATGAAATGTTCCTGCCCACGTAATACATAATGTAATGAACGACTCATTGTAAGGATAGTGAAATCATTCCTTAGTCCTTGGATTACACAGTTGATTCATTTTGGTATGGGAGTACAATGACTCATTCCATTTGTAATTAAAACATACGACCAAAGGAATTATCTAACTACACAATAAGAAGAACAAAAAGACTTAAAAATATACTAAGTCCCAAAGAAGGAGCTTACGGGTTCAAGAATATCAAAGTTTCAAATCTTCGCCCGAGTTGTTCTAAAATTGTGTCTATGATTCTTATGTATTGTAATCGTATAGAAAATGATTTGTGTTCCTTGAATGCATTAAAATGCATCATATTCATGCAACAATTCACAACTAGCGATTTAGGAAAGTCTAGTTACTATACTTTCCAGAAATGGCATGTTGTTTAGGAAGAGGTTCCTTTATCATGCATAGACGTATGTATATGTGTGCATACACCCATAGTTAGTAAAAGTGGTGTAATAACCATACACAATTTACTAATTTATAGGTGCAGGTCAGAGATCAGAATGAAGACTCATTGGAGCAGTTTGGACTCAGCGATCTACAGACCTTTTGGTAGGTCCTCTCTAGTTCGAGGATGCTACTTGTATTTCATAACCTAGTATTTAGACTCGCTAGAATATGTTTTCCCTAGCGTTTCATTCAGATGTTTTCATTTCGAAGCGTTCGTATTAAGGCCATTTTGGCAACTTAATATGATATATTAATCCTTTATTTCGAATTGGTTCTTTAATGATAGATGGTTGTTTTTAATTTGAGCTTAGTATGTTCGTAACTTATACGAAAAGTATATGAAGTCTATGTACACTTCATTAAGTATTAAATTTTTTAGATTTTCCGCTAAAATTTACCATATGAATGTGATGAATGCAATAAGAGGCTAGCCTGCAACCTCTGAGTGGTCAATGATGTCGGTTGCAATTTGGATTCTAGAATACAGGTCGGGAAAATCCCTTAAGCCGAATATCATGACCAGAGTCTAGACTTCCTCGAGACCGGCATCTTTGATCTCTCAGAGGTCACAGACAAGCTTACTTACGCCATTCTTACTTCGTCTAGGTTAATTTTAGCGGAAAATTTGAAATTTTTTGTTTCTTAACATGCTTACTAAACATTCTACTACATACGTAATTGTTCACCATCAACCATCTAACATTAAGGTTATCAAATGAAAGAAACATTTTATCATAACGATAAAGATGTACTTGCTAAAATTGCAGCAACACGATGTCTGAACAAAAACGGGTAATAAACATTAGTGGAACATACTCCACTAGATCAATCCTCATCTAAGATAGAATGTAAATGGGGAAGAATCGAAAGAATTAGGGCCTACCAAGTCCGGATGAAGGAGCGACCTCTGGATAGCTGCAGGGTCGATCCTATAACTCTAGCGTCAACCTGCGCTATCACCTAAAGTTGTAGAGTTGTATAATGTTAGTACAAAATTGTACTAAGTATGAGTATATGCAAGCACAAACAAAGGACATGCATGAGTAAGAATAGCTTTTTCCTAACATCATGATTGTAGAAGTTCAAGTCACTGGACTTGCCGAATTGAGATTAAGAAAGTGAGTGAGCTTTCAAAATTTTTATTAGGAAAGTCAGTGAGCTTTCAAAATTCGGATTAGGAAAGTCATGCCATGAGAGTAACATGCATCATCATACTTATTATATTGCACACAACATATAACATCTTAAACATAGCACATATCATAATTCATATACCACATAACGTTTTTCATATCATTCATTCGTATGCCATGAGACTTAGGAATCATGTACTTCACATTAAGACTTCCCAAAAATTAGGGCTCAAAATATGGGACCTCAACTAGGGAGTCCGCTTTAGCAAACACAGAGTCTGCTTTATTCATTCATACGTACTTAATTTCCTTTCATTCACGGGCCAGTGTAAACACCAGCTATACCTAGGATGTATTTTTAGACTTTAATCGGGTTAGTTGTACAATGACCAAGAATGACCTAATGTCATTACTTGAATCTAACCCACCTCTTGATTATCCTATCCTAACACATTTGGTATCATTCAATTCATTATGTTCATCAATTGAGTTTGGCCTCATTCATTCATCGGGAACTTTAACTTTAAACGACATAGATCATCTGATCATCATTAAATCCAGTGTCATGAAACCCAACACTGAAAAGAGGTGGAATCACCGGCCAAACTGACCCAAAACATGCTAGCGTATAAAGACATTAAAGACCGCCAGATCCCTATAATTTCAGTATATGTTCAAATACTAAGAGATATAAGGAGACCCATACCCGGCATGCCGGACAGTCTTATCTAATGATAGTTACATGAACCTCCGCCCTTGTCGAAAGAAGGCATCACCGCTCATAGCTAGTCCATCGAGGCTCACTATAAAGGTCCATTACATTAAACTAATACGTCATGGAAGTTGGCTTCTAGTATGACGACATCATAGATAAATTGATGATTTCTCATCTCATCATTAGTATTTAGTGTGTTAATCTCAATACTTTCATTAGAGTGTTCATAGAAACTAGTCTTTTCATTAACTTTACACTCTCATGGGTGAGTACGTTTTTGTAACATTTACTTAGGCTCATTTGAGATTTATCTCATCTTTTACATTAGCCTCATATCATGTTGTAACAACATTAATTATCAGTGGAAAATTTGATCTTCATAGTTTCTCACCCCTTTTTATGTTAATGTTCATTTAATCATATGTCAATTCACTTGGTCATTTAGTGTATTTTACAATAGTACTTAACAGTTCTAGGGTTTCATCATTTAGTTACATACATCTTAGGTTCACTTACTTTTATGCTAGACTTATGGATCTATACATACAAGCCATGAGGCTTCATTCATCGTTCATTTAAGTGACTCATATCTTCCTAAGATTATGTAGTACAAGACTTATGCATATTGTATGTATGCCAACATCTCAATTTCGATTTAAATAGGCAACATTATTCATTAACATTTAATTCACGTATGACTTATGTATCAATACGGAATTTGGGCAAGGGAACCTGGTTTTCAAATTCTTTTGAACAGCACGTACATTTTTTTAATTCATTTTTAATATCCATAGGCTTGGGAACCCTAGTTTGAGCCCCAATGCGTTCATTTTATTTTCCCCTTAATTTCTGTCTGCATTTTACGCTTAATGGAAATAAGAGGATGTGGGATCAAACCCCCACAAACTTATTTACTTTTTATTTTCATTGCCTTTAAATTTCTATATTTTTGCCTAAGGGTTGTGGATTCGAACCCCCGCACCCCTCTTTAGTTTCTTTTAATTTTTCTCCTTTAATCTGCCTAGGAGGTTGTGGATTCGATTCCCACGCCTTACATCTCTTTTCTTTCATTTCCTTTGACTCTGCTTCTCTTCCTCGAGGTCGTGGGTTCGATTCCCACGCCTCACATTTCTTTTCTTTCATTTTCTTTACTCTCCTTCACTGCGTAGAGGTCGTGGGTTCGATTCCCACACCTCACATTTATTTTTTTTTCTTTTGCTCTTCCAGAAATCTGATTGAGAGGTGGTGGGTTCGAATCCCACTCCTCTCATTTCTTAGTTTTATCTTTTAAGTTACATTTTTCAGCCAATATCATGGTTCGAATTCCTTTAACCACATTTCTTTTTACTTCTTTATTTTTCATGGTTTTTAAAATGGTGATGTCACGGGTTCAATCCTCCATGACCTCACTTGTTTGAATTCATTTTTTTCAACATTTTGAACCCTCTTTGCTGACCTAAATTCATCACTAGAAGTTAAAAATTTTATTTTAATTTTTCAGCATCCAGTAATCAAATTACACCTTAGTTCTTAGGGGAATTTTGTAGTGCATTCGGAACGGTTTAGGTAGGTTTTCATGGATTTGTTTAGCCAAGAGATTATCTCTCAAATCAGCCACATTTAAACTCATATGAACATCAAATTTACATCAACATGTGTACATAAAACATACAGAACTCTCATGCAATTTCAAGTTATAAACGATGAACAATAGCCAGGTTAACACACACATACACACATAGTTACATTTTCGGAAACATCAACATAAGTCAAATAATTTCAAACATACATATAAACACATAATAATCATGAAAATATGTTTTGTCACTAGTTTTCTACAAGAACACATAACCAACCTATGATTTAATGGTATCTAGTGATAGGGACAAGCAACAGGGAATAATCCTAGTTTTTGGAATGAATATTCTGAACCTTAAGGGGTCTCTTGGGAAAGGGACCAAGAGAAAAGAGAACACATACCTTTTTGACGTTCAAACATCAAATTCTTTCCCATCCCACACCTTCAAACACACGTCCAAATCCAAGAGCTTCAACACCAACTTGACTGAAATGCCCTCTCTTTGCATTACGTGTTAGATTAGTTGTTTGTTTATAATTTTCATTGTGAGTTCTTCAAGTGTGAAGAACTTTGGTTTAGCTACAGTATTTGTACGTTATTTGGAAGCGAAAAATGTGAGTGAGAGTGATAGAGACGTGATAGAGAGTGTGATGAGCGTGGGAGACAAGAGTTTTCTAACGATTAGGAGTCTAGTTTATGACTTAGTCAAAAAAGGTTTTATTTAATTATTAAAAATATGATTTTATTTTATTTTAAATCAACGAATAACTAATAAATATAAATTAATTACATTAATTTACCAACAGAAATGTAAAAAAATTTAATTCATTGCTTCTACCGAGGTTCGAATTCGGGTGGAGCAAGACTTCACTTCAATAGCCCAATTTCGGCCCTCTCTCACAAATATGCCCATCCACCTTAGCCTGTAAAAGGACCAATTTGCCCCTAGACCCTCCGAACCGAAGATTTCCTCTTTTTATGTCCGGTAAAGACTCCTTTGAGTAAATCTTCGTATTTGAGAGCCCTACATGGTTGGACCCAACCTCTCCTAGCCGAAATAACACCCCAAGTTAGTTTGCTTGGATGTAATAAAGGTCCCGAGGTCTGGTTCTACGCGCATCAATACGTGTGAACCCGGTCTAATCGTTGGCATTCTAGACCAATTAAACATTACTTATCATATCAATTTTTAGGGTTGTTACATTATCCCCTCCCCTTAGGAACATTCTTACACGAATGACACTACTCTTTATTGACAATATGTAAGTCATCTATACAATGTTAGCATACATAGGTAATTCAATACTCCCCATTGGTGAATATTTGATTCACACATTAACATGATGGTGCACATCTTTGAAACCTACTAGTAGCTTCACATTAATAGACTAAGGAACTCTTTCCTAAACTAGTCTTATAAAAGCATACAACATAAGTAAACATGTAAGTCATACAAATAAGCAACCAACATAATGAGTCAAACATATTAACCTCATACTAGTGCATAAACACCATACACATTCACTAGAGGTGCCTTCCCCTGCACCCCTAGACTTGAGTGCGATGAATCATTCCCTTCTTGGAGCCTCTTCACTTGGACCATTAGGTTTAACTCTCTGTTTCCCTTGTTCTTGACTTCTCCTATTCGGACAATCCTTTATCATGTGACTCGGTTTTCCACAACTGTAAAAAGTGTTAGAGTCCATCATACATTATCCCCTATGCAGTATGCCACAATTCCTACCATGTGGCTTTTCCAGGGATATAAAGTCTTACGAACCTCTGGGAGTAATCCCTCACTGACATCGAGCCCTACTTAACGTTGATGAATTCTTCAACCTTAGCCTCCTTCATATAACTGGGAGAGAACCACCCTAGAAAATCCATCTTTAAAAGATCCCAAGTAATAGTACCCCCTCCTAAGGCTCTGCTATCCTGGCACACCTTATACCAAGATTAAGCTATATCCTTTATCTGGTAGGATTCCTACTCAAACTTCTTCACATCAATCAAAACCAATAGCCTAAGATTGTAAAGATCTAGATTTGGCCATGTGTACGAAAGTTTTCCTGCTCCATCTGTCAACCCAACTAAGTTAACAAGCATCTCTATTCCATTACGTGGAGCCTAGGGAGAAACTTGAATTACCCTAGTAGTCACTTCTCCAATCTCCCCACCTACTATTCTACTTGTATTATTCATTTGGAAACTTCAAGAGTTGACGCTAGATATGCTCTTAACGCTATGAAATCCAACATTACAGAAGGAACTATAAAATAAGAAGAAGGGAAATTTTCCTACCCATCATTCACTCTCTAATCCAGGATAGTGGTGCACTTCATCACAATGACTTAGAAACTACTCAATGTGGTTGATGTGCACTTATTATACTCGGAATTTAACCTAGCGCTCTGATTCCATCGTTGTCACGGCAAAAGTCTAGACCGCAGACGAGACCGGCATTGTTGACCTCTCAAAGGTCGCACACAAGCCTATTGACGTCTTTCTTGCTTTGTCTAGGTTAATTTTAGCGGAAAATTTGAAACTTTTTGTTTCTTAAGATGCTTCCAAAATATTCTACTACATACGTAATTGTTCGCCATCAACCATCTAACATTAAGATCATCAAATAAAGGAACAATTTATTATAACGATAAAGATGTACTTGCAAAAATAGCAACAATATAATGTCTGGAAAAAACGAGAAAGAAACGCTAGTGGAACATACTCCAATAGATCAATCCTACAACTAATATAGAATGTAAATGGGCAAGCGTCCTCGAAATCATGAGGGCCTACCAAGTTCGGATGTATGAGCGACGTCTGGATAGCTACAGGGTCGATCTTGTGGCTCTAGCTTTAACCTGCGCTTGCACCTAAAGTTGTAGAGTTGTATAAGGTTAGTACGAACTTGTACTAAGTATGGGTATATGCAAACACACACCAAGGACATGCATGAGTAAGAATAGCTCTCTCCTAACATCATGATTGTAGAAGGTCAAGTAAGTGGACTTGCCGAATTGAGTTTAGGAAAGTGAGTGAGCTTTCCAAACTTGGATTAGGAATGTTAGTGAGTTTTCCAAATTTGGATTATGAAAGTCATGCCGTGAGAGTAAAATGCATCATCATACTTATCATATTGCACACAACACATAACATATTGCACATAGCACATATCATAATTCATATAACACATAACATTGTTCATATCATTCATTCGTATGCCATGAGACCTTGAAATCATTTACTTGACATTAAGACTTCCCAAAAATGAGGTCTCTACATATGGAACCTTAACTAGGGAGTTCGCTTTAGCAAACACAGAGTCTGCTTCATTCATTCATATGTACTTCATTGTATTTCTTTTGTGGGCAAGTGTAAACACCAACTATTCCTAGGATGTAGTTTAAGACTTTCATAGGGTTCGTTGGGTAATGACTAATAATGACCTAATGTCAATATTAAATCTAACTCACCTCTTCATTATGCTATC
Organism: Solanum pennellii; assembly: GCF_001406875.1. Taxonomy (NCBI): domain Eukaryota; kingdom Viridiplantae; phylum Streptophyta; class Magnoliopsida; order Solanales; family Solanaceae; genus Solanum; species Solanum pennellii. The sequence goes on from NC_028643.1 coordinate 54,953,282, forward strand.
CTAACACCTTTAATATCATTTATTTCATTATGTGCATCATTTGAGGATGGCCTCATTCATTCATTGGGAACATTAACATTAACCGACATATATCATGTGAGCATCATCAAATCTAGTTTCATTAAACACCACACCAAAAGAGGTGGAATCACCGTCCAAAGTGACCCAAAACATGCTAGCGTACAACGGAATTGAACCCCGCTAGATCCTTATATTGGTAGTAAAGGTGCAAAGACTAGGAGATGTAAGGTTACCCATACCCGTCATACCGGAAAGTCGCATCTGATGAGTGTTACGTGAGCATGTATTGGCCGCTTATCAAGACTTGATTTCATGGTCGCTTATTTTGCGAATCACTTTGCTAGTGATATCGTGCCATCAGACTTGTCTTTTCATCAAAGGAAAAACTTCATGCATGATGTGAAAATGTTCTTTTTGGATGAGCCACATTTATATAGGAGTTTTGCCAAAGGGCTTATTCAGCGTTGTGTTCAGGAAGTTGAGATAATGAGTGGTTTAGAGGCATGCCACTCTTCGACTGTGGGTGGGCATCATAGTGGTATCCAGACAACCCATAAAATCTTTCAATGTGGCTACTATTGGCCAACCATCCACCAAGATGATCATGAGTTTGCCAAGGCATGTGATAGGTGCCAAAGAGATGGAGGTGTTTCTAGACGGCAAGAACTCCCTTTAAATCCCATTCATGTAATTGAGTTGTTTGATGTGTGGTGTATTCTCTTTATGGGCCCCCTTTTGAGTTCTCATAGGATGAAATATATTCTTTTGGTTGTTGATTATGTGTCAAAGTGGGTGGAAGCATAACACTTGCAAATAATGAAGGAAAAGGTGTCACCGCGTTCTTGAAGAAGAACATATTTTCCAGATTTGTCACCCCAAGGGCCGTTATTAGTGATGGGGGATCGTACTTTTGCAAGAAGTTGTTTGAAGGATTGTTGAAGAAATATGGGGTTCGCCACAATGTGGCCACACCATACAATCCTCTGACTAGTGGGTATTATAAGGTGTCAAACTAACAATTCAAGCAGATTCGGGAAAAAACGGTGAATGCGAATAGAACGGATTTGTCAAGGAGGATTGATGATGCTCTTTGGGCCTACCGGAAATCATACAAGACTCCCATAGGTATGTTCCCATACAAACTTGTATATCGGAATGCTTGTCACTTGCCGGTTAAGTTAGAGCATAAGGCCATGTGGGCAATGAAGAAATTTAAAATGGATTGGAATGAGGTTGTGGAACATAGGTTAGATGGGATGAATATGCTTGATGAATTTCGCTTAAAGGCATATGAAATTTCATCCCTCTACAAAGAAAAGTTGAAGAAGTACCATGACCAAAAGATTGAGAAGACAGATTTTGGGGTTAGGATTTTGTGCTTTTATTCAACTCCAGGCTGCGCTTGTTCACGGTCAAACTCAAGTCCAAATGGACTGGTCCATTCTTTTTCAACGAACTTTTCCCTCATAGAGTGGTTGAGTTGGAGAATAAGGAGGGTGTAAGGTTCAAGGTGAACGGGAAACGAATCAAAATGTACCTTGGGCATGCTAAAAAGGCAAATGATGTGATCGAGGCATACCATCTTGATGAAATCTGAGTAATCAATAGTCCTGTGTCGTGCCGCGACGTTAAATCAAGCCCTGATTGGGAGGAAACCTAATATGTATCCTCTAGCCAATAATAGTTTTTTTTTGTGATTTTATCGGCGTAGTTGCATTATTTATGTTTTTCTCACTTAATGTAACATATTAATTTTCTTTTATTTTTTTTGAAGTGTTGGCTAGAGAGTAAACTAGGGTCCGTGTCTAAAAAGTGTCCAGAAAATACCAAAAGATGAGCTTATTGGGTGTTCAATGTGCAGGGACTAAATACCCAAAAATTAATAGAAAATTACTCTGGTGCACTGATCGACAGACCAATCAACGGACAGTCATCCTGTCGATGGACCGTCGATAGGGTGCGTAGATCCCAGGTTTGTTTCATCATTTTTTTCTAAGTTAGGGAAAACTCGACGGGGCAGTCGGCGGACTGTGGAATGACTTACAATCCGTTGACTTCGAAATGTCAGCTCCTCCGACCTACTATCCTACTCAACACGACCGGCTATATATTAAATTTTAAAAATTTAAACTTACCCACCCTATTAAAGCTTCCCCAAAACTGTTTCCCTCATCATTTCCCTTATACTTACCCACATCCTCACCCATTAACTCCCATTTCTATCAGTCAAATTTTCCTCTTCCCAAAATCTTTATCAATTTCCCAGATCCCTTCTCTTCCCTAATCTTTCATCTTCTTCTGTCTTCGGCCCGATCGGTGTTTGAGGTCACTCTTTGGTGTTTTGTACTTGCAAGAATTCATCCCCTCATTCCCTACACTATAGTATACAGATATGTCTTTCTGATTTTCTCTATGTACTCTCGTTACTTTACATGCTAAATTATTTGAATACGATTGTTGGTCTTGAATTTGGGACACCGTGTGATGCTTAAAATCTTCAAATTTAATCCAAAGTTCCTCAGAACATTGAAAGTGAAGGGGATGCGGGTGTATTATCTAATAATTGTAGTGTTTTGAGTGTTGCTGTTTCCGACTAAAGGTTTGATAGTCTGTGAGAAACTATGTTTAAAACTATGATAGTTCATGCCCTAGGAATGATGAAATGTTTTGTTAAACGCTAGAGGAACTTAATGTTTCTTAGATTTCTCTTAAATTGTTATTTGTTGGTATAAATGGCTGCAAAAATTCTGTCCCTGAAATACAGAACTAGACCTCATCGACGGACCGTCGTTGAGGTCCGTCAACAACATCTCCCCTGATTTATCTAAGTGTCTACCCACGGGTGTAAATGAAGGTTCGTCGACCCAGCGACGCACTATCATGCATGACTCTCAACTCTATCAATAACCTTATTTCTAAAGTTCCCCAAAACTTTTCTGAGGGTACATCGACGGACCCCCACTGATGGACCGTCATTTACTTGACGGTCCATCCTGCCGGTTCGTCGTCTTTAATAGAAACTATTTTGTTAAGAATTCGAAAAATTTTGTAAGGGTACATCTGCGGTACCCCAGTGACGGACCGTCATTCCATCGACCGTCTGTCCTGCACTTCCGTCATCTCTAAGAGAACTCTTGTTTCTACAAATTCTAAATAAATTTTCTATGTATCCACCGACAAACCCCCAATGACAGATAGTCATTCCACCTAGGGACCGTCGATGAGGTCTGTCAGTCAGTTCTGTACTTCTGCATCACCACTCTGTTGGTGTTTCCTCCTTTGTGTTTGATTCTTTTGAGTGTGTTGCATACTTACATTGGTACTAATAACCTCTCCTTGTAGGTACACATGGCACCCAATCAAGACATAGTCTACTCTCAAGGAAGTTCCAAGTCTGTCACCCCTTCCTACTTGTTGGTGATTGGGTCATCCGACGATGAACATGAACCCGAATACGTGCCCCCAGGCACTCAGAGCTAGTACCTCTCGAAGCATGCCCTAGAGGGTGGCATCCTACGTAGTTACTGCCTCCCAGTCCGATGAGGGGTGCACAGTTACCGGCACACCGTCTGGGTCAGATGCAGTGTCAAAGAGAGAATATGGCTCTACAGAGGCTTCCGAGTCTGAGGAAGTTTCATCTTGACATAGGGACAGTTCTCCAGCTACATCAGTCTGCTCTGCCTAATCTTTAGAGGCTGACAGTGCGGATTCTACTCCAGCACCCGTGACCGATGTCCCCAAAACTTGTTGCCGATCAGCCCACCATTGGTGTGTCGAGGGAAAATATCAGATATACAGGGATACGAAGCTTATTAAGTACAAGGGGGTCATGAATCGGACTCTGACAGTCGAGCGGCTAGTTCTTACTGAGAGTATTCCTACGATGCTAGATATACATGATCTTTTCTCCCGCCATCGGCTACAGTGGACTGCTAGGAGTTTCGGCCAATACAGCGAGGAGATGGTTCAAGAGTTCTACGTCGCTTATGTGGCGAGTATCATGGCTAGTTTTCACAAGCAGGATAACCCCACCAAATACACACCACTTTGAGCATATTCGTCTCCGTGGAAAGATGGTGGATATCTCTTTGCCCGCCATTCGCAGATTTTTATATGGTGCAGACACTGATGCCACCAGGACCCCCGTCTCTCCCAATTTTACTATTGGTGGAAGCTGGTAAAGGACGACCATTTCCAATGTGAGAGAGTGCTGAGAGAGATCACCAAGAGGTCGATAAACAAGAACATCTTCGTAGATGGTGAAAGTGCTGAGTGGGTGCTGGATCCCAGAAGAGGTATAAAGAAGTCCAACACCACATTCACAACAAAATTCTTATGTCTCTTAGTCGTCACTGCCTCTACACAGTGCTGCTTATAATATTGTTTCATGGGATAAAGGAGTGCTCATAGCTGCCATGGTTACTGGGTTCGCGGTAGATTTCACGTGGTTGTTACAGGCGTTCATTTATGTGATGGCCTTTTACGCCACCACTACTTATACCTTCCCTTGCATGATGTTTTAGTTGTCTAGGTCTGTAGGAGAACCTGTGTGGAACATTGATGTTCTCAAGACCCCGACTCGCATGTTGGATATCGGTCTCATCCGGGATGAGGCCAATGAGTTGGCTCCCAACAGAAGGCCCAAAGTTGAGGTGCAGCCGCTTGGTGAGAACTTGGAGGACACCGTAGAGAATGACCGAGGGGATGATCAAGCTACATCAAAGCCTACCATTGAGTCTATCTCGGGTACTAGCACAACTCTGATCTCCTCCCGCACCACCCCTTCTGCTACACTGGTCCCGATAGCTAGGTCCAGAAGTTAAAGGCCCATATGGCAACACTTCAACATAATATCTAGCGTTTGATGCAAAAGTCCATTGCTGAGGCGGAAGAGCGAATCGAGAAAAAGATGGCCCAGTAGACTGAGAGGCAGATTATGGAGGTCCACCAGTGCCTTGATGCATTTGAGTTTTGGGTTGTCGCTCAGCCAGCCCCTACTGTGGATTTGACGACTCTCCAGGCTTCTCTTGCGAGTCTGAGAGTAGATATAGATGCCATACAAGAGGCCTAGGTACCCGAGTCTGAGGCCCCACCGGTGAATCCTATTGAGAATACGGTGATGGCTGCACTTTTCTCCACCACTGCTGCGCCATCATCTCATCCACGTCAGTAGACCAAGATGCACTGATATAGAGAGGATGGTGTGACTCGAGCTAGGAAGAGAGAGCGTATAGATTTTGAGGTTGTGCCTCGCTGATTGATGAGGAGGCCCGGCAGAAGAGGGCTCAGGCGGTGGCTATGGGGGCGTCTAGCTCCACGATTGCTGATGTTGAGATGAGCACTACTGAGGGTGGTATTATTGATGTAGACACTACTGACAGTGTAATTACTACAGAGGGAGTGGGTTCCAAGAAACCCGACCCGCCATATTGTTGATCATCAATGCGCGCCTCAAGTTTTCTTCACCTACCACTCTGTTTTATATTTTATGCATTGGGGACAATTGCATTCTCTTTTTTTGGGGGTGGGGTAAATGTAAAGTTTGTTATAGGGTGAAGACTTAATATCCTAATTCACTATCCTATCTTGGGGTTTTCTTGCCTGTGTTCTTTTTTGCCACAAAAGATTGTTTACTTTATTGTAGAACCGACACGTTAGTATCTTGTACATAGTATAGATATGAAATCTGAAACATGATGGCTAAATAAAATGATATCTTGGTTTGAAGAAAATGTTTGCACGATTAGGCACAGTGAATGATGAATGTGTGGCTCTAATCATGATATAGAGATACACCACTACATAACCTCAATCTTATGCTAAAACTAGGTGTCTGATAATCTGGTAGGTTTATGAGGTGTAATGTGAGTGTGAGTAAAGTTGAATATTCCACCATTGGTACTGAGCTAGAACTTCCTGGTTTGTCCTCCTAAAAGTAATATGTGATAAACATTTAGGAAAGGATCATAGGCCCTTGTTCAAAGATAGCAACTCTTTAGTCTAGATAAAAGATAACCAAATGAAATTAATACCTTCTTTATCCAAATGATTTGAGCTTAAAATGGACCTTTTTATCATTTCCGGGAACAATGTGTAGGCCCTGGTCTCTCATTAGACTTGCGTACCTTAGCTAATGCCAAAAGAATAATTTGAGGGTGTCTAATGAAGAAAAAAACCTCATCTTGGCCCTGACGCAACCTTGGGTATTATGTGCCTTGATCTATGGCAAATCCATGAGCTGAGATTGGCTATTATGAGGAATTCTTCGGAAAGTGGGGTTGAAAGAATAAAGAGAGCGAAAGAAGAAAAGAAAAGTGAGTCAAGCAAAGTTTAAATCAAGTGAAAATTTTTTTTCAAAAAAAGTCATTTTATACAAAAGCAGAAAGAAAGGAGAAAAGCAAGGCAAAAGAATATAAGAATATTAAGTATAGGGCGGAATAAACGACGAAAAGGTAGGACACTTAGACGTTATGTCGAGGAGGCAACAACTCACGACAATGCATTCAAATATACCCTACCTGACCGTGAGCCTACGTTACAAGCTAAGAAAGTCCTATCGTGATCCTAAGACTATAATGTTGTGAACATAAAGCAGTGAAAATAAGGGAAAGCCTATGGAGACAAAGGTCCAATGAGGTGAGAAGTTGTTCTGAGAGTGAGTGTTGAATAAATAATCCTTATACTCAAACTGAAATCACTGTGTAAAAAAGGAGGATATTGTTTTTAAAGAAAGGACACTAGTTGCAATACTGGAAAGTTGTCACCTTCGTGAGAGATAAAAGAAGAGAGGTGTCGGTGCGTGGTGATTCTGTGTCATGATTTCATCCACAGCAGCGAGACTAATAGTCATATCATGCATGAACATAATGAAAATAATCGGGATTTATAGCCAGATGATTGCGAAAGCTAAAATAAGGATACTTTTTACAAAGGTCATTGTGGTGAGTCATAGTGCATCGCTTGAGGACAAACAACGAATTTAAATTAAGGGTGTTCATGTACCGTGGTCTTAGGCTACTTTTACTGCTTTTTCCTGAAGTCTACTGTGTGTCTAAGGGCTCTTTGAAGTAGTTTTAATTTATTTTTCTTTGTGTTTGCAGGAAAAAAACTATCAAGAATGAAAACGCTGAAGATGTGTTGAAAGCTACAGAAAAGATGACCTACGGAGCCATCAACGGTCCGTCGACCCATTGATGGTCTGTTGACCCATCGATGGTGTATAAGTAGCAACCGTCCCCATGAAGATGTTATGCTGCTAAGGAAAGATCGGGGAATTCTGAATAAGTGTGGGCCTACGGGAGGGATGACAGTCTGTCGTCTCATCGACAGACCATCCAGGTGATCTGTTGTTGTTAAAAGAACGTAGCCCCAGTACCCTATTTCAAATGATTCTAAGTGTAGATCATAGAAGGACACCGACGAACCATCGTCTTGTCAACATACCGTCGTCTTGGATGGTAACAGAGAAATGGAGAAAAAGCAGCTGAAAATTGAGTTTTAGTATGGAACGACGAAGGTGTCAACGATCCATCATTGCCTCGACAGTCTGTAAGTCAGGTCATCGACACGAGACACGTTTTTTGACAGATTTTTCCTTATTTAGGTTTTCCTTTACGTTTACGATTCTTTTATATAAATAGGACTAAAAACCTCATTTTTGGGGTTAGACTCTTTGTTAATTTTCAAATTTGTATTGTTGGTTGTTGAACTTTGGGTTTTGGAAAATACTCCCCTTTTTCCAGATTCAATTCCTACATTATTTTGATTAATTCAAGTGATTTTTTGGATTCTCTTCAAATTTGTTAAAGTAAGTACATAAATTCTTGTCTAATCAATATGAATTGTGTAATTCTTAACATGGGTAACTGAATCCACAATTAGGCTTGTGGGAACCATGGGTAATTAACAAAGTAGAACTAGCTAAGATACCAATTCTAGAATAGTGTCTTGCATGTATTGATAATTCTTTCATTTAGAAGTTTTCTAATGGTGGCCAACGTTAGAACTTGACTTCTTGCTACTTGTCGTACAAAGGAGGTAGACAATAAGAAAAAAATTATCAACGTAGATATAGTATACACTATCTATTAGGCTAGTGTCAATTGGTGCGAAATAATAACTAAGCCATACATCAATTATGATTCTTAATATAAGGTAAAAGGTAAGGTTTTGTAATGTACACAGACGTTGCTAGATCAAAGTTCGGAGTGAAATTCACTAGTTGATGGACCAGGGAATTACGGATACATAACTTACAACTTTGCATGCAAGACACTAGGGAAGATTTTTTATAGCTAGGGTTACTGCGTTATGAACCTATGCGGAACACCTACACCCTAGTTTCTCTCATCATTTGATAAACATCAAATATTGGAACTACCTTCTTGTTTAGAAGACTTAATTAATTACTTTTTTTACAAAAAATCCCCCCATTAATTGTTTGTTTTTTTGAAAGAACTTGACTAATAGAAGTAACCGTAGATTAAGGTTAAGTCTAAACCATTTTCCTCGTGGAATCGACCCCAACTTAACCTTTGGGTTCTTTACTTGATACGACCACTTATACTTTTTAGGGAGGTATAGTTTGAGCATATTAGGCACCTACCAATGCAACAGGAAAATCATAACCATTAGGAAGTACCAATAGTTTCAACAAGATCTAATAAATCCAAGAGAAAGCCTGAATTCTGAGTGTTGTTGCATAGGTTTGAAAAAGACAAGATAAAAATACTTTAAGTTACTTTTGATGGGTAAACAAACTTTTAAAATTCAACTTTCTCTTTTATTGACATATGTTTACATTATTTAAGCATCCTCATCTGTAATATCATCATGGAGTATATTACAAATTTTTGGGTGATCAGAAAATATTTAGCTCTCTCTAGATCTTATTTTCTTAGCGGTTGTTAGGTAGAAGACGCTAGGTATTTCATTATGATTAGTAAGGTAAGACGTAGCCCCCCCCCCCCTTGCTTGCACTTGTCCCTATCGATATATTTTATGTTTAGTACACGGACACTAGACACTTTCTAGTGATGAATTGGCAGGAAAAGAATTACTCTAACTGGAGGAGCAGTCTTTTGGGAATCTTCCAAATACACGTGTATCGCTATATGAGTTTATCTCTCTAGATAAAGCTTGCGAATAAGTTGAATGGATCCGAAATATCATGAAATATTCTTTTAGACCCAAATATTTGGCATCATTATGCACACACTTTGATAGTCAAGACGCATGGAGACCCAAATGTCAATGCCCGATGAAACTGACAATGGTATAGTTGATATAATATTCAAATCGAGTGACTACTACAGGGTGATGGATGAGGAGTGTCAATAAATTATTATTTGCAAGTTTTTTTGAACGAAGTCTTATATATAGCACATTCACTCAATCGTCTCAGAAAACATATTCTCAAAGTAGACGTAAGAATAGGAGCGTACGATTTTTTACGGTCTTTGATGATGTCATCAATGATGATGATTGTAAAGAATATGGTTCAAAATGTAAATCCAAATAGATGTTATGGTTATGTGTCTTCATAAAGGGACTCCCGGTTATAGATCGAGGTAGATTCTCCTATTGTTCGGGTATGGGTCTAATTACCAGGTTTATCATACCATTGTCATACATGGTATTATTTGAGACATATTGAATTACATGTAGGCAACCCTTTATATCTCTATACTGCTAGTGATATTCGATAGACCTGAAATAGGAAACTTTTTAAAGTTTAGAATTCTAAGCCTAGAGGGGATAACACAAACCAACACCAAAAGCACTAAGCAAATTAAAGAGAACCCCAGAAGCATAATATTGATGACAAAAAAATAAAACTAGGGACAAATGAACAAAGAACAAGAAAAATCATATATATAGGAAAGGTGCATGAAGAGGAGAAGACTAACATACTTGAGGATGGTCAAATGGGGACCGAAATGCAATAGACAAGTCAAATATCTAAACATGTGCCTTTAGAAAGTTCTAAAAATTTCCTTCAAAACATTTGCAGTTATATGGACAAATAGATAAATAACAAAAAAAAAGAAGACTTCTACTGTATCAAAATTGATTTAGGCATTCAAATGTATATTGTGGAACAAGAATAGTACTAAAGCAAAGAACAGAGGGAAAGGAAAGAACAAAAGTATTAAACATTGAAAAAGATACTACTAAGATTTCTAGAAATTCATCACATCTCTCACAAGGAGAATGTTGTACACAACACCACAAGTATTCCAGAACATAGCAAAAGCAATAGGGAGATGCAAACTAGTTCCCAAAGAAGCACAAACCTAGAGGACGATATGTCTGACTAAACATTACATGTTACCTCTACTTGGAACTAATAATTTCAAAGATTTGAGACTCTGAGAATAGGTAACATTAACAAAATCCCATCAATGATATGGATATGGACAACATAATTCAAGAATCACACGAGGAATTTCGACAAGATCTTTAATTTTACATTCTTGAATTTTTGAACAAATTGAGAAGGTTTTGTAGATTTAGTAAAGGAAGTTTGGGACAATGGGATCACGAGAAAACCGATGTGTAGATTACTAAACAAACTCCAAAACTTTTCTAAAGCTCTTAACAAATGGTCAAAAGAACGCATTGGAGACATTTTTGACGTTTTTAAACAAAAGGAGGAACACAACATGTTAATGGAGAAGCAACATATGAAATGAATAATCCCGATCACAATAGAAAGCTTTTTTCATAATAATCAGGTTGATCACATTAAATTTTTGAAGCTTCAGGATTCTATTATGAGGCCAAAATCAAGACTCAAGTGGATAGAGAAAGGTGAAACTAACTCAAAATATTTCTATACATCCATTAGAGGGGGAAGAAGACATGCGAAAATCCTTAGAATTACGTACTCCACTGGTAGATGTTAAACAATACTGACCAAATATCCCAAGCAACAATAACTTGTAACTCTGGTAAGATGGTTAGGAAAACATATAACTATTACTATTGTTGCCATGTAAAAAAAGATGAATACAGCTAGAAGTAGTGGAGAATGTTAAGGTGATGGCATTTGAAACGACAAATGTACAGAATGATGTTTTCCCTTTATTGAATTGTCATCCCTTTGGTAGAGATATTAGTATGGCTTCAAGTACCTCTTGGCAATGTTTAGGCGGGTATCTGTCATTATCAGAGTTTCCACATCTATATGAATTTGAGATGCATTGATAATGTTTTTGAGTATTCTTTCATCTCGCCTAGATCTGTCTTCAGGTGTATCCGTCGACTCCATCCATGTAGGTAATATCATCATCCTCAATCACGGGAAGGACTGCAATGACCAACTTTTTTGTGATGATTCTGCACGTATCATAGAAGACATTATCCATATTTCGGCTATTATGCATCAAAATTTATGATCATCTTTTGTTTTCTCTGGATGAAACATTATGTATATACGAAAACTATTAGACTAATGTTAATGGTGAAGTCTCCGCTGAGTCATTCTTTTTGGAATATATACAAGTATTCAAGGAAAACTATAAGACTCAAGTGTGTAGAAGAGAGGTTGGTGCATAAGAAAAAATAGTTTAAGAGGAAAAATAAAGAGAATGAACAATGTTATCACAAAGTGTATAAAAAATAATGAGCTAGAGCTTCTTTTTTTTTTAGTATTGTGCTCGTCACTAGTTCTCATTATAGTGGACATGAGCAATTCAATACACAAAATTGAATTTTGAGGGAAGGTCCTAATTTATTAAATATTTATTGCCTGTCGTTCTTCTCAGCAGTGTTCAATGTTAGATCCAATATTATTTTATTTTTCTACTTACCAAATTCTCTCAAATTACGGACATGTGAGTCTTGTAGATTAAATACTATTATCTATCATATGAAGATTGTAAGGTAACATGAAAAATAGAATAATAACCTCCTAAAATAGAGTAAATTGAATTAATAATGTATACTTGAATCATGTTATGTTATTTTGTATTAAGAAACATATTAAATTATATATACATTTTTGTATTAAATACTTTTAGTAGCATGTAAGTTAACTACTTATTCAAAGTTACCCATCAATATTTTTGCTTTTTCTTTGCCATTATTAAGCTACTTAATCTTTTTCTTTTTTTCTGGCATGGTTATATTAGTCTGCCATGTAATATCTTGTTTGAGGGGACTTCTTTTTGCAATGTAAAGTCTGATGTAACATCGTCGTCTATATCATCCCGCATACTAAAAGACCCCTTAATCCCTAAGCTTCAATGGATGTTAGATCAATCTAAATAGGTTATAGATGAATCTTACAATAATAATGGTGATTAGCAGCAATTCAAATAAGGTAGTGAATTTCACATTGATCTTAGATACTACAAACTCACAATTTGAATGGCGGCTACCTAAGCATCATGAACTCTTAACTTTTGTTGCCGTACTCTTGTTGAAACTACATAAGTGTGGATGTGGGATCCATATTGTGTTTGACTAATCGATTTTGAGTACATTGAAAAAACATGACAATGAAATTTGAGACATATGTAGGCAGTTATGTAATAAAAACAAAAACTAATGTTTAAATGAAGTAAATGGAATAGTGTGTCCTTAAAAAATGTTATGTCAGTCCCATTCTTGTATTTCCTTATGGGATTCTTCTTTGAGTAACATTTTCTATTCAAACTACCTTGTATAATGTCTCATAATTTAGACATATAACTCTATTGTAAATATTTGAATTATCTTAGGGCATGACAGGTCTTTATATGGAGGGGTGGGACTGGGATAATTTGCAAGAAACACTAAACAGGGCATGTCCTTTCAAGGCTTGATCTTACCCATCCTAGTCTACCCATCGTGCTCCAATTTCCATCACAACGTGAAATAACTTGTAAAGTAGGCCTAAAATTTGATACAACATTAATGGTAAGCTTGCAATCACAAGGCCAAATATTCGTTATATCTATCAGATTGATAAGTAATCATCTATTGTAGGGACTTCAGATAGCAAAACGATAAAATCGAAAAAATCTAGAAATTATGTCCAACATCAAACACATTGCTTTCTATTTAGAACATATGTTTCCATTTTTTGGAAATGTGGTACTGATTTTACTGTTCAAAATTTGTAGATCACTAAGCAGTATATGTTTAGGAAGGGGAATAGGAACAACATCCGCCGGTCACGTGCTAAATGGGAGTCAATAAGACCCATTATGGTTTTGCTTAAGTTTCCTCTGTAGATAATTTGAGTTAACTACTACATTTTTTTTACTCCACCGAGGAAATCTAAGAAAAGGACCCAAAAATAATGTCTATTCTTTAAGGTCGAGCAATGATAGTTGTCCATCTTACCCAAATTAGTGCACATATAATCGTAGGTCACTGATTTCGTCCATTTCTAACTAACAAAGTCTCGGTCATTATCATTATATACACTATATCTACATAAAATAGGACTATTTCTAGATAAAATAGGGCAATGAGTTGTTAGAATGAAGGTACGAGTTCTACACTTATCCCTATGGAAAATAACCTTAGTTTCTATGGTATCTTTTAACTTTACTCCTAACTTGTGGCAAAATCATGAACTTCACTAAGAGTTGCGCGTTCAAAATTGTATTATATATAGTATAAACATCGGATGATTGAGGGTCAATTGACCATCCTCTGATGGTTATAGCTTTCACATCCGGAGAGAACCCCGCAGATGTGACTGGTGTCGGCGTCCTCTCATAGTACTAGGACAAGCCTTTGGCATTCTTCATAACATATCATAGGTTAAAAATCAGTTAGAATTAAAATTTTTTAATATACTACATGAGGTATACTAAGACCTCTCACATTGAAGATTACTCAGACTTCTCTTAAAGCAACATAATAAACATACATAAGATAGTCTGAAAATTCTCTCACAAAAAACTATCTAAAGAGTACGAATATTGGACTTAGCCAATACAATTTCAATATGTCATATGGCCTTAGTAAAATAGAATCCAATAATAAAAAAGAATAAAATATTATGTTTTAAACTACTATAGTCTTCATAGTTAGAATAATGATAAGATAGCATCCCGAAACATGAGGATCTACCAACAATTGGAGAAAGAATTCCAAGCTTCTTCAATCGACCATTTAAATCTTTAACGGCAGGACCATAGGTTTGTAGTTACATAAAGTATAGGTATTAGCACTCATACGTACTAAGTATGGGTATATGCATATAAAAATTTAAGGACATGCATGAAAAAGGACAATTTATTTAGAAAGCATGATAGGTCATATGAAAGCCTTTAAAGCACATACAAGAGAGTATATCAAGATAATAATCACGACAACATAAAACATAATCATAACCAAGGACCTATTAGTATAAAGTCATATTAACATTTTCATATTCAATAGTTCATAGCAACATAATATACAAAACAGTTACCAGTAATCCCATCCCAAGCCTACAAACCTAATGATCATGCGAAGCCTCATAATCCCACATAATCAAGTAACAAACATAGGAGACCATAAGTAATGCTATGCTTCATATAAATTACGTCATAAATAGTCATTACTAAAGATGATAACATATACCAATAATAGGTTCATCATCATAGCCGATATCATATAAGAACAACATCATATATCATAATCATTATACATTTAATATTATCATGTTACATGAGAACAATCTCCTAGGACGTCCCTTAAAAAACCTGTGCAATGTTTAGTTATAATCCCATACTCCTATCTGTACTAAATAGACTCCTCAAGTCACCCTAGTTAATGTCCATTTACCTTAGTATGGAATTTTTACTTTGCCTTAATTTAAATTAGACCATGTGAGTAAATCATGGAATCCGGTTTATTGAAACCCAAGAGCGAAAAAAAGTGGTAAACTTGCCAAGGTAGAACCAAAACATGAACATAGCATTCTAGGTGGATCCACTAGCTAGTATTCGTATGGAGACAACTTAGTTCGAGAACTAGGAGATATATTAGAGATTCATAGTTCCACATTACATGGAAACCTCTATTGCATGAGAGTCATTGTGAACTTACTTTCCATCTTTTGAAGGGAAACTTCTCATATCTAGTTCATCGGTGCTAAGCTAAACTCCTTTTTTGAATTGCCTTTACGTTATCATTATTCAAAAATCTTATCATAGGCCATAGGAGATTAACTTCTTGTATAAACATGATCATAAGCTCATTTGTTTTAGGATGGGAATTTCCTTCCATCACAACCCTTCATTAGTGAGATCAACATATCACAGTCATATTGTGTAAGACATACAAGAGACATTATCAAACATTCATCATCATATACTTACCATGATCTCAAATTTAACATATACATAGCTCATTGTATATACATAGCAAGATCATATATACTTCAATTGCATTAAAACATCAACTATAGGTCAACATCAATATAATAGAGTAATCATGACTTTAGAAGACTTACCTATTGCTTCCAACAATCTTCATCAAGAACTTAGACTCAATTCATAACAATCATCCCATATTATAGAGAAATACTCAATAACATATCCATTTCGAACCACTCTAGTCATACACAATACAAATTCATACTTATGGTTAAGGGAAATGGATCATTCATGAGTTACTTCAAGTTATAGTTCCAATCCAAAAAATTTACATGACATTAAGTGATAGATATAAAATAATCAGATCCATGCTTCACACAGAAACCAACAAAACCATATCAAATGTTCTTCAATAGATACTTACATAGACATATAAAATCATAGTGTTTCATTGTTAGTTATAAATCTCGAGTTTGGAAGAAAACCCACTCATAGAGTAAAACTAGAATTTGAATTGTTAGAACTGGTCTTTAAAAGGATCTCTTGGGGAAAGGAATCCCAAGATTGAAGAACGCATACATCATTGAAAATTATTCCTCGAACTTTGAATTAGAAACATAGAGTTTTCGTATTATTCCTTAAGATTTTCTTATTCTTCAATGGTAGTGGAATTGAGAGAGAGTTTTGAGCGAGATGAGAGGAATTATTTAATTCTAGTTTAGATTGAGTGAAAGTGGTTTAAAACTGACCTAAACAATAATAAATTCATCCTCTAAATACCTAAAATACCTCTCACTTGAATAGATTTTTTGGTGAAGTTTAATTGACTTAAAAATGACGCGGACGAATCTAGGAAAAGGTTGCGCGTCGCAGAGGAAATGCCAATTATTTTTTTTATAATTTGGGTCGAGGCAGTGAGACTGATGAAGGCCCTGCGTCGCAAGTCAAATTTTTTCTACCCAATGCTTCTTGTCCGACGCGTAAGGGTCTTTCCATCTTAGTTGTCGTAACTTTCTTTAGCAGCTTGCTCGGCAATGTTTGGGTCCTCCTAAAGTAACCTTCGGGCAGTCCTTAGGGAGTCATGATTGGACATTTGGCCCCTTTTACTATTTTTCCCCTATTTAATGTCTTTTTAGAAGTTTTGGACCTAATTTTAGACTTCCAAACCTTCACCAAACATAGGGACGTATTCTAGTTCAATTTAGCTAGTTTCCAAACGTCAAAGTCATTCTATGTCGTTTTGGCTCTAACATTTTCTAATTGGGTTTAATACATTAATAGAGGTCTTGAAAAAGTATTTTAACAATTATTTAATAGACGAAGCTTTACTCTAAGTCATGGAACTTCCGGAGTGTTACATTATCCCCCACTAATGATACTCAAATCTCTTAGAGAGTAAGTATAGACTCAACACTATCTGCCCAACCAACAATGACATACAATCATAGTAAGTCACCGTTCATAGGAGCACATCATAACTCCTTTCCACACATACAACTACTTTACACATGGGGACTCAATTCATAATGAACAACATATAAGATCTCAACATTAATAACACAGAATGTGGAACTACCTTTTAAACATCAACATGAGCTCAAAATATGTCAAAGAGTTACCATGCTATCATTCTTCTAAATATAACAACAAAACAACAAAATCTGAAGAAGACACCTGCATACACGGTATTTTCTTACAACTCAATTTGATATAACTTTTACCAAAACAGGCACCTATTTAAAAAACAAATCAATTTCATTTCATTCATTATTTTCATTATTACTAGGTTTGTCTAACATTAAGCAGTAAAAAGATGAGGTTAGCGGGACTTCATGTCGGCTTCGTCCTCCCATGTTGAACCCACAAACAAGATGGTTTCTCCATAGGACTTTTACGGAGGAAACCTCTTTGTTCCTCAAATTCTTTGATTTGATGATCTAGGATATCAACCTCTTCATAGGAGAGGTTCTCATCCACCTCTAAACCTTCAATAGTAAGGATAGTTGTCAGGTCTCCTATGCATTTCATGAGCATAGAATCATGAAACACTGATGAACCGAAGTTAGTTCATTAGGCAGTTTCAGTTCATAGGAAACTTTTCCTACGCATTATAAAACCTCATAAGGACCAACATACCGGGGACTGAATTTCCCATTTTTATTGAATATCATGACTCCTGTCATAGGTGAAATCTCCAAATAGATGTGATCACCTATTTGAAACTCAACATTTCTTTTCCTATGGTCGGCATAAGACTTTTGCTAACTAGAGGTGTCACGAACCGCATGTATACCCTAGGAGTTAGGGTATTCATAGATCATGGCATGGCGTATATGAGCTCTCGAAGGTATTATAAAAGTCGTTTCGTATCATTTGCCACATATACGTGTATGAAAAGTAGTGCTGAATTAAAACATTTCACAACATTTGAATAGTCTTTCCAAATATCTTTCATATAAAAACCATAGGAAATACTTAGTCTCACATTATGAAACCTTAGGTACAAGAACAATTCGGACACTGCATATACATCAAAATATAGTACTTCTAAGTCAATAACAATGACTCAAAATAAGAAATCAAAAGACATATATTACCTCTAGTCAAATGAGGAAATACTTCAAACATTGCTTGAACAATAACTACAATCAAAGATTTCCTTCAAGACACCTCTCACCTTCCACCAACACCTTTAGATATAATAAAATGTATGGAATTCGTACAAACACTTGTACAATGTATGACTTAATGCATTAAAACATGAAAACAAATATTTAATGGAAATATGCTTTTTTTAATTGAAACATCATAGTATAAGCATAAGAAAAATATTTAACACCTTAGAAACACATAAGATATCACATAAGCATTGTACCACATTTAAAGAAATATTACAGTAATTCTTGCCAATTTACAGTGAACTCAATAGTGCAGTAAACACATTTAGCATACAACTCTCTAACAGAAGGATATCCTAAGACTCACTTACAATAAACCAAACACATAAACATGATATCCTCCTTCCAAAGGTGATTCTAAGGTTCACTGGAGTGAGTAGTGAAGCGACTGCCCATACAATCCCTTCATACACACCTAAGAGATCCTTTAGATTACCTAGGATAAGATCATTCTCATTTCATAAGAAAACATATATATATAATTGAGATTTCCTCCCAAAGGTTATCAAAAGACTTATTTAAGTAAATAATGAAGAGAACGCCCATAAACCCTCTCTAATATTACGTAAATAATACCTAAAACTACCTAAGTTTAGATCATGTCTAATGTACCAACCAACAGTCCTTTCTAGAGCCATTCTTAAGAGTTACCGAGGTAAGACATGAAGTTACAATTCCTATGCTCCGTTCACACCATAACTAGACTACCTTTAACTACTCTAGGTATGTTTTTAATCATTTACATGATTTTCAACTTAAGTCCTTATCTCCATTAGTTCGTTCAAAAGACATTAATCACATATGGACATTCAAGTACTGATCTTAAAGAAAACCTAGGTACTTACTCACTAATATCTTCAAAGCCTAATTGTGCAATGTCTTGATAGTGTCCCATAACACAACCTTAACTTCATAGAACTTCTCCAACACTAGTGAGTATCCCATATGATTAGACTAGGCAATAATAACAATATAACATGGTAGATGGGCACGGAAACCATATTTGTAACCTACTCCGATGGAGGGTGTTCTACTTGCAAATAGTAGAAATGGAACATCCCATATTTGCACATGGTTAAGGAATATGAAGGACTTCTTTGTACTCTAGCTACATCCTTAAGTAGAGCAACGTCCCAAAGTATACTCACTCAGTGGTAGCCTTTGTTCTCATAGAGAATTTCAATACAGTAGTACATGAAGAGGTTACATATCTTGTTCACAACCCAATCACATTACACCTTACCAAAGAGATCGCCTAGGGTTGCTTTACAATGGTTAAGAGGATAGATTGATGATTTTCCTAAGGATTATTTCAAGTCATTCCAGCAAAGCAATCCCTAAGTCATCCATTCATATAAGAAGGATATCATTACGACTTTTGACTTCAAAGATATCATAACCTTAAATCAAGTTTGAAAGTTTTACATAAAGGACATTCTTAGAAACATTCAAGGTCACGTGTGATTCATATGTAGAAGACTAAGAGGCTTTAGTATCTTAATTCAAAAGTCATACTCTCATTATACATATATAAAGTAAGGGACAGAAGCCTACTGAAACGACACACAACATACTTCACATTTAATATATAGTATATCTTTATAGTAGCACATAAGGAATACAAAATCAACATTGGGTGACCCTATACACTACTAAAGGATCATTAACATAACCATCACAAGACTCATATAGTCAATTAGGAAGAATCACACATCCACTCTAAGACTACACAAATATGGACATAGTTATTGTCAAACATGATCACCTAATGTCAATAGAAGAAAACATACTTTCACATTACTCATAAGTAGATAGATATGACCTAACTCCTCATAAATCACTACACAAATAAAAATAATATATCAATTAATGATGACATGGCCATGATCATTATAATACCTAAATAAATGTCGACGAGGACACATAATTCACAAGTAAAATACAGATCATGTAACAACCCTAAAAAATGGCTATCCTAAATAATGCTTAATGTATCTAGAATGCCTACGATTAGACCAGATTCACACAGATTGATGCGCACAGAACCAGAACTCTGAACCCTTTCGAAATCCAAGCAAACTAACTTGGGGAGTTAATTGAGCTAGGAATGGTTGGGTCCAGCCATGTAGGGCTTCCGAATATGAAGATTTACCTAGATGAGTCTTTAACGGACTAAAAAGAGGGAAAACATAAGCATAGAGAATATAGGGGTAAAATTGTCTTATCAAGGCTAAGGGTAGTATTGTAATTACACTAAATATGTAATTAGTAATATAATTAATTAGGTGGAGGGTCAATTGGGGAGAGAGAGCCGAAAATTGGCTTTTTGAGTGAAGTCTTGCTCCACCCGGGTTAGAACCAGGTGGAAGCAATGATTTCAATTGTTTTTATTTAAATTGGTAAATTAACTTATTTAATTAATATTTATTATCTGATTTAATAAAAAGGAAAATCATATTTTTTTAATGTTAAGGACTAGTTTGACTAAGTCCTTAACTATGCCTAAACTACTTTCATGTTTCACTCTCTCACGTCTATCTCACTTCATGATCATTCTCTCTTCTCTTATTCATGTTCTCTCTACAATAATGAATTCAAGAATAGAAAAATTGACCAAAGTTCTTCACACATGATCAACTCACAACAACTAAAGAAATCAATCACATTAGGCGAAGAGAGGGTTGTTCGTCGAATACGATTTGAGGGTTTTCGCTTTTGGACATGAATTTGGAGGAGAAACTTTGGTCAGCAGTCAATGATTTTAAAGTAAAAAAGGTATGCATTCTCTTTTCTCTTGGTCCCTTTCCAAAGAGACCCCTAAGGTTCAGAGGAATCTATTCTGAAAGCTAGGGTTTTTTCCCCGTTGCATGTCCTTGTCACTAGCTCCCAATGATTCGTGTGTTGTGTTTTCGTGATGAATGTGTTCATGAATGTGTGTTTGGAATCGTATCACTGACAACCTATGTAAACCAAAACTAGTGTACATGTGTGCAATGTGAACCGTTACTATGTGCTCTCGGGTTAAGGCTATGAATGTAATGTTATGGTTGTATACTTACATGCACAAACTTATGTAAATCGTGATGTTCATATGAAGTGTAATGGGGCTTAATTGAGTGCGAAACTGTCACGACCAAGATTCTGGAATCCGGATCACAATTGGCATCGTTAACCTCTCAGAGGTTGCAGATAAGACTCTTCTTAGCATTGATCACGATATCCAGTTAAATTTTGCGGAAAATTAAAAACTTTTAATATACTAATGAAGTATACCTAGACTTCATACTTAAGGTTTATAAAAACATATAATGTTCTAAAACTATTATCTCACATATATAGAAATCATCTAAAGAGTGCGAATCTGAACTTAGACAATAATAGTTTATATGCCATATAGGTCTTGTTACAAAAGAATAAAAAAAACATAATTGAAACAGCTTATTCTTGAAACAACTAAAAATCTACATAAGCTATAATATGAAAGATAGCATCCCCGAATATGAGGACCTATCAAGACTTGAAGAAAGAGTTCCAAGATTCATCAAATTGACATCCTTAACTTCAATGGCCGGAACCTATAGTTGTAGTAAAATAAAGTAATTGGGTTAGTACGCCACATGTACTAAGTATGGGTATATGCACATAACACATAATGACATGCATGAAAAAGGTTCATTTATCATATCTTTAGAAAAAATGCTAAATCATATAAAAATTTGCAATGCACATATTGTATAACGTATGCAAGCAAAATATTTCATCACTTAAAGAATGATCATAATCAAAGACATCTTCTCATGGAATCATGTTAATATTTTATATTGCAAAGATCATATTAACATAACATACAAAATACTTACCAACGATCCGATCCCCAACCTATAAGTGCAATGGTCATGTGAAGCCCCATAACTCAATAAACTGAGTAGATAAGATAGGAGAACATAAGTAAGGTTTTGCTTCAAATAACTTGTAACATAGTTAGATATCATTGACATAGCAAAGAGCCAAATAACATATTTATCAGAATATCTAACATTCATATAAAAGTAACATCATATGTCATAAAATATATCTTTCATCTCATCATATTATTTATGAACAGTCTCCTAGGATTTCCCCGAGAGTAAAGTTGTGCAATGTCTTGGTAGCGTCCCATACGACTACCTATACAAAGTCAACTCCTCAAGTAACCCTAGTCAATGTTCGATTTCATGTCTTTCGTTTTTCATGAGGGAACATAGGCATTAACCGACATATACCATGTGATCTAAACATGGAATCTGGTGTCATGAAACCCCAGACCGAAAAAAGGTGGTCTACCGGCCAAAGTAGAACCTTCATGACATAGCTTTGTAGGTGGATCCACAAGCTGGTATCCTATGGTGGCAATATAGTTCAAGAACTAGGAAATGTATTAGAGACCCATAGTTCCATATTACATGGCAGCCTCAATCTCATGAGAATCATTGTGAACCTACCTTTACCTAGGGAAGGGACACTTCCCATATCTAGTTCATCGGTTCTTAGATTAAGTCCCTATTCTTGAAATAACCTTTAATTTGTTTTTCATAATAAACTTACAATAGATCATAGAATATTATATCCTTGTATAACATGATCATTAGCTCTTTTAATTTAAATGAGAATTGTCCTTTCATCATAACCATTCGTATATGAGATTTACATGAAATATTCATCTTGTGTAAAGCATACAAGAGAGTATCATGACTTGCATATTCATTTTCTTATCATAATCTCACGATTTACATTTTAATAGCCATCATATTCACAAAGAAACATCATATATACTTTCATAACATAGAATCAAGATTTATTGGCTAACCAAAACATCTTAGAGTAATCACAATTTTAGAATACTTACCACTTGCTTCCAAGAATATTATTCATTATGTGAAATTCATAATAATACTTAGTGAAATACTCAATGAAATAATCAACAAAAACCCATAAAATCATGTACAAGATCAATACATAGCATAGGAGAAGGTAAACGGGTCATTAAAGACTTCATTCAAACCTGAAATTTTAACCCTAACGTTTACATGTTATCACGTCATAGAAACATGTCGTCCCATTCTTGAGTGAGCTGGAGCATACCAAAAAATTATATAGGTAAGAACGTGATTCACACTAAATTCCAACATAATTAGCAGTATATACTCAACAATTCATGCGGAATTAGATATACAAAACATTTACTTTGCTTTGACAAACATAAATCTTTGGTTAGGAAGAAAAAACATTTTGTAGAGTAAAAACTCTAGAAATGAAGCTCGTGAAAACTTATCTTGAAAGGACCTCTTGGGGAAAGTAATCCCAAGAGTGAAATCGCATACCTTATATATGAAGAATCCACATAATCTTGATTGAAAACTTTGAAACCTTTGTCTTCTTCATTAAGCTTTTCTTGTTCTTCAATGGAGTTTGGAAAAAGAGAGTGTTATTGAGAGATTAAGAGAATTTGTTTGATTCTTATTTGGAATGTTTAATTGAGGTCTAAAACAGACCTAAAATCATTATATATATACGTCCCAATACTTACCGTAAATACCCTCCGCTTAAATTACCATAAACTTCCCTCCTAATTTGACTACAACTAGGAGAACATTTGACTTAATCAAATCAGAATTTTTTCCTAAAGATTTCATTTTTAACATTTACATGTATTAATGGAATGTATAATTTATTTGATTAAGGGACCTATTGTAGTTACTACTGTACCCCTTAGTAGTTGGAAATATATCTAACACTTTTGGACCATCCTAGGTTAAGTACTAGGATGTTTCTTGAGTTATACTAGGATACTGTAAGAATTTCCGTTTCACCCCTTTAATTTAATGAATTAAGTTGATAATTTAATTAATTAGGGTGACACAGGGTAATTACTAAAGTACCTTCAAGTTGTTAAGACCATAACTAACCCTTTGAACCATCAAAATGGAGACCTACAACTTCTACCACAAAGTGCTTCAAAAGGTTCAATGTAGATGCTTGAATTGTAACTATAGTTGTAGGAGAACTAAATAAATGGTAAGTGATCATCCCAACATCTCTTAGAATAAAAAACATAGGCTCTTACCATACATTCTAGGGTATGTATTGTACGTTCAACTTGCCCATCTATATGAGGATAAAAACAGGTGCAAAGTTTCAGTTGATTGCCTAAACCCTTTTGAAAAGACTTCCAAAAATGACAAGTGAATTTTGCACCTCTATCCTTGCATACTCTTTGGTCGTATATGTAGACTTAACGGGGATAAACTGGGAAGACTTTGTCAACCTATCCACAATAACCCATATTGAACAATTTTTCTTCCAAGTATGAACATCCATGATTTGGGTTAAAGCACTCGATATTAGATGCTCAAATTTAACTTGTTGGAAATTTGGACACTATACAACAAACATTGCCGTGTACCTTTTCAACTATCCCTCCAATAGACCTCTCGAAGGTCATGATTCATTTTGTTGGCACCCGGATGTATAGAATAATGGGAACCATAAGATTCTTTTAGAACTCAATTTCTCAAATCCTCAACATCAGTATGCATATCTCCCTTGGTACCTAAGAACACAATCCCCCCTTGGGAGAATGACTCATTGAACTTACCAAGTACCAATTTATTCAACTCCATGAATAGAGGATAAATATGTTGCTTAAATTTCACCTCCAGCACTAATGATGACTCGAAGTTATGATGGACCATGAGACCACCACTTGGAAAGTCTTCTAGCCGTACACCCAAACGAGCCATTCTATGAACATCTTTCACTAGTTCTTTATTATCTTCATCAAGATGAGACACACTACCCATAGTCATACGACTCAATGAATCGTGCACCAATGTTAGCCTTGTCGGGATGGTAGAGGACCCGCATGTCGTAATCTTTCAAAAGTTCTAACCATCTTGTCCGTCAGAAATTCAACTCTTTTGTGTAAACACATATTGAAGACTCTTATGGTCAGTAAAGACATTAACATGAACACAAAACAAGTAATGTATACATATCTTCAAGACAAAAACTATGGCCGCTAACTCAAGGTCATGATTTGGATAACTCTTCTGATGAACTTTGAGTTGCCTAGAGGCGTAGGCTGTTAGTTTGTCATGCTGCATAACGAAACATCCCAAGCCCACTCGGGAAGCGTCACAATACACCACAAAGGCTTCATTACCCTCCGATAAGGTCAAAATCGGAGTGGAGGTTAACTTATTTTTCAACTCTTGAAAACTTTTTTCACCAGCTTCCGACCACTCACACTTGACCTTCTTTTGAGTCAAAGCTTTAAAAGGAGAGGCAATAGCTTCAAATTCGTCAACAAACCATCTACTGTACCCAGCTAGACATAAGAAACTTTTTATGTCGGTGGGAGTCAAAGGTCTAGGCCAATTTCTAATTGAGACAGTCTTTTTCGCGTCGAACTCTACACATTCACTAGAGATAAAATGGGCAAGAAAAGCAGCTGACCTCAACAAAAATTCACACTTCCTAAATTTGGCATAAAGTTGGTGTTCTTTGAGAACTTGCAAGGCCAACTTCAAATGACTCTCATGCTCGTTTAAATGTTTGGAGTATATCGAAATATCATAATTAAAAATAATCAGAAATGAATTAAGGTAATCTCGGAAAACTCTATTCATTATGTCCATAAATGTTGTCGGTTAATTTGTTAACCCAAAAGACATCACAACAAATAGTGACCATATCTAGTTCAGAACAATGTTTTGGGAATGTCTTCTCCACTCACCCTAGGTTGGTGATATCCCAACCTTAAGTCAATCAAGGAAAGTAGTTAGCACCTTTGAGTTGATCAAATAGATTATCAATCCGAGGGAGAGAATAATTTTTCTTTATGGTGAATTTATTTAGTTGACGATAATCAATGCACACTCTAAGGGACCCATCATTCTCCTTCCCAAACAATAACGGACAACCCCATGGAGAAATGCTAGGTTTACTGAAACCCTTGTCTAGTAAATCTTTAATTTGGAACTTCAACTCTTTCAATTCAGCTGGAGCCGACATGGAGGAATTTAAATGGGATTCATATCCGGTACAAGTCAATGTCGAAAACAATTTCATGTTCCGTAAGAACTTTGGAAAGGTCATAACGAAATAACCTCTGGAAATTCCCTCACTACGGTAACTAACTCAATAGGAGTAGTTTCACATTTTAGATTGTTAACCCTCACCATATGGTATAGACAACCCTTGTCCATCATCTTACAATCCTTCAAGCAAGAAATGATTCGACCCTTTCGAATATAATTTCCCCCCTTTAACTCTAAAATGGATTCATTTGGGAATTAAAACTTCACTACTCTCGTTCTACATTCTATGGATGGAAAAAAATCATGGAGCTAATTCATACCCAAAATGATATGAAAATCAAATATGTAAACTCCTACCAAGTCCACAAGATTAACTCTAATGGACAACATTACAGGAGATTTCCTATAGTCTCGATTTACAACTACAGAGTCACCCATTTTGGTACCAACCTAAAAGGGTTCAACCAAAGCATAGGGAAGTATATCAAATTTCCAAGATACGAAAGGTGTAACAAAAGAGAGGGTAATATCTAGATAAGGCAAAGGATAAACATTAATAGAGAAGTCTTGTATCATACCACTCACTACATCAGGAGAGCTCTCTTGTTCACCCCTAGCCTTGAGTGCATAAAAAATTGATCCTTTTTACGTCTTTTGTTCTTGGACATCTTGATTTGACTTGGCTATTCCCCTTTTCTCGACTCTTCACACTAGGAAAATCTTTCATCATATTAACACTTTTGCCACAACCGTAGAAACTATTTGTTCCAACAAGGCATTCACCCACATGCTTCTTACCACACTTTTTACAAGTTGGTTTTTCTCTTGGCGAATCAACATTTCTGCCCTTCTGAGATTTAGGGTTGGACACCCTATGATTTTGAGTCTTGGAGAAATTTGAAGGAACTTGGTTTGAAAATCTCTTCTTGAACTTGGGCATGTCTTGAATGTCAAGCCTACTCTTCGAAGAACCAATTTCAAAAGACCTTTCCTTCTTAGATTCTCTATTCTTCTTCCTTAGACGACTCTCCTCTAATTGTGTTAATGAACCATCAACCTAGAAAGATCCATGTTGTCATGAAGCATAGTTACACAAAATTCTTTTTCGAGCTCTTGAGACACGCCTGTTACATAACAGCTCATTTTATCCCTATCATTCTAACCAAAAGAGGAAGAATATTTGGACAATTTATTGAAATTAAAGGAGTATTACTTTACAATCATACCTACTTTACGAAGGTTGATGAACTCCTCTATCTTAGCTTCCCTTTGCTCTCATGGAAAAAACCTATCAAGAAAGACCTTCTTAAGTCTTTCATTTTTACTTAAGGGAACAATAGCCTTAATTGACATTAGACCATGTGAGCTAAAGATGGAATTTGGTGTCATGAAACCCCACACCAAAAGAAGGTGGTCTACTTACCAAGGTAGAACTAACACATGAACATAGCATTCTAGGTGAATCCACTAGCTAGTATTCCTATGGAGGCAACATAGTTCAGGAACGAGGAGATATGTTAGAGACCCATAGTTCCACATTACATGGAAGACTCTATATTATAAGAGTCATAATGAACCTACCTTCCAACTTGAGAAGGACAACTCTCATATCTAGTTCAAAGGTTCTAAGCTAAAGTCCCTTTTTGAATTGCCTTTACGTTATCATTAATCATCAATCTTATCATAGGCTATAGGAGATTAACTCCTTGAATAAATATGATCATTAGCTCATTAGGTTTAGGATGAGAATTTCCTTCGTCAAAACCCTTCATTAGTGAGATTAACATATCATAGTCATATTATGTAAGGCATACAAGATACATCATCAACCTTGCATTATCATATCATTAATATGATTCCACATTTAAAATATTCATAGCCCATCATATATGCATAGCAACATCATACATACTTCATTTGCATTACAACATCAGTTATAAGTCAACATCAACATAATAGAGTAATCATGACTTTTTAAGACTTACTTATTGCATCCCAGAAACTTCATCGAGAACTTACACTCAATTCATAACAATCATCCAATAATATATAGAAATAATCTATAAAATAACCAATGGAAACAACTCTAGTCATACACAAGACAAATTTATAGTTACGGTGAAGGGAAAGAGTTCATTTATGAGTTCATCAAATCTATAGCTCCAATCCCCACATTAAACTGACATTAAGTTATAGACATAACATAATCAAATCAATTATTTTGGGAGAGAACGTGCTTCACACGAAAACCAACAATACTATATCAATTATTCATCCATACATACTTAATTATCTAAAGTAAATCTTAGTTTTTCATCCATAGTCATAAATCTATAGTTTAGCAGAAACCCCACTTATAAAGTAAAACCCCTAGGAATTTGAAATGTTATAAATCATCGGTTGAAAGAACTCTTGGGGAAATAAATATCAATACTGAAGAACACATAACTTATTGATGATTACACAACGAATTTTGAATAAAAAATTTAGAGTCTTCGGCTTCTTCCATTAGCTTTTCTTGTTCTTCAATGGTGGTTGAATATAGCGAGAGTTTTGAGAGAGATGAGAGGGCTATGTTAATTTTGATTTAGAGTGCATGAAATTTGTTTAAACCTAACCTAAAACAATTACACACTCGTCCCTTGTTATACGTGAAATACGCCTCACTTGAATGAGTCTATTTGTGAAGTTGAATTGACTTAAAAATGGCACGGATAAATTTGGGAATTGGTTGCACGTTGCCTGGGCAATTCCAATTCTTTTTTTTAAAATATGGGTCAAGGAAGTGTCACTCCCCGAGCTACACCCAAGACACAGACACGGAACCTAGGACAACAAGGATCCCAAGCTAACCCTGCTGGCATGATCATGAGCATACTAAAGATAATAAACTTAATGCGGAAGCTAAATCATAATTTATACAGAAAGTGGACTACCCATATTCTGTAACATAGATAAATGAAATACTGATGAGTTTGATACAAAGAATTTATTAACTCAATATTAAGCTGAAACTAATTAATTTTGAAAGTAGTCTCTAAACTAACTAGAAATGTTTGGAGAGACCCTAACTAAATCTAGCAAAACTGAAATAAAAAGACTAAATACTCAAAACAAACTCATTACTATTGTCCTTGGAGAATGAGGACTCACCACTGAATCTGCTGAACATGAGATCAGAAATTGATCTAAGCGTGATCTCGATGCTGCCAACCTGAACCTACATCACGAGAAGATCTTGCACACATATGTGTTAGTACTTGAAGGTACTGAGCGTGTACTATAGAATAAAATCTAAAATAAAACATAATTGAACAAGGACAAAAGAAATTATAATAATCTAACATGATATACTGAATTCTAAGCTAAATGGATGCAATGACCAATTTATTACATGCTAAAACTCAATATTGAATATAATGATAAATGGTCAATGCACATAGTCTGAGTGAACTATGGAAGCCACTAATATCCTATAAGAAAACAATATGAGCTAACTATGGAGTCCGATGTATATGCCCCAGCGAGAGGACCCAATGTACCCTGCCAAATCTATAAAGGCATGCTGGCGTGATCACTAAATTGATTGCCCACAGAGGGGACTTACAACCTACTTGTCTAGTAGCCCTTGGACTAATCAGGTATGTTGAACCCTAGTCCATCTCGGTATTATGCTACTCCTGATGAATTATGTAAATTAACTAATTATGAATGAGTTTATATAAATAATGGATAGCTCAAAACTGAACATGCAAAAAGAGAATGCAACATTTAATCTACTAATAATGTATTAAAAACTAAAGCATGTATTATTGTATAACTGAAATACCTTAAAGAACTAAGTAATACAAAGCTAGGGTTCTAAAATTCACGCGATAATATGAGTAATAACATGATAATCATATTTGGAACATATATTTTAACTAAGCCATGAAGTTTTGCAAAAATTTTAGGAACCTTAGGTTTAATCATTATAAGAGAATCAAGAACTGAGTGAAAATTAGGGACCCAATGGGTGAAAGGAGCCCATTAGTGAAATCCCACATACTTGGTGATGATATTCACGGGGAAACACTTAGATTTCGTGGCTGGAACTGTTGGAAACTTGCTTCGTTCTTGAAGTAGGGTTCTTGAGCTTTTTCTCTTTTAGTGCTTCTAATTTTCTAACTTTTGATTTATGATTTTGACTTAGTTAAGTTCTTGTTATGTCTCGAGGCTTAAAGTTACTAAGATCTGATTATTTAGGGTCAAAACAACGTATCTTAAGGTTTAAAGGAAGTGGGAAAAGACCAAAAGACCCCTGGATTAGGTGTTGTCAGACAAACGGATGACCAGGACTGATGATCCATCGTTCCATCGATGGTCCATCACTTGGTCTGTAAGTTGAATTTGTTCGACATAACTTTGCTAAGACGGGCATAATCTTTTATTTGGAGGTCGAATTTAGCAAGGTTTGTGGATATTGATAGACAATTCAATTATCTATATGTGGGTAGGTCAAAGGAAACCTAATTTATTTTGCGCTAAGAGTTATGACCAGTTAAAGTTAACACAACTGCATTTTCCTCTTAATTGTCCGCTAATTCCAACCTACGGTTAGACCTAAGGACCGTTGATGAACCTACGGACCGTGGGTGCACCTACGGACCATAGTGGTCATCTGTGAATATTGTGAGAGAGTTGGAAAATGGGGTATCGATCGATGGTCACAGACTACGGACCATAGGTCCGTCCATCGATTATGACTTAACCAAACTTTCCTAGGCTATGATTTTAGCGGTTTCTGACCCCATTGACAGATGTGCAGGACGGACCTTGGGTCGTTCTACATTCCATCAATGGCCCCGTTGCTTTCACCTACAAATTTTCGTGAAAATAATGTTTTTTGTGTTTTTTTGGATATGGGGTTTTACATTATCTCCCCTTGGGAACATTCGTCCTCGAATTAATACTAAACTAGATGGAATAGAGGGAGGGAGCATCAAACCTTACTACTAAAGTCTGAGACCTGAGTTTCTAACTGAATTGAGTTCCGAGAACATGCACATACGTTGAATACGCAAGTGAGAATGGAGGGAACATGAATCTAAGCCTAAGTTCACGAATGAATGACTTCATGGTTGCTTCTTCTTTCTCTTCCCAAGTAGCTCCCTCTACTGACTGACTCCTTCACAAAACCTTGACTGAAGGGACTTCTTTGTTTCTCAACCTTTTAACCTGACGGTCAAGAAAATTAAATGGTACATCCTTAAAGGAAATATTATATTTCACCTCCATACACTCTAATGGCACTATAGAGGCTGGATCACCCACACACTTCTTCAAAAGTTAGATGTGGAAGACCGGATGCACTTTTGCTAATTCTGCTAGCAACTCTACCTCATATGTCACCTTGACAATACTTTTCATGATCTTTTAAGGGACTACATATCTAGGACTAATCTTCCCTTTCTTGTCAAATCTCTTCACCCCTTTCATAGGTGAGACTTTCAGAAAACCCAATCATCAACTGTGAACTTTATCTCCCTTCTCCTTATATTTGCATAAGATTTCTGACTACTTGGGCTGTCTTAAGTCAATCTCTATTTAGTTGTACTTTCTCCATAGCATAAAGGACAGAATCTGACCCTATCAAAGCCGCTTCACCTACTTTAAACCATCAAACAATTAATCTACATCTACGCCCATACAAAGGTTCATAAGGAGCCATCTAAATGATGGAATGGTAGATATAAGAGGAACGTGATTATCCCAACTACCTTTGAAATCAATCACACAAGCTCTCAACATATCCTCTATGGTATGAATGGTACGTTCTTTCTGTCCATCCGTCTGCGGATGAAATGTTGTACTAAGGTTAACTTGAGTACGAAGACCTTTCTGAAATGACTTAAAAATGAAATGTAAACTAAGGACCTCTATCTGAGATGATCGACAAAGGAACCCCACGAAACCTCACAATTTCATTAATGTAAATCTTGGTATAGTCCTCTGCCGAATATATAGTCTTTACCTCTAGGAAGCGAAAAGACTTAGTCATCCTATAAACTATCACCTAAATGGAGTCATGTTGTCAGTGAGTACGAGGTATCCCTGTGATGACATCCATGTTGATCACATCCCAGTTCCAAGTAGGAATATCGATCTCTTGAGTCATACCTCAATGTTTCTGATGTTCGTCTTTGACTTGCTGGAAATTGGGGCACTAACTCATAAAGTCTGCTATATCCCTCTTCATTTCATTCCACCAATAGACAACCCGCAAATTGCGGTACATCTTAGTGGCACCTGGATGAATAGAATATATGTAGTTATGGGATTCTGCAAGGATATGCTTTCTCAACTCACCCACATCAGGAACACACTATCTACCCTGGTAGTGAAGTACACCATATCCCCTTTGGAAGAAAACCTCCACTCTCTTATTGTGGACTGAACCCTTAAGTTCAAGCAAGATTGGATCACTGTCTTGCTTTTCCTTAGCCTCCACTACAAAAGAAGAGAATCTTCTACTACATTTGACTTACCAGGATTATAATGCACACTCATACCATAATTCTTAAGGAACTCAAGCCATCTCATTTAACGAGGATTCAACTCTTTTTGAGTTAACACATACTGAAGGGTCTTATGATCAGTGAACAAATCTACATGAACACTATACAAGTAGTGTCTCCATATGTGGAGTTCAAACACCACTGTTGCAAGCTCAAGGTTATCAGTTGGATAGTTCTTCTCTGCACCTTAAGTTTTCTAGAGGCATACGCTATAACCATATCTCGCTGCATCAACAGACTACCTAGGCCAAACCTGGATACATCACAATAGATCAAATAACCATGTAAACCCTCTTGTAGAGTTTAGATAGGAGTTGTAGTCAATCTTGTTTTCAATTC
Organism: Solanum pennellii; assembly: GCF_001406875.1. Taxonomy (NCBI): domain Eukaryota; kingdom Viridiplantae; phylum Streptophyta; class Magnoliopsida; order Solanales; family Solanaceae; genus Solanum; species Solanum pennellii. The sequence goes on from NC_028643.1 coordinate 54,986,257, forward strand.
TGCAAAACTTTTCTCACAATTATCTGACTATTGAAACTTGACAATCTTATGAGTCAACCTAGTCAATGGTGAGACTATGGATGAAAATCCATCCACGAACCTTCTCTAATATCCCTCTAAACCTATGAAACATCTAATATTTGTAGCAGAGGTAGGTCTTGGAAACGTTTCACTGCAACTATCTTTTTGCGAATCCACCCGAATCCCTTCTCTAAATACAATGTGACAAAGAAAAGCAATGGATTTAAACCAGAACGCACATTTACTAAACATAGCGGATAACTGGAAATCTTTGTAAGTATGCAAAATAACTCTCAAATGACTTTCATGTTCTTCCTCACTCCTAGAGTAAATGAAGATATCATCAATAAAGACGACAACGAACAAGTCAAAGTACTGTTTGAACACTCTGTTCTTCAAATCCATGAAAGTTGAAGGTGTATTAATTAGTCCAAACGATATAACTACAAATTCATAATGACCATACCGAGTTCTAAAGGTTGTTTTATGAATGTCATTATCTGTGACTATAAGCTGATGATAACCCGATTTGAGGTCTATCTTTGAGTAAAGACTAGCGCCCTAAAGATGTTAAAACAAGTAACTAATTCTCGGATGGGATACTTATTTTTTATTATGACCTTGTTCATGTCTATAATCAATGCACATTCTTAGAGAACTGTCTTTCTCCTTGACAAACAACACCACTTTACCCCATGGTGAAATACTAGGTTTACTGAAGCCCATATCTAGAAGGTCTTTCAACTACTCTTTAAATTCCTTAAGCTCTGCTGGAGCAATTTTCTAAGAAGGATTAGAAATAGGCTAAGTATCTGAAAGGATATAATTTCCAAAGTTTATTTCCCTTGCGGGAAGGACTCTTGGAAGATATTTTGGAAATACTTCTTGAAACTCATAAACTACTTGAAATTTCTCAAGAGTTGGGTTTCAGAGCTAAAATCCTTAACCCAAACTAGATGATAGAGATAGGCCTTCGAAATCATTTTTCTTTCCTTAAGGTATGAAATGAATCGACCCATAGGCTCTACGCTACTTCCCTTCCATTTTAAGATTCGTTCGTCTCTAAAATGAAAATGAAAAATTCTAGCTTTACAATCAACTAAAGCATAATAGGAATATAGACAATCCATGCCTAAAATGAAATTAATGTCTACCATTTCTAACTATAAAAGATCTGCTGAGGTGACTTTCTTCAAAACTATTATAGGGCAATTTCTGTATATCCGTCTAGCTATAACTGTGTCACTGACTAGATTAGAGACTGAGAAGAGTTTTTAGAGAGTTTCTTGACTAACACTAAATTAGACTGCTATGTAAGGAATTATAAAAGAATGAGTAGTCTCTGGATCTATTAATGCATAAACATCAAGGTCAAAGACACCTAATGCACCACTGACTACATCAGATGGACCTTCCTGATCCTAGCGAGCCTGAAGAGCATACAACCTATTCTGACGCTAACCGCCACCTGTACAAGATGATTTACCTTGACGAGTCAGGGGACTTACTGGTCTTGCTAATGCCATAGACCGAGGATTTAACACTAGCTGATGAAGGGGCTGGGGCAGAAAACTTCAGCTGACTCTACGAGTGGTTTCCACCACTCGATTTCTGCTGGGAATAGTCTTAGTTCCCAGTCCTAGCCTTATTACTCTACTTAGCACGTTCCCTAATCTTATCACCCTCAACCTACTGAGCATGAGTCATCAGTCTAGAGATATTAATATCACCCCATAACATAGCATTTCTGCACTCAGGTTTTACGAAATCTAACACTCCATCCAAGAAATTATTCATCTAAGCCCTGGAGTCAACAACCATGTGAGGAGCACACTTGGAGAGTTGGTTAAACTTCAACCCATACTCTTGGATTATCTTGTTTCCCTGCCTTAAGTTCATGAATTCCTGAGCCTTTGCTTGTCTTAACTCTATTGGGAAAAACCTGTCAAGAAATGTCTCACTTAAGCAATCCTAAGGGATAGGAGCTGCATTTTCACCCCTATTCTCTTTCCACTATATGTACCAGATATGAGCAACATACTTCAACTTGTATGATGCCAACTAAACCTATTAATTACAAATGACTTGCATAACCTCAAATATCTTCTAGATCTCATCCAAGAAATTTTGAGGATCCTCATTAGTATGTGATCCTATGAACTCAGGTAGATTCATCTTAACAAAGTCATAAATCCTTGTTGCTGCTTATCCACTAATTTCAGTCACAGCCGTATGAACCCGATTGTTCTTGATGGTCATACTCTGAGCCAGCATCTATATGGCATTCCTGAACTCATCATAGGAGACTTCTTGATCTGGGACTGGAGGAGCTGCATTTACATTCCTGGAATTCGCATTCCTTGCATTAGATCAACAAGGAGGCATGATATGAAATGTAGAACGTCAAGTTACAATGGAATAAGATCAGACCTTACGCACGATAAGAGTAACAAGAAAGTGAAACTTTCCTAAAACACATTATAGCCTTCCTCTCATTAGAAGTGGTGCACTTTACACCTATTAAAAGGACTCTATATAGTGCGGCTTCTCAGACATCCTAGGACTCTTGAACCTAGTGATCTGATACAAAGTTTTGTCACACCCCAAGCTACCCCCGAGATGCGAACACAGAATCTAGGACCACAAGTGATCCCAAGCTAACACTGATGACATGATCATGAGCATACTAAAGATAATAAATTGAATGCAGAAGATAAATCATAATTTATATTGAAAAGAGGGGGAATACCCGTATTTTATAATTGAGATAAATGAAATACTGATGAGTTTAATATAAAGAGGTTATTAACTCAATACTAAGCTGAAATTAATTATGTCTGAATATAGAATCTAAAATGACTAGAAATGTTGGGACAGACCCTAACTAAATCTAGCAAAACTGACACTAAAAGAATAAATACTCAAAATAAACTCATTACTTTTGTCCTCGGAGAATGAGAAATAATCAGACTCTGCTTAAATGGAGATCGGAGATCGATCTAAGAGTGATCTGGATGCTGAAAACCTGAACCTACATCACGAGAACATTTAGCACACGTATGTCTCAGTACTTGAAGGTACCAATCATGTAGTATAGAATAAAGCTTAAAAAACATAATTAGACAACCACAAAAGTAAGTATAATAATCTGAACATGATATACGGAATTCTGAGTTAACTAGATGTAATGACAAATTTATAACATGCTTAAAATGAATACTGAATATGCAAATAAATGGTCAAAACTGAGAGTCTTACAAAACTGTGGGAGTGGCTAATAACCGATAATAAAATTACATGAGCTAAATGTGGACCCATCGAGAGGACACAATATACCCTCCAAAAGGTATAAAAGCATGTTCGCGTGATAACTAAACTGATTGCCCACAGAGGGGACTTACAACCTACTTGGCTAGTAGTTCTTGGACTAATTGGGTATGCTGAACCCTAATCCAATTCGGTATTATGCTACTCTGAATGAAATATGTAAATTAACTTATTATGATTGAATTTATGTAAATAATGGATATCTCGAATCAGAACATGCAAACTGAGAATGCAACATTAAATCTGATAATGATGCATTAAAAACTGAAGCATGTATAATTCTATGATTGAAATACCTGACCTAGCATGTGTAATTCAAGAACTAAATAAATACAAAGCTAGGGTTCTGAAATTCAAGCGATAATCTGAGTAATAATATGATAATTTAATTTGGAACATATATTTTAACTAAATAATGAAGTTCTATTGAAATTCTAGGAACCCTACATTTAATCATGATGAGAATCAAGAACTGATTAAAAACTAGTGATCCAATGGGTGAAAAGAACCCACTAGTGAAATCCCAAATACCTGTTGATGAGATTCGCGGAGAAATACTTAGATTTCATGGCCGGAACTACTGGAAACTTTCTTTATTCTTGAACTAGGGTTCTTGAGCTTTTTCTCCTTTCATGATTCTAATTTTCTATCTTTTTATTGATGATTCTGACTTAGGTAAGTTCTTGTTATGTTTCTACGCTTAAAGAGACTAAGATTTGATGATTTAGGGTCAAATCGACGTTTCTTATGGTTAAAACAAAGTGGAAAAGACCAAAAGACCCTTGGGTTAGTTGTTGTCGGACCAAACAACGACCAAGACTGATGGTCCGTTGTGTTGTCCTTAGGTTGGTTCTGTTTGACGGACCTTTACTAAAATGAGCATATCTTTATACTCGAAGGTCTAATTTTAGCAAGGTTGGTGGCTATGGATAGTTAATCAGTTATTTATCTGTGGGTAGGTCACAAGACAACTAATTAGTCTTGTCCAAAGAGTTAATGACCATCTGAAGTTGAGCAAACTGAGTTTCCCTCTTAATTGTTTGCTAATTCCCACCTACGGTAAGACCTACGGACTGTGGTCCACCTACGGACTGTGCTGATCATACATGGCTCTTGTTAGAGAGTGGGTAAATGGGGTATCAATCGACGGTCACAAACTACGTACCTTAGGTTTTTCCGTCGATCATGACTTAACCTAATTTTCCTAAGCTGAGATTTTAGGGGTTTCTTACCCAATTGACGGATGTGCAGGACGGATCAGGGGTAAGTCTACGGTCCGTCGCTGGCCCCGTTGGTTGCACTTGCAGATATTTCATAAAAGCTGGTTTTTGGTGTGCTTTGATACGTGTTGTTACAGGCAGTGAGTGCATGAAGTCCCCGCGTCGTGAGGCAAAATTTTCCTAGACAGTGCTGGCTCGCGACACACAAGGGGCATTATATCCTTGCTGTCGCAAGCTGCTTTGGCGACTTGGTTACCAATGTTTGTGTCATCCTCAAGGACCCTTAGGGCGGTCCTTCGAGAGTCCTGACCAGTCCTTTAGACCATCTATACTATATTTCACCTATTTAAATTATTTACATGTTTTGGAGTTCATTTGAGACACCCAAACCTTCACCAAAAATAGGGATGTCTACTAATTAAATTTAGCTAGTTTCCGATTTTTTATGTCTTTTTGGCTCTAACCTTTTCTGATTGAGTTTAATACATCTATATAGGTCTAGAAACATTATCTTATTAATTATTTAATTGGTGAAGCTCTATTTCAAATCATGGAACTTCTGGAGTGTTACAGTAGCTCTGACCGTTCCATATAAAAATTTAGTAGCCTAATATCTTAAGATATTCTAAACATAAAGACTCAACAAAGACTACATTAAGATACACACTTCTACTGGTTCATGGACCATTATGACATGCATTTCAAGATATTCTAAAACAAGGCATAAATATTGGGCCCCTTAAATATGCCATGCCATTGAATAGCCACTCGAACTAACCTTTGTTATAATATAACAATGCGACTTCTATTAGTGTTTCAATTATACAAGTTTGACATAAATTTTGGAACACTTTTTTGTGTGTGTTCCCATATATATTTTAGGTAGTTAAGTTAACTTCAAAAAATATGGCATATCCTTTAATTCTATGCATTTTCCTTAGTAAGCCATAATAACTTAAGAATTTTTTTCAACTTAAGGTTGATGCATATATTTAAAGGAGAATATAATTTATATGATTATGTTAACTACATAATAGACTAATGAAAACAGAATAAAAGTTTTTACAAAATTTGAATAGAAAGTGTCTAATATATTAGAATACTTTATTAGGCTTTGATGTGTTCAATTGAAACATGACTTAGTTCGAGTTTGTAAATGGAATATCCAGAGAATTTTAAGGGTGTGTCTCTGTTTGAAGCCTTAAACAAATACTCATCAAAGACTTCCTTAAGATACATATTCACGTACTCTGTTGGTACAAAATATTTTTATTATTTAATAACACAAACTAATATTTCATATTTGTTTTGGCTTTATTTGTTTTTAGACTCAACAAAATTTGATGTTTACTCCTCTAATGTTTGCCACTGATTATTTCGTAGTCTTGTTTCTATTACTATCTGTTATTTCGGTATTACCTACTGTTTCTTCTTCATATATAATGTTTTTTCCATACTGTTTGTCTCTTGGGTCGGGGATCTACATCATTTTTGAGGTAGTGCCATGGAATGTGTACGCTTTACCCTCCCCAGATCCACTTTGTTTGAATCTGCTAGGTATGTTAATTTTGTTGTAGTGTATTTTGTTGGTAACACAATCTTCATTTTTCTTTTCATTTTCTTGCTTTCTTTGTACCTCCTGTTTCATCATTATTCATATACTTCATTTCTTTCAGTTTGTAAGAAAACAAGTCATATTATATGGTGTGGATGGGTTTGATGATGACTCTGTCAATGTTAATGCGACAATAAAGAACTATTTAAATGCATTTTTAAAGATATGGGATTCAAATCTAAATTACTAAATTCTGTACAACTTGTACCTTAGCCTCCAAAAAAATGGGTTGGTGCAGGGTTACTGATCCCACTCTCAAAATCAATGTGATAATATGTACAGATCTCAGACTCATCCATTTTCACATGGTGCATTTGGCCCTACATGGCATCTAAAGTCAAGTTGTACTATTTTGTCCTTGGATATTTCTTAATATCATAAATGTCAACTGGGAACACCATATAAAATTAACCAGCCTGGTATCTTAAGATATTCTAATTTAAAGACTTCATTAAGATATACACTAATTCTAAAAGCTCATGAAAAGTAGGGGAATTTGGAGTAACTCCTAAAGTTGTTGTCACGTAATCGGGACATATTGGGTTCAAATGCGTGGAAAGAAGCTCTGGAAAAAGTGTAAGGGCCGCACACAATAGACCCTTGTGGTTCGGCCCATTCTCGAACCCCTCACAAAGACATGCATTTTAAGATGTTTTTATACAACTAGTCATCGAAGGGCTTTGATTAAGATACACACACTGCTGCACCTTCATGTAGCAGCCATCAAGTTTAAGATATTCTAATGCAAAGACATAGGCAAATGGAGTTCACCAACATATATATACTCAATCCATTAGGTTGCATTTAGTTTTGCACATGTAACCCATCTTATATGGGAAATACAAATTACGTATTTTTCGCAATGCATTTTAAATTGAGACCAACAAAGATTGTTAATAACTATATTATTCGTCACCTTTCATCACATTTAATGTTTGTTTTGACATTTTCAATAATATTAACACACAATATAATCCTACAAGTGAAGTTTGGAGGTAGGATGTATGAAGATTTTATCGCTACCTTTATGGGGTAAAGATATTGTTTCAAATAGAACCTCTGCTCAAAATTTTTTTTATTGAAGTAAGAGTGCAAGAAATGTATAACAACCAAATAGAACGGCACAAAGAAAATAAAACAACAAATAGTGTGACACATAAAAGAATAGGAGACTACAAAATTTCTAAATACTACTGCAATGATGAGAAGAGGAAAAGGAGAAGCCTCTCCCCCCCCCCCCCCCCCCCC